>NC_064643.1:435270686-435592075 GCF_023864345.2 Schistocerca serialis cubense
ATAAAGTTATATGACAACATAAAAAATGAGAACCTTGTGCTTAACTGTCCGGATGCTTCAGAAAATCTCTTTTAGAAAATACAATATTTGTGGAATACCAACTGTAGGAACACAGGTGGTAAGTGAAACCGAAATGTTCTGGATGGACTGTACCAGCCGCCGCCAGAGGCTGGAAAATGCATTGGAAGATTGAAGATGGCAGGACCTTCGCCATGATATTTAAAATGCTAATGGTCCTGTTGCTGATATCGTAAAACTGGCGAAGCTCCGACTTTAATACTCAGGGGATAGACTCTGATTGGCTGGATTACGTCATGGTGACATCTCAGAAATTGTGCTTACTGAGGTGGCGCCCTCTACGTCCACAGATTATGTTAGCGCTCTCTGCCCAGCGTCACTTGCAACGCCACCACTGGCATCTGGAGATAAGTTACGAGAAGCACGCTTTTATGCACTACGAAGTTCATGGCCAGAGTATCTATTAAAGTTGTTTTTGCGAAGTCTAATCAAAACTGCATCCTTGATCACAGAGTCCTAATGGTTCGGAGGTTCAGCAAGAACTGTCGTTTGTTCAAACAAAAAATCTTGTGTTTATCTGTCTCTCCTTGGCTATCGCTGATGCCTCGAGGGCCCTGTCTTGAAGGTGTCGCCGGTGCTCGATACAGTGACTGGCAACGGTGTGCAAACAGTGACTTTTGACGCACACGTAGGAATTACTACAAACTTGTGGTACTCTCAGGTCGAGATTAAGTTTAACGGGTCGCAGCATTTCTTTAACCTTCCTAGGTGGCCGGAAGACAGGTCTGATTCCAAGCCTATCATGAACTATAGGTGTGTTACTAGTTATTGCATCGCAGAATTGGAGCCGCGTTATGTGTTGGTTCTCCTGGTTGGCTGAATCGTGTCGCGTCTTGGTCTTCTCGGCAGCACTGACTTGATATCAGGGACAGAATACACGTTCCTTCTGAAGACAGTCGTCTTCCCATTGTTGCATCGTACGCTCCGATAACTACAGATAATTTGACTTGTTGATACAAGGACGTTTCATTTGTGGATACTTCATTTGAGTCAAATCTTACGTATCGTCACATGAGGACTACAGTATTAAAAATTTTGGATATGTTTAACAGAAAATCGTGTATAATTACATACTGAAATGCGGAAACGCTTGAGTACCTTATATGCAAACATAGATTTAGAACGAAACTATAGACAATTTTTCAAAATGACATTGTTTAGCATGTCGCAATATAGAAGTAAGTAATTATGAAGGCAGAGGAACATCTCATTTTCAGATGAGTCGGGTGCGTATTGTAACTTTTCATCCTGCGATAATAGAAATAAAACTGATGTAACTAAATTCAGGTCAGCAAGACGAGAGCATATAAAATCTATAGCATCGCAAATGCAGCAGCGGGGATAGTTTATGTATTTACAGAAGCTAAATACAGTTATAAATTTTAGGCGTGTATACGCAAAGAAATTGCACACCTTATTGTATCTTCACCTTTGGGAGTAGCAGTAAAAGTCTGCCGTGTGGTTTTGATGGCATAGCGGGTTCCTGCAGTGGTTTTCTGTGCATAGCATCTAGTCACGGATATCTCGTCTCGATTATAGTTATTCACTGCCTCTTGCAGGCCATAATTCAGTCATTTAAGGACCGCAAAACGCTTCTTGTGGCTCTGGTTTTGCACGAACGTGGTAGGTTAACTCACCGCGAATACCGCAGCAGCGATCAAGAGCGAGAACTGGCTACCGGCTACTCGTGTCCCACAACTCACGACAATCATCACGATTTCTCCTTCGGGTTTTCCTTAGGTAGTAACAGTACAGTGTCGCAGGATGGGACAATCTTCAAATCGGAATATCACTGCACAATGTCTTCCTGTAGCTCTAAGAGCCGTGAATGTGGTTGCACAGGCAGAGAGAGGAAGTTATTCACCGCCGATAATGAAACGTAAAGAATGATTCTGTATAGTTATTCGGGGCGTTATTCACAATGATCGCCAGCCTAATGTCAGAAACACTACATTACGAGTAAAAAAAAAAAAAAAAAAAAAAAAAAAAGCTTGAAGTATGAAATAAGGGTACTGCATCAACGCAAGAAATGTTGTTCAGAGTGGTATTGTGGACGGTTAAGCTGTTCTAATCCTAAAGGATACCAGTGATCTACTGATGGCTCATCTTACTCCATTCATTTCCACTAGGAAACCTATCAAACGTAATTTATTATCCCAGCCGGAAAGAGAGGGTGAAAAGGATTGGATTGGATTGTTTGGGGGAAGAGACCAAACAGCGAGGTCATCGGTCCCATCGGATTAGGGAAGGACGGAGAACGAAGTCGGCCGTGCCCTTTCAAAGGAACCATCCCGGCATTTGCCTGGAGCGACTTAGGGAAATCACGGAAAACCTAAATCAGGATGGCCGGACGCGGGTTTGAACCGTCGTCCTCCCGAATGCGAGTCCAGTGTGCTAACCACTGCGCCACCTCGCTCGGTGAGAGGGTGAAAACATGGAGTTATTTTCAGAACTGGGGGTCAACGACAGGAGCGTTACAGATGAACTACTGTCACGACACACAACCACTGCCGGATGACGACCACGTCGCCCGTGATTTATACACTATACAGGATGCCTCACTTTCCCAGAAAACCGTGTATATGGTGTTTATCGGTTGAAATGCATTCTAGGCAAACCGCTAAGGGGGCATAGTATGGACAACATTTCTTTTGCAGGAAGGAAAATGAAGAAAACGAGCTCAACTTGAATTTCAGATTGGAATAGGGAAAAAAACTGCAACGTAAAATAGAATTTCAATTACTGAATTATTTTGTGTGAAATGTTTATTTCGGTGCTTCGTTCCGCTTTGATAATATCAAATTTCTGTTCCTAATAATGCACCATACCGCTCAACGGAAAAAAATCTGAATTTTTGACGTTAGATGGTGTAACTCACACTTCCTAGTTTTAGTACCACTATTCGTGTCTAACAACACGTGTTTTCGCGGCACATTTTGAGAGATTTCTGTGGGGTTCTTCAGTTTATGTTGTTCATCCAGTAACTGGTTGTTCAGACGGAAAATCACTTTGCTTACGGTGCCCGGTGAATTGTGCCTGAGCTACCTATTAATAGAATGAGCTTATGTGGAGAGATATCAGGATGCTCCATGTTGATCACGACATGCTTTGGGACATTGGAGGCACACGGGTTCGCCGTAATGGCCAGGTACAATAGACCCTCATCTGTGGCAAACAAGTCAGAAAAGGTATTAGAAGTTATATAAGTGCAGATATTCTTGCTTAAAAAACTCTCGAACTGCATCTGTGGTGAGCAGAAGTACTGTTTGGAGAATTATACATGATAGTGGTCTACGTCTGCATTATACCCATGTTTCACAAATTATATGAAAATGATTTCCAGATAAGAATCAAATTCTGCACATGGTTTTTTAATAAAATTCTGAACTGCATGAGTGTCGCGTTATTGACTTTAAAATATAATGGCGACTTAGAAACTCACAATGCTCATTACTGGTCAGAAGAAACCTATCATTGGTTACATCAGCAAGCCAACCACCAGATCTTGTTATGTGATGGCGAGTAGTATAGCTACCTTCGTTTCAGCGCATTTTGTTAATGTGAATTGCTTAAATCAGGGGCCAGGATGCACTCAGGGGCAAACCTATTGTTCTCCTTCGATCGACAGGTACTTAGTCTATTGTTCAGCTAAAAGGATCCTTTCTTTTGTTTGACAGGCACTTAACCTATTGCTCTCCTGTCCCTCCCACTCCCCTCCCCGCTCAGGAAACCTTACCCATCGCTGCCAGAGGTACAATTTCAGGTCTGAGTTATTGGAGAGCCCCTCACACTCTTATCAATTTGATTGACAACATAATGAAATTGATCAATTAATTAACCTCTCAGCCTCAGATAAAACCGCCCTCCTCTCCAACCCTCCCCCCAGAAATTGGCGGGAAAAAGACTCAGTCGATTGGTCATTTGGAGGGAAAACGTTTGTTGTGTATGGAATATTGTTTAAACAATTCAAACAATGTGTAGAGTATTGTTTATTTCAACAATTTAGAGGATTCAAGGCAGTGTATGGAATATATGGAAATTTGTGAAATCGATGGAATATAGTTTAAACAAAAGATAGCTAATAGAAAACACATCCCGCCACCCGACGCCGACGCCGGAGTCGGGGTGCACCGGCAGCCCCCGTGAAGTGACGACGCGGCTGTCAGTTGCCGAGTGACGCATAGGTGTCCTTCCGGTTCACGCAAGCATGAGGTGGCGGCATCCCTTTCACGCGTGACACCTGAGAAATTTCTGTCGAAATACATGTTATAACCAAGGCACCCTTGCTGGCACGATACCTCTCTATCTGTGGATACGGACGTCACAGATCGCGCTATAGAAATCTGTTCGACAGCTTTCTCTCCATCGCGATCCTAACAAGACACGTGAGACGCGTCGGCCGCGTGCATGTGTTTACCTGCCCTGTGAGGCTGACGCATCGCCATCTGATTCCAGTATTAACTGCTACAAATCTTACGTCGGGAATAGTTCTGAGGTTTGGCTGCTCACTGAGCTCGAAAAATGTTCATGGGAGGTTGATAAGCTTTACAGCAGCAACGTACCGGACCAGATCGAAGGTGAATGAAGATTTGTATAATAGCGTGACTGACTGTCATATTTGCAGGCTGCCGTTAGACAGAAAAGCGGAAATTCCTTGTAGGGACCACTATCATTTTACGGGGAAGTTCCGTGGCGTAGCTCACAATGCGTGCAACTTGAAGTACCAGCTACCCAGACATATACCCGTTTTCTTCCACAATTTAAGTGGGTATGATGCTCACTTTCTAGTTGAGCACTTGGCTGTTTTCAGTTTGGAGAAACATCAGGTCAGCGTCTTAACTGACAGGGTGGAGAAATAAATTTCATTCTCCAAACGAATGACGCCAAGAATTACGCTCCGCTTTCTTGATATGCTACGTTTTATGCAGGCGCCACTCCAGAAACTCGTTGAAACTTTTCCTCGTCAGGAAATACAGCTCCTCTGATATTCATTTCCCACCTTCCCTAAAGGAATGGGAGAGAGAACTGCCATAGGATCTTCTCTATTACTACTACTATAACTGCAACTAGTCGATGGAGTTGGCGAGGTGGACAGGGGTATGTGACGTACCTCACGTGACCGGCGAGGACGTGAGGGCGGAGGAGGAGACGCTGCAGGTTCGGCAGTCTGGTTGCTGCAGCCCTGGCGCGCTAGCCTGAGGGAGGGCAGCCCATGGACGCCACAGCGATGCCGCGGTGGGCGGCGCAGCCGGGGCGGCCGCGGCGGTGGAGGCGAGGGTTGCGGCGGCGGGGGCGTGGCGGGAGTGGCGGTGGTTGCTTCTCACGCGGTGACTAGCGGCTCTTTTGCCGGCGAAGCACGCCTCACAGGACCTCATTTAGCTGTTATAGTCTTCGCTGACCCCCGCACCCGAGCCACGCTGTATGACGGTTATTGCTCCCCTGACTCAGCCGCTGTAGAATAATGGTAGAAAAAATTAAGTGCAACGTTCTAGACATTGCCTGCTGTCGCTGTTACTGCAGGGAAAGAAAGGATACTGATTGTTTGTAGGCAGAGTGGGTATAAATATTACCTATTTCGCTCTGGCTCCTTGACATCTCCCTTATCTCCTCACGACAACGAAGGGCTGTCTTCATCTTCTCCACCCACTGTGGGATTTCTCCCTCATCTGAATTGGGGAGGGCCCATCGATTCATTCCCCCTACATCACCTGCAACGTAATGATCTAATAATAACAAAAAATACACACACGGAAACTATGGAAAACAATATATATATATATATATATATATATATATATATATATATATATATATGTGTGTGTGTGTGTGTGTGTGTGTGTGTGTGTGTGTGTGTGTGTGTGTGTGTATGAGATATGCGATGTTTCCTGGATATCTCCAGCACATACCCCTTCCTGTCCCCGTTCTTCATATGTCAGGAATTCATCTACAACAACAAAGAATATCCACCATATTACGCATACAATGCAGTTTAATTATGTGTACACAGTATTATACGAAATTCCTAGTGAAAAGAAAAGAAGAACGTTTTATCGTATCTGATCCTCGAAATCATCTACAACAACACCAGCTACAACATATTACGTAAATGATGAATTTTTTTAGAAAGAACTACATATACACGGCATATACTGCACGAATATAAAATTATTAGCGAAAAAGTAATATTTATCGATTTTGGTCCCTCTAAATCATATCTCAGACTCGTTCTCACAATATGTTACATTTACAAGGAAACACATATATACTGCTTACGATGATATGTCTGTTGCTGCTGCACTGTTGTTGTTGTTGCAATTGCTGCTGCTGCTGCAGCTGATGCCACTGATGTTGCTGCTGCTGCTGCTGCTGCAACCACTGTTGCTGCTGCCATTGCTGTTGCTGTTGCCTCTCAGCTTCTTCAATTACCCGCTGGATATATGCTGAAACAATAAGACAAGTACCGAGCGAGGTGGCGCAGTGGTTAGCACACTGGACTCGCATTCGGGAGGACGACGGTTCAATCCCGCGTCCGGCCATCCTGATTTAGGTTTTCCGTGATTTCCCTAAATCGCTCCAGGCAAATGCCGGTATGGTTCATTTGAAAGGGCACGGCCGATTTCCTTCCCCATCCTTCCCTAATCCGAGCTTGTGCTCCGTCTCTAATGACCTCGTTGTAGACGGGACGTTAAAAAAAAAGACAAGTATTCAATAAGAAATTCTTAGTGAAAAAAAAGTTACCGTTTTCGTATATGATCTCTCTCGAAATCATCTACGGACTCTCTGGTCACACCAGTTGTGTAAAGATGGAATATATACCTACAATGCTGCTACTGATGGAGCAGATGGTGCCACTGTGTCTGCTGTTGTACGACAGGGTTCATATCATCCCGGCTTTGGTGTCGGTGAATATGCGCTGAAACAATAAGAAGAAGAAATGGATTCAATACTATGAAATTCTTAGTGGAAGGGAAACGAAACAGTTACCGATTTAAATCTATACTTATCAGGTAATTCCACATCACACTCTAACGGTCTCTGCCGTCTGCCACCACTGGCACTACCGACGGTGCTTGATGCCGCTGCTGAACGTTTAATTTTTTGTAGCTAAACTGGTAACACGCACGCAAAAAAGGAGCAAATCGGCGCGCACGAGCGGGAACAAGACAATCGACTTCACACTATGGTGGTTGACGAAAGAATGAGGACGACTGGGGGTTGCTGCTCTCATCTGATACTTTCCCCTCTTTGGGAAGTGTTTTGGGGAGTCTGTAGCCTTGCGGCTTTACTCCACTTGGTACTTGTGTGTATGTATTTCTGTGATGATTGTTCTGTATGTATCTGGTACTTGTCTGGGATTGGCGAAATGAATGATATTATGGGTGAGGGAAAAGGATCAGGAATTGGGTGTAGGGATTTTCTCTTCGACTTAGTCGTCAAAGATCGTCATTGGGCGTTTGTGCTTGTCACGGGACATGTCATACCGACCTAGGGAGTGGATGAGGACGCTTCCTGACCTGGAAGAGCTTTCATTGAAGGCCCTTGCCAGGACTTGGAAGCGGTCTTTTAGGAGTGGGATTTCAGCAGCGGCGTGCAAATCGTCAATAGGGAATCCGAGGGGTACGTGCAGTGCTCTCCTGAGGGCGCGGTTCTGCAACCTCTGGAGTTTGTCCAGGTGCTGCTTCGCTGCGAATCCCCAGACAGGGCATGCATACTCCATTACTGGCAGTATCAGGGCCTGATAAACGTTCACACCCACAGAGCGGGGAAGGGAACTGGTTGAGTTGATTATTGAGTATAGGATGGACATTCTGGCACAGACCTTCCTGTGGACTTCGTCTATGTGGGGTTTCCATGTAGGACGAGAGTCCAAGGTTACGCCAAGATACTTGGCGTTTCTGCGCCAGGGGAGTTCGGCTCCGTTTAGGTGAAGGTGGGGGGGGGGGGGGACACGTTGAGGAGGTCCGCGCCTTCCGAGCCTCCGGGTGATCAGCATTGCCTGCGTCTTTTCAGAATTGATGGTAATGCGCCAGCGACGGGCCCAAGTTTCTGTGTCATCTAAAACCTTTTGTAGCCTACGGATGACCAGGTCCTTATTCGCATTTCTTGTGTAGAAGGCTGTGTCTTCTGCGTACTGTGCTGTGTGCACCAGGGGGGCCGTTGGGGTGTCCGCAGTGTACAGACTGTACAAAACGGTCCCCAGGACTGATCCCTGTGGCACCCCAGCACGAATACGCCTTTTGGTGGAGATGGCGGTTTCTACTTCGACAGAGAAAGTCTTATTCGTGAGATAGCTTTTGATCTGTTTAACTACGCTCCCAGGGAACCCTTGTGTGTATAACTTGTAGAGTAGCCCTCTATGCCATACGGAATCGAAGGCTTTGGCTACGTCTAGTAACACAATTCCGCAGTAGCCTCTGTGGTTAAAGCCCTCTGTGGCTGCTTCAACCACTCTCATAATCTGTTGTGGGGCAGAGTGGTTCTGCCGGAATCCGAATTGGAAGTCTGGCAGAAGTTGCTCTCTGGTAATATGTTCCCTTATTGGTTTTAGCAGGAGGCGCTCACAGATCTTACTAAGAGTTGGCAAGAGGCTAATCGCCCTGTAGTTCTGCGGGAATAGGGGGTCTTTCCGTGATTTGTGTATCACGACCACTTCCGCATGTTCCCTGCAAACTGGAAACTCTCGGGAACGAGTAATCTCGTTGAAGACGTTCACGAGGTGTGTGATCGCCGAGGGTGGGAGGTTTTTAACTAACTAATTGGTGACACTGTCATGCCCTGGCGCCTTTTTTTGCGGGGAGAGACCTAATTACTTTTGCCACGTCCTCAGGGGCGAAAAGTGTGGGTTCGTCTTCTGGGTCCTTCTCAGCATTGAGGAAGACGGCCAGTTGACGACGGACTACCACTTCATGCTCTTCATCCTGGGGTTCTGCCGCTTGAAACTGCTTCTCGAAGGAATCGGCGAGGGCGTTGGCCTTTTCAGCGTGGCTGTAGGCCAGACCCCGCTCGCTCTGCAGTGGCGGCATCCTAGCGTGTCTTTTGGTGAATTGCTTGGTTGCTTGCCAAAGTGTGTGATCGTCTACTTTGAGAGCCGCGAGGCGGTTTTGCCTTTGCTGGTTTCTGTGCTCATTGAGCGCTACCTTCAGCTGTCTCTGTAGACGATTGAGCAGCCTCCTGGTGGCCTGATCTCTGGTGATCTTCCACTCTTTGCCACTCTGTTCTTATGTCTAATTTGAGCTAGCGAATGTTCCGGGAGCTGTATTTGCGGGGAATGGCTCGTCCCTTTGCGGAGGCGTGGCCTCCTCCGCTGCTTGTAAGATGGAACTTGTTAGATCTTGTAGCGCTTGTTCTACTGTTTCGTCTGTAGGTGGCGGAGCTTGAGAGATATCGGAGGCGGCAGTTTCTCGATATCGCTCCCAGTCTGTACGTTTGTACCACTTCTGGCACCGTGGGGGTGCTACCTATTCTCCCACATCGATCTCTAGGATCACTGAGTTGTGGTCGGAGGACATTATGTTGACTGTTCTTGCGGTCACAAACCCCACGATCCTCCTAGTGAGTGCTATGTTTAACATGTCGAGTCTACCTCCATTTTTTGGAAAATGTGTGGGCTCGACCGGAGCCCATGTTTCAAAGTTGTGGTCGCGCGCTAGTCGTTGCAGTTTGGCGCCTGCTCTGGAGGTTACTCTAGAGTTCCAATCCGGGTGTTTGGCATTGAAGTCACCTCCTATTATGAGTTTGCCTTCAATTTGGCCTAGAGCAACTATGTCACCCTCATCTATTTGGTCTTGAGGGGTCTGTAGATTGCAACGATTGTTAGGCGTCCAGTGGCAGTGGTTACTTCCACCGCCACAGCTTCGATTTTATTGGTAGCTGGTAAGAATACCTGGTGGTGAGGGATCCCTCTTCTTATGTAAATGGCCACTCCTTCGCCTTGGGTTGGCTGTCCTTACGGTAGCAAACGTAGTTTGGGACTGTCGCTTTTATTCCCGGTTTTAGGTGGGTTTCTCCCACCATGTATATGTCGATGGAGAACTCCTTCATGAGTTCTCTGAACTCGACCTCTTGATTAAGAATGCCGTCTGCGTTAAAGACGCACATTGTCAGGCCTTGGATATTTGGTCATCTATCCATGATGTGGCTTTGAAACAACTGAAGAAGGCGCTGAGGGGAGCGACTGCTGGACTGCTGCCTGAAGGGCAACTACGATCTGGGTGTTCTGCTGCTGGGCCTCCTTGAATTCCTTCATCATCTCCATGTCAAGGTTCATGGTCTGGACCCTAATGCCTAGCACCTGATCCAAGGGGGTGGAATGTGTGTGGGGTTTCCTAGGGCTTCCTCTGTCTTGGTGGACCTGGTCATTGTTGTTCTGTGTTTCCCGGTGTTGTTCTTGTGACCGTGTTTGGTCTTGTGGTGATAGGGCTACATTTTCATGGTCTCACGAAGGAGAGACCACTTCCGCGTATGTTGCCCTTGGTGATCCAGTCTTGGTTTTGCCCAAGTCTTGTCCGTATGTGTTGCTGTGTTTTGTTTCTTTGTGTGACAGTTTTCGGTGGTGGTGTTTTGTTTCCGTGTGTGGGGGGCGGCCTTTCCGCCCTTTACCTCCTGTGCATGACTGGAGATAGAATGGTCTTTATATACCCTCTGCCCCATCAACCCAGCACTTCCCTCAGGGAGCCAATAGGAACGCAGCATTCTACCCCTTCTGCTTGTTTGAGCGCGCTGGACAGGTCGGTGCCAGTCTGACCACGCTGTACAAGTCTCTGCCGGTCTGCGAGCACTGCCTGTGTCCAGCTGGTTGTGGAATTTTTCCTATTCGACAAAATCGAAAGTAAGATTCCGCAATAGCCCGCATCTCGTCGTCGTGCGGTAGCGTTCTCGCTTCCCACGCCCGGGTTCCCGGGTTCGATTCCCGGCGGGGTCAGGGATTTTCTCTGCCTCGTGATGGCTGGGTGTTGTGTGATGTCCTTAGGTTAGTTAGGTTTAAGTAGTTCTAAGTTCTAGGGGACTGATGACCATAGATGTTAAGTCCCATAGTGCTCAGAGCCATTTGAACCAAGATTCCGCAATAGCTTTACGTTCAGGTTCCTGTGTATCTAGAGTTGCCACAATTGCTGTCTGGCAAACCCGAATATTTCTCTCAAGTTGAAAATCAGGGAAAGTTGGCTATTTCTCTTAAGCTTAAAAAGGTTGAAAGAAATGCTGCATTTGTTTGACAAATCGGGCGTTAAGAATTATTTTACAATTGCTGTCGATTTTGTTACGTCTAACGTCACTCTTTTTTGTGGCTTCGCAAGCATGAAACAGTTTGGAGCTTAGCGTGAAAGTATAATTCACTGATTTCAAGGAAATGATGATGTTTAACGGTATGATAGCACATTGCTAATTTTGCCGATGTTGCTAATTGCTCCTGTTTCAATGAATTCTAAACAAAGTAACTGTCCAATTGTTTAAGTGCTTTCAGAGTGAATGTTTGATTTGTGCTTTACGTCAGGTAAATGATCCTTAATATCTGATCTTCCCCCATCCACAACATAATCTCATAACACTTACAAACTAGACATTGTGCTTCATAGTCATACTTCCCTCGTTTTACGAAGAACCACACGTCTGAATATTTTTCTTGGAATTTTTGACAAAAGGGACAGAAGTAGTGGTCCATCAGTGTGACATCGCGCATTCAAGTCATAGTGCTTAAAGCGGGGCCATACTATGAAAATACGTCAGGTTGCAAATAAGAAAATGTAGCACACAAGAGTGGTACCAGTTGTGTAGGAAACATGTAATAACAAAAGGCGTTCACCTGGCGACGACTCTTCATCAGTTTCACATAAATATCCAGGAGCACATTACACACATTTATTGATTTCACCCGCTCAAACACTCTGTAAGCTGTAACATTCTCTTTTCCCTTGAATCCGTAGTCCTCAAGGTTAATTGTCGTAATATATTAAGGAAGTAAGAGCTATGGAATATTTTTTCTAAAAATGGTTCAAATGGCTCTGAGCACTATGGGACTTAACATCTATGGTCATCAGTCCCCTAGAACTTAGAACTACTTAAACCTAACTAACCTAAGGACATCACACAACACCCAGTCGTCACGAGGCAGAGAAAATCCCTGACCCCGCCGGGAATCGAACACGGGAACCCGGGCGCGGGAAGCGAGAACGCTACCGCACGACCACGAGCTGCGGACTAATATATATTTTTTTTCCTAATGTGTGGTTACAGCTCTGTAGCTGAACAAGCTGAGACGTGCAGTCACTATCCCCCTTTAATAGCGATAACTAAAGCATGACCACACTTTGCGCACTACACTCACTACACCTCAGAACTACGGCATTACCTTATTCACAGACATCAGCATACACTTGAAGTTGAATAACTGAATGACGATGGATTCGTAGTGATTATTCAGTTACATAAGGCTAGTGCGCTGAAAGAGACAAACAAAAGTCTATAGCATGCTTGTAATAAAGCAGTCTTTGCATTCAGGCCTATAGGAGGTTTCTACATCACATGATGTTCCTTTTTGAAAACTCTGCTCCCGCAAACACACACGTTATAGGGTCTAAACAGGGCTGTATCACTAAGTCACCGTTTCTCGCACATGTAACAAACTAAATCTTTGTATGACTTTCAAACAGCCCGTTTTGCTTTTTCGTACCAAACTCAATTTTGCTACCTGCTCCAAAGTGTTAAACAGGTACGGTGCTTAGCAACATGAACTTAAAAATGCGCTTGGACTACAACAGTTTTGCGGTTTCTCCAACCACCAGCTCCGCCGTGAAAATTAACTCCAAATGAACTTACTCTAGTATATTTTGCACTCACAATGATTTCTTAGTCAGGGGAAAATTGTGTGAGCTGGGTGGTGGGAGCTATGCATGGAATGCTCTGACACAAACCCCGACTTGGTAGTCTGAATATATATATATATATATATATATATATATATATGTATATAAAAGACGCCACTATGTGTTGGCTGGATTTACAAGTATCGAAAATAGCAAAAGGTGTTGTGGAAGTGGTGAAGCCGGCCGGTGTGGCCGTGCGGATCTAAGCGCTTCAGTTTGGAACCGCGTGACCGCTACAGTCGCAGGTTCGAATCCTGCCTCGGGCATGGATGTGTGTGACGTCCTTAGGTTAGTTAGGTTTAAGTATTTCTAAGTTCTGGGGGACTGATGACCTAAGAAGTTAAGCCCCATAGTGCTCAGAGCCATTTTTTTGAAGTGGTGAAATCGATAAACCAAAAAGACTCTAGGGCTTTTTTAATTTGTAATTACAGCCTTTATATATCGAGAAATACGTAATGGCGGGAGGCTCTTTCGCAGTGCGAAAACGACACCCCAGCTGGTACAAGTGTGGACATATCATAATCTTTTTTATACACCTATAGTTGATAGAAATGTTATGCTGCTGCTTGAACGTAAAGGTACCGTGGTTTATGTTACAACATACGTTTGTGGGAAGTAATCAAACCACTTTTCACGTAAAAACAAGAAAATTACGTATGTCTAGTTGTAATGGAAGTATAGATTGGACATGATGAATTCTGATTTCAACGCACTGAGGATCATATCCTAACGTAAGCGGTGATAGATTCATTTCATATAAAGCTGCATAATATAGCAAGGCAAGTGTTCAACTGGACCTGCTATAGTGTACAAACGGGACGGGCGATACGGCTGTAACTATACGTCCCGTCATCGGCACCCCTAAGCGTACCTTCGTATTTTCCTTGTTGTTCTTTCGATAGTGATGTTGATTACAGTACATCAGTCCATGTCGGTGATGTCTTTCCAAGCATTACGTCCGCGGATGCGGTATTTATCGTCAGATAGTACCGGTCCTTCACAGCACTTATTTGAGAGAATCTTGGCTGGATGCAGCACCTTCCAGAAGCGTTGATACGAAGACTTTGTCAAATAATGTCCTAGGACTGAGGAGAAACGAGACATATAGCCAGTGTGTGTGTGTAGGCATACCATAAATTTTTCGGGCGCTGTACAGATATGAAAGATAACTACACTGCTTCTGTAAAATGTGTATATATTGCTATGTAATGTTACTGTGGCTTATGTTGTGGCATGACCATAGAAAATCAGTGTGTGTCCTATCGCGAGGGAGGAAGGATTGATTCAGCGCATTGATTACTACGAGGATATGAGAGAGATTTTTAAGTGGAAAATTATGTGTGCTATAGATACTGAGATTCGTTCCAGAACCACAGCCGTCAAGAGGAGACATTACCTGTACATCGATCTGTGTCAGACTGCAGCAGCAATCGTAATGTCTAATTGTAGTTACACTGATAAATATGTTCCTTTTTCCCAATATTATTGTGAGTCTTGTATGTATTTGATGATCTGCAGACAACTTTTGCGGGGTTTATCTGTGGAAACTTCTGAGTCTAAGGTGATGTATTCTTTGTTCATGTGTTCAAAGACAAGTTCTACATCTACATCTACATCCATACTCCGCAAGCCACCTGACGGTGTGTGGCGGAGGGTACCTTGAGTACCTCTATCGGTTCTCCCTTCTATTCCAGTCTCGTATTGTTCGTGGAGAGAAGGATTGTCGCTATGCCTCTGTGTGGGCTCTAATCTCTCTGATTTTATCCTCATGGTCTCTTCGTGAGATATACGTAGGAGGGAGCAATATACTGCTTGACTCTTCGGTGAAGGTATGTTCTCGAAACTTTGACAAAAGCCCATACCGAACTACTGAGCGTCTCTCCTGCAGAGTCTTCCACTGGAGTTTATCTATCATCTCAGTAACGCTTTCGCGATTACTAAATGATCCTGTAACGAAGCGCGCTGCTCTCCGTTGGATCTTCTCTATATCTTCTATCAACCCTATCTGGTACGGATCCCACACTGCTGAGCAGTATTCAAGCAGTGGGCGAACAAGCGTACTGTAACCTACTTCCTTTGTTTTCGGATTGCATTTTCTTAGGATTCTTCCAATGAATCTCAGTCTGGCATCTGCTTTACCGACGATCAACATTATATGATCATTCCATTTTAAATCACTCCTAATGCGTAATCCCAGATAATTTATGGTATTAACTGCTTCCAGTTGCTGACCTGCTATTTTGTAGCTAAATGATAAAGGATCTATCTTTCTGTGTATTCGCAGCACATTACACTTGTCTACATTGAGATTCAATTGCCATTCCCTGCACCATGCGTCAATTCGCTGCAGATCCTCCTGCATTTCAGTACAATTTTCCATTGTTACAACCTCTCGATACACCACAGCATCATCCGCAAAAAGCCTCAGTGAACTTCCGATGTCATCCACAAGGTCATTTATGTATATTGTGAATAGCAAAGGTCCTATGACACTCCCCTGCGGCACACCTGAAGTCACTCTTACTTCGGAAGACTTCTCTCCATTGAGAATGACATGCTGCGTCCTGTTATCTAGGAACTCCTCAATCCAATCACACAATTTGTCTGATAGTCCATATGCTCTTACTTTGTTCATTAAACGACTGTGGGGAACTGTGTCTAACGCCTTGCGGAAGTTAAGAAACACGGCATCTACCTGTGAACCCGTGTCTATGGCCCTCTGAGTCTCGTGGACGAATAGCGCGAGCTGGGTTTCACATGACCAAGTTGAAGCAGACCATCCATCTGTGGCATGATGCTGTACCTCATCCTATATTGTGGTATTAGGACCCATCCAGACCAGTACCTGTAGGACACCGAAAATTTCAGCCACGCTACGCACACATCTCTTGGCGATGCTTCAGCCTCTCTAGATAGGTAAACACATGCACGCGGCCGACGCATCTCACGTGTCTGTTAGGATTGCGATGGAGAGAAAGCAGTCGAACAGATTTCTATAGCGCGATCTGTGACGTCCGTATCCACAGGTGGAGAGGTGTCACATGTGAAAGGGATGCCGCCGCCTAATGCTTGCGTGGCCCAGACACCTTAGCATCGCTTGGCAGCTGATGGCCGCGTCGTCACTTTGCGGGGGCCGTCGGTGCACCCCGACCCCGACGTTGGCGTCGGGTGGCGGATAAATTTTCTATTCTTTGGTTTTAACTATATTCCATCGATTTCACCGGCCAATAGGATGCTGCAAATTTAAAAAAAAATACCCCATACATGTGAAGAATATCGATTTAATTAATTTTCGTAATTTTTTATATAAATGTGGTGTTATCAATACAAGAGTTAAGGGGAGAGTTTCCGTGAGTGGGTGACATGGAGCAGAACAGCAGGTTAAGTGCAGAACAATAGGTGAAGTTGAATAATTTTTATGTAAAACGTAGTACAATAGTTTAAGGGGGTGGGTGACAGAGAAGAATGAGCCCGAAATGGCGTTCAGAAGCATGTGAAATTCGAAAAGTGTACCAGAAAATGGTGGGAGGACATAACTAATTACTTAATTTGCTATCATAGGTGGTACAATAGTTTAAGGAAATGTAGGTGATATAGAAAAACTCTTAACAGAACAATACGTTAAGTGCCAACCAAGGGCTGAACATTAAGTTAAGACACCCAGAGTACAGTGCTGAACATTAGGTTCTGCAACCTTTTTGACCCATGTAATTACTTTTTTACAAGTCTGACATATTCCCAAACAGCAAAGAATGAAGAGCAAGAAAGATCGAACCCCCACAAACTGAATTTTTTATAAATAAACAATATACCCTTGAATTTCCTGTTATGAGATCCATCCTCTCCACCAAAGAGCCACAGATTTCCATATATTCCATACACTGCCTTTAAATAATAGTTGAAATAAACAATTTTCTACACATTGTCTAAATTGCTTAAACAATATTCTATACACAGCAATCGATTTCTCTCCAAATGACTGATCAGTGGAGTCTTTTTCCCGCCATTTTCTGGGAGGGAGGGTGGGAGGGGAGGGGGGTTTACTCGAGGGGAGACGTTAATTAATTGATCAATTCAATTAAGTAGTTGATCAAATTGATAAGAGTGTGAGGGGCTATCCAGTAACTCAGACCTGAAATTGAACCTGTATCAGTGAGGGGTGAGGTTTCCTGAGCGGGAAGGGAGTTGCAGGGTGCAGGGGTGCAGGAGAGCAATAGGTAAAGTGCCTGTCAATCAAAAGGAAGTATCGTTTTAGCAGAACAATAGATTATGTACCCGTCAATCAAAGTAGAACAATAGGTTCGTCCCTGAGTGCATCCCTGCCCCTGATTTAGGCAACCCACTCTAATAAATGCACTGAAACAAAAGTAGCTATACTACCATGGAGCACGTATCGGAGGAGGATACGGGAGTGGACAGTCGCCCTGGCAAGCTGTTCGAGTGTTTCAAGCGAGGCAACAGCTTGTTGCGATGGGACGGGCAGAACGTAGCCTGACAGATGTTGCCGCTGCTGCGAGGCTCCTGTGTTGATGACACGGAGGTGGACAACAACGCGTTAAAAGATACAGGAGTCTCTCAAAAACTGGGACAACGAATCACAACCATCTTTTTCAATTTTTTATGTTCTATAAAACCTGCTTCTTAAATTCAAGTCGTATTGGCAAAGAGAGGGCTTCAGGGCGAGCGTTAGGGAACGATTGACAGGAATGGGGGAAAGAAATACAGTAGAAGAAGAATGGGTAGCTATGAGAGATGAAGTAGTGAAAGTAGCAGAGGATCAAGTAGGTAAAAAAGAGGAGGACTACTAGAAATCCTTGGGTAACAGAAGAAATACTAAATTTAATTGATGAAAGAAGAAAATATAAAAATGCAGTAAATGAAGCAGGCAAAAAGGAATGCAAGCGTCTCAAAAATGAGATCGGCAGGAAGTGCAAAATGGCTAAGCAGGGATGGCTAGAGGACAAATATAAGGATGTAGAGGCGCATATCACTAGGGGTAAGATAGATACTGCCTACAGGAAAATTAAAGCGACCTTTGGAGAAAAGTGAACCACTTACATGAGTATCAAGAGCTCAGATGGAAACCTAGTCCTAAGCAAAGAAGGGAAAGCAGAATGGTGGAAGGAGTATATAGAGGGTCTATACAAGTGCGATATTCTTGAGGACAATATTATAGAAACAGAAGACAATGTAGATGAAGATGAAATGGAAGATATGATACTGCGTGAAGAGTTTGACAGAGCACTGAAAGACCTAAGTCGAAACAAGGCCCCAGGAGTAGACAACATTCCATTAGAACTACTGACAGCCTTGGGAGAGCCAGTCATGACAAAACTCTACTATCTAGTGAGCAAGATGTGTGAGACAGGCGAAGTACCCTCAGACTTCAAGAAGAACGTAACAATTCCAATCCCAAAGAAATCAGGTGTTGACAGATGTGAAATTACCGAACTATCAGTTTAATAAGTCACAGCTGCAAAATACTAAAACGAATTCTTTACAGACGAATGGAAAAACTGGTAGAAGCGGACCTCGGGGAAGATCAGTTTGGATTCCGTAGAAATGTTGGAACACGTGAGGCAATACTAACCTTACGACTTATCTTAGAAGAAAGATTAAGAAAAGGCAAACCTACGTTTCTAGCATTTGTAGGCTTAGAGAAAGCTTTTGACAATATCGACTGGAATACTCTCTTTCAAATTCTGATGGTGGCAGTGGTAAAATACAGGGAGCAAAAGGCTATTTAATTTGTACAGAAAGCAGATGGCAGCTATAAGAGCCGAGGGGCATGAAAGGGAAGCAGTGGTTCGGAAGGGAGTGAGACAGGTTTGTAGCCTCTCCCCGATGTTATTCAATCTGTATATTGAGCAAGCAGTAAAGGAAACAAAAGAAAAATTCGGAGTAGGAATTAAAATACATGGAGAAGAAATAAAAACTTTGAGGTTCACCGATGACATTGTAATATTGTCAGAGACTGCGGAGGACCTGGAAGAGCAGCTGAACGGAATGGACAGTGTCTTGAAAGGAGGCTATAAGATGAACATCAACCAAAGCCAAACGACGATAATGGAATGTAGTCTAATTAAATCAGGTGATACTGAGGGGTTTAGATTAGGCAATGAGACACTTAAAGTAGTAGATGAGTTCTGCTATTTGGGGACAAAATAACTGATGAGGGTCGAAGTAGGTAGGATATAAAATGTAGAATGATAATGGGGAGAAAAGCGTTCTGAAGTAGAGAAATTTGTTAAAAGCGAGTATAGATTTGTCAGGAAGTCTTTTCTCAAAGTAGTTGTATGGAGTGTAGCTATGTATGAATGTGAAACGTGGACGATAAATAGTTTAGACATGAAGAGAATAGAAGCTTTAGAAATATGGTGCTATAGAAGAATGCTGAAGATTAGATGGGTAAATCACATAACTAATGAGGAGGTATTGAATAGAATTGGAGTGAAGAGAAATTTGTGGCACAACTTGACTAGAAGACGGGATCGGTTGGTAGCGCGTATTCTGAGGTATCAAGGGATCACCAATTTAGTATTGGAGGGCAGCGTGGAGAGTAAAAATCGTAGAGGGAGACCAAGGGATTAATACACTCAACTGATTCAGAAGGATGTAGGCTGCAGTAGCTACTGGGAGATGAAGAAGCTTGCACAGGATAGAGTAGCATAGAGAGCTGCATCAAACCAGTCTCTGACTGAAGACCACAACAACAACAGGCAAAGACAGTCTGTCTCCCAGTAACTGATATGGGAATATTAATTAGTTTCCAAAGGCTACAGTTAATATAAAAAGATATTAAAAACTAAAGTAGTGTGGAAGGAGGTAGCTGCTCCTAATTTGCTGACGCGAACATTCGTTGCGCGATTCAGTCAGAAAACAATACTGAGCGAAAGAAACGCTCTGTGCAGGTCACTCATGAGCAGCAGTTGTGCAAAGCTTCTTCCTCGGCACAAGTGAGCTGGCGAATAGGTCTGATTGTAGTAGTGCACAATGTTGGTGACATGTGGATCAATTACCTCGCTCCATAAGCGTTGGTTTTCCCTGACGAGGAAGAATTCAGCAACTTGCCGTTTTAACGCATATCATTAGTATAAGACATAAATGATGAATTCGAAAAGTTAACTAAAATGTGCTGTCGATTGGCTGTGGCAACGGTGCTAAAAATGGTCTTATCCTGAATATCTCCTACTTATGGTCGTCCATGTGTGCTAGTCCTTCTGGTTACTGTAGTCACTTCGGCTAGTTTGTGGAAACAGGAGGATGAGGATTTTTGTTTGGCCTGAAGATGATGGACCCGTATTTCTCTAATCCTGCTAAATGCTTTGTGGTCGGATGCGACTCTGCTGATCTTAAAGGAAAGTAGTTTCCATCTTATGGGTACTTCTTCCAACATTTGTGGCAGGGATACACGTAAAGGTCCTGCCACGGAGCAAAACATTGCACAAGCACTATAAGCGTGTGGAGGAAATGGCCAGGGAAAAGGCCCACATTTTGCTCCGGGTTCGGACTGGTTGGAAGTCCTCAGTGTCCTCAGTGTCGATTAACTTCGAGGAATGTGTTGGTAGCGACCGAAATCCAGGGATCGGTCGGTAGCCCTCGTGTGCCCTCTGTGGCGGCGGTTGTGACTGCGTAAAGTTGAGCCTAAGTGATCAACAAAGTTATTTCTTCCCGCACGGACAGCTGAGAGAACCCAAGTACGTTTGCTGCGCGTGGGGACGGTGGCGAGGGGGGGGGGGGGGGGGGGAGGCTTTCAGTTTGGATCATTTCCAGTTTTTCTAGGCGATTGCTACCTGAAGAGGAAGGTGCAAGTGGTCGATGAGTAGAGGCACATCGCATCAGGTTGTAGAGGCAATTAGTTAGCGGGACGACGGTATTTTACTGAAAGAGACAGAAAGACTGAAATAAAAAATTGCATTAGTTTTAGTAGAAATACGATTGTTGTGTTTTTGTAATACTTTTTTCCGTTATTGACACTGAAATGTATCGATGTTTTATTGTGTAGATATAATGAGTGGAAGTGCCAAAGGGGCGGTGTGTGAGCTGTTAGTGAATTCCTGTCCGGTTGTCGAACCTCGGGATCTTTATAAGAATCGTGTTTTATAATTTGGCTTTAAATGTTTATGACCTAAGGACTGTATATTTATAAGTATTAAAGAGACAGAAAATTTGCAGGCAACATATTCCACAACAGCGCCACCTATTGACTATAACTTGCATGTCTGTACAATTTTTGAGCCAGGCTCTTAGTTGACGTCCCGAAGCGGCGTAGTCAATAAGAACACTTTATTAAGCGATCTAGAACTTTTCTTTTCTCACGAAACAAGTTTACTTATTTGGGATGATTCACCCGTACCTCTCGCCGATTTGAGACAGACTCTTCGTAGTTACAGTAAGGACGCGAAAAATTTAATACGGCAGCCGAATCAAGCTGTAACAGAACTTTTCATAAACACACCAAATATTGTCACACACAAAAGGCACACTGATTGTCATAAATCTTTCAAGGTTGAAGGGGACTCAATTTCTGTGTCTTTGCAGTTCAAAATAAATGTTGGTACTTGAATACAAGAGTCGTCACGCTCAAAACGTGTCGATGGACACGGATACCTTCCTCTCTTACACTGTATGGCAACGATCATTTCCAAGTTAACATACATTTAATGCCTGTTCTAAAAATTCCAGTCAATAAACGTCGTATTGAATGGTACTTGCGTCCTTAGCACTTTGCTAGCCAGCATGGTAGCTGATGGGGATTCTCCTCAACTCAGGAAACGGTGCCTTAATCTCTCGAGGCCGATAAGCAGCCGCCAAAGATCACATAAAAACTGCAAATCACTGTCATACCAAAGAACATAGAGCGTCAATACAGCAATAATCTAATTACTACACACTTAGGGGTAGAAATTCATCGAGCTTCATTTCATGTGTGATAGAAGAATGTGAGAGGTGATGAGAGTAACAAACAAAAAATCGACTCATTTCAGGCAACGGTGAATATGCACGACGACAACCTCAGAAACAGTAAAAAAGATGAATCGTTTCTTCAACACCGAAAGGAGTGACGCTGTGATAAGACACTGGACTTACAATGGAGATGATTGGAGCTTAAATGCCCGTCCAGCCGTACAGACTAGGGTTTCTGTAATTTCCCTAAAACATCTACAACGAATACCTAAATGGCTCCATTGAAAGGACACGGCCGGTGTCCTTCCCCATACTACACTACTGGCCATTAAAATTGCTACACCACGAAGATGACGTGCTACAGATGCGAAATTAAACCGATGGGAAGAAGATGTAGTGGTATGCAAATGATTAGCTTTTCAGAGCACTCACACAAGGTTGGCGTCGGTGGCGACACCTACAACGTGCTGACAAGAGGAAAGTTTCCAACCGATTAGTCATACACAAATAGCAGCTGACCGACGTTGCCTGGTCAAACGTTGTTGCGATGCCTCATCTAAGGAGGAGAAATGCGTACCATCACGTTTCCGACTTTGATAAAGGTCGGATTGTAGCCTATCGCAATTGCCGTTTATCGTATCACGACATTGCTGCTCGCGATGGTCGAGATCCAATGACTGTTAGCAGAATATGGAATTGGTGGGTTCAGGGGGGTAATACGGAACGCCGTGCTGGATCCCAACGGCCTCGTATCACTAGCAGTTGAGGTGACAGGCATTTTATCCGCATGGCTCTAACGGATCGTGCAGCCACGTCTCGATCCCTGAGTCAAGAGATGGGGACGTTTGCAAGACAACAACCATCTGCACGAACAGTTCGACGACGTTTGCAGCAGCATCGACTATCAGCTCGGAGACCATGGCTGCGGTTACCCTTGACGGTGCATCACAGACAGGAGCGCCTGCGATGCTGTACTCAACGACGAACCTAAGTGCACGAATGGCAAAACGTCATTTTTTCGGATGAATCCGGGTTCTGTTTACAGCATCATGACGGTCGCATCCGTGTTTGGCGACATCGCGGTGAACGCACATTGGAAGCGTGTATTCGTCATCGCCATACTGGCGTATCACCCGGCGTGATGGTATGGGGTGCCATTGGTTACACGTGTCGGTCACCTCTTGTTCGAATTGATGGCGCGTTGAACAGTGGACGTTACATTTCAGATGTGTTGCGACCCGTGGCTCTACCCTTCATTCGATCCCTGCGAAACCCTACATTTCAGCAGGATAATGCACGACCGCATGTTGCAGGTCCTGTACGGGCCTTTCTGGACACAGAAAATGTTTGACAGTTGCTCTGGCCAGCATATTCTTCAGATCTCTCACCAACTGAAGACGTCTGGTCAATGGTGGCAGAGCAACTGGCTCGTCACAATACGCCAGTCACTACACTTGATGAACTGTGGAATCGTGTTGAAGCTGCATGGGCAGCTGTATCTGTACACGCCATCCAAGCTCTGTTTGACTCAATGCCCAGGCGTATCAAGACCGTTATTACGCCAGATGTGGTTGTTCTGGGTACTGATTTCTCAGAATCTATGCACCAAAATTGCGTGAAAATGTAATCACATGTCGGTTCTAGTACGATATATTTGTCCAATGAGTACCCCTTTATCATCTGCATTTCATCTTGGTGTTGCAATTCTAATGGCCAGTAGTGTATTTCATACCGAGGATGATATCCGACCTTGATGACCGTATTTTAAAGTGCGTTATATCCTAAGCTTTCTGCTTCCATTCTGCAGATAACTAACGGAATTATATAGCAACTGCGAAGTGTGCAATTATAATACAGTAATAACGTTAGGGTTTTCCCACTGAACATTGCAGATCAGCTGTTGGATCGTACATTTAACAAACGGTTCCTCAGCTTCGTAACTGTGACATAAGATCACTCCGCAGTTAACTAGTCAGCGGGAAATAGAAACTAAAACCACTAACATGTAGACTCAACTCGAAGAAGTCTAGCAGAAAGCATTCTGCAAACGTGTAAATCCTCTTCTTGATCCGACACTTTGACCTACAAACATTATTTCATAAAACAATGTCCCAATGCAAGTGATATGAGAGCTCAAAACTATTTAGTTATATATTCTCGCTGTGAATTCTTCAGATCGATACAATATTTTTCTTCCATTGAACATCGGATAAAAGTTTTACCTGACGTACAGGGTGACTGAACTGTCCTAACTATAGGTCTTATGCAACCCGCAGTGGCTTTAAAAACTCCACGCGAGAATTTCATATTCTCTCGCTCGTTAAGTGCAAACTATTAGCCATACAGAAAGATGAACGAGACCTTTTTCTAGGAACTTAAATGTAGTTAAATTTTGTAGCGGGATACATTTCCACTGGATATCACAGTATTCGAATGATTCAAGGAAAATGCGTCTGAAGGTCATTTTTGTATGGTTTTCTTCAAGAAAACCAAAACTAAGGCCCCCAGAGAAAACGTATCCCAGTGTAGAATTTAACTATACTAAATTTCCTACAAAATGGCTGTGCTCATTTTTTCTATGTGACTAATAGTTCATGCATATCGAGAGAGGGAATATAAATATCTTGTGTGTTGTGTACGAAGGCATTTCGGGTTGCATAAAACCTTCAAGTAGGGTCGGTTGAACCACTCTGAATGTGTAACACCCACTGACAAATAACACATGTTTTCAGGAAGGAAAATGTCATCCATAGACGATAATTTATCTGCATTGTCAACTTTGTGGTCCTTCGTGTGTCTTCCCATTTTTTTTAGCTTCAGCAAAATAGATGCAAATTATTTAAGCGTAGCCGGCACATAAATATTCTCTGATGATCCCATCGACTGCTTGTAGTATTTCCTGAAAATTTACCTTTTTCGCAAAATTGATACACGCCGCGTTATTTTACTTTTGTTCATTCACAAAAAAAACTGTTATCTCGGTAACAAAATGATTCAGTTGTATTTCGTGGTAGTGTACATTCCGACTAACGTAAGATTTACAAGAACTTTGTTCCTAATACATAGACGTCGCTCTTGTTCTACTTCTTCTTTGCGGTTGGATCACTTAGGAACACGCGTAATCAACATTTGATGGCCTTCCTTTTCGCCCAGTATTCCTTCATAAGCACGAATGGGCTAGCTTTCGTCGCGTAGACCACTTATGTCGGTTAGTTTTTCTCTCTTCTTCCTCAAAACCCCATGTGTTTGTGATTTTTCTGATTTCATTTCTGTCATGTAAATTTGGAGACCCTAATTCTGTCAGTTCTTTTTCCGTCTGTTAGTACCAGTTCGGTCTTGTAGTTTTGTTCTTTAAAAATGTATGGATTTTATGCGTTAACCTGTTTGAGTCCATTCTTTCTAAATGCCCCATGTATTGGATTCTTCTCATGCCCAATTTATTTCTGATAAATAAAAGCGATTACTGATTTGAAAATTCTGGGCTCACCTTGAAAAGGTAGTACGTGATTTACATCGTTTCACAAAAATGAGATTTGCAAGATGAGCTATTGAGGTTTGAAATAAAAGGCCCCGTTTACGTGAAAGTAGTGTGGTAGATACGTTTTGTTGGTTGCTGTCAGATGGGACACGATTGATTAGTCAAAAAAGTTTCTTACTTAAAGTTCGAATTCGATAAGACAGACGTCTCGGTGCTACATACTTGTTACTGCTACGTCAGAAGTGTGTGGCTGAAAATAATGTAAATAAATGTACACGAGATAGAATTCTTTATCACAATTACAAAGTAAAGGTAGTACAGAACAATTTGTAGTTCTGATGTACGATTGATGAACGACAGTCACAGCGACGCAAAACACATCGCATCCAGCGATCTCCAGCACTCGGGAGTTCACTCGCTCTCAGAAACAGAATGTCACGCTCTGCGTCCTGACAGCACATGATTCATCTTCCACATCGGTCTTCCGCTATTCCTGCTGGACAATTTGTCTCTCTTACCGACAGAAAGGCGGGCTGGGGACGACAGCGCTCTCGGAAGCGTTCTTGGACACCTATGGCCACTCCTTGGACACCAGTACTGTTACTTCATGTTACCCGCTGCCCTTTACACTTGCGACTTTTTTCTCTCTTTCAAGATCACAACAGTTTTTTACGCGAGTGCGGCAGCCCTTTCACACTTTATCGGTGTCCTGCGCTCTTAGCAATGTGTACCGGGACTGCAGACATGTACACGACATCAACAAAAATTATTAAGTACCTTTACTTTTCAAGTTGATAATTAAAGTTTTATGACTACCTCTCGCGTTGTTTGAATCAATCATATCAGTGAAGATGTTCCGTATGATTGTATCGCAGTCAGAAGTCGAAGATGTGGTACACCGTACGCCTACCGGAATTATAGACACAGAATATTTACCTTTACATCTGAACGTATAGCCTTCAATACGCCATGCATGAATAAAGGAAGCATTTCACCATGCGAGTGGTTTTTCATGAATCACTAACGACTTTTTCAGAGCCACTACAGTATGCTCCATGGAGTTCAAATTGGCTACTAAGGTCGCCACGAATTGTTGGACAAAGATATTGGGGCGTGTAACAAGCATAGGTCGAACGAGTGTTCTGTAAGCCACCTCACCTGTTCTCATCCTGCAAAATAAAAGTACTTGTTACCCTGCTGAAGTATGTAAAATACTCATAAGGACCTCAGTATAAATCTTCACAGTCCCTGTTCCACGCAGAAAGAAGTGAATGTCAGTTTATTCATTCACAAATAAATCATTTTTCACACTGTTTGTCTTCCAAGAGCATCATTTTTCGTACATCAAAGTCTTCAACATGGCTGCGATTCAACAACTGTATAAATTTGAAAAGGTTGAAAAAATCAGCCAACTAGTTGCAAACCAAAAGTTTATTTTGCCCTTGACATGGGTTTCGCTACTAATAAATATATCTTCTTCACAAGGAGTGGGTCCTAAACATGTATATAAATGGTTACAAACTATAATTACATAAAAAAATAAAAATATTAATAACAGAAAGGTATTTGTGAGGTAAGAGCACTCACTTGATATGTCACATGATGCTAAATTTGTGGTGTCACCGCCAGATACCACACTTGCTAGGTGGTAGCTTAAATCGGCCGCGGTCCATTTAGTACATGTCGGACCCACGTGTCGCCACTGTGTGATCGCAGACCGAGCGCCACCACAAGGCAGGTCTCGAGATACGGACGAGCACTCGCCCCAGTTGTACGGACGACATTGCTAGCGACTACACGGACGAAGCATCGCTCATTAGCCGAGCAGATAGTTAGCATGCATTGCTCATTAGCCGAGCAGACAGTTAGAATAGCCTTCAGCTAAGTCCATGGCTACGACCTAGCAAGGCGCCATTTGTAACATTGCATGTACCTCAAAATAGAGTCTCACTTGTATCATCAAGAACGTTGTAAACCAATGAAGATATAAAAAGTTAAGTGTTCTAGTAGCTACATACTTTTCTTTATAACATTAATAAGTATCCTGTTTCAGACTTCTATCTAGCCTCCTTGAAATAACGCGTGCCTTTCGGCTACTTCAGTGTGGCGTAGCTGTCTTGTTACGCCACAACAAAATTACTCTAACCATACATAAAATTGATATAAAAACAAGAAACACCACTTGCAGGGACATAAGACGGTACCCAGATTACTGTCGGCGTACGTCAGTATAAATGAACAAATGTATTCGCCCACTGGTAAAGGATCTTGTCTACATAAAAATATAACAAGAGTCTGAAGAATAAAATATTTGCATAACATAAGTATTCACTACGCCAGGGACAAACGCCAACTGTTCAAAGGTACAGGCTCAAGCGATATGGAGAAATTGGGATGCAGTGGGCGTTAAATACACTCCTGGAAATTGAAATAAGAACACCGTGAATTCATTGTCCCAGGAAGGGGAAACTTTATTGACACATTCCTGGGGTCAGATACATCACATGATCACACTGACAGAACCACAGGCACATAGACACAGGCAACAGAGCATGCACAACGTCGGCACTAGTACAGTGTATATCCATCTTTCGCAGCAATGCAGGCTGCTATTCTCCCATGGAGACGATCGTAGAGATGCTGGATGTAGTCCTGTGGAACGGCTTGCCATGCCATTTCCACCTGGCGCCTCAGTTGGACCAGCGTTCGTGCTGGACGTGCAGACCGCGTGAGACGACGCTTCATCCAGTCCCAAACATGCTCAATGGGGGACAGATCCGGAGATCTTGCTGGCCAGGGTAGTTGACTTACACCTTCTAGAGCACGTTGGGTGGCACGGGATACATGCGGACGTGCATTGTCCTGTTGGAACAGCAAGTTCCCTTGCCGGTCTAGGAATGGTAGAACGATGGGTTCGATGACGGTTTGGATGTACCGTGCACTATTCAGTGTCCCCTCGACGATCACCAGTGGTGTACGGCCAGTGTAGGAGATCGCTCCCAACACCATGATGCCGGGTGTTGGCCCTGTGTGCCTCGGTCGTATGCAGTCCTGATTGTGGCGCTCACCTGCACGGCGCCAAACACGCATACGACCATCATTGGCACCAAGGCAGAAGGGACTCTCATCGCTGAACACGACACGTCTCCATTCGTCCCTCCATTCACGCCTGTCGCGACACCACTGGAGGCGGGCTGCACGATGTTGGGGCGTGAGCGGAAGACGGCCTAACGGTGTGCGGGACCGTAGCCCAGCTTCATGGAGACGGTTGCGAATAGTCCTCGCCGATACCCCAGGAGCAACAGTGTCCCTAATTTGCTGGGAAGTGGCGGTGCGGTCCCCTACGGCACTGCGTAGGATCCTACGGTCTTGGCGTGCATCCGTGCGTCGCTTCGGTCCGGTCCCAGGTCGACGGGCACGTGCACCTTCCGCCGACCACCGGCGACAACATCGATGTACTGTGGAGACCTCACGCCCCACGTGTTGAGCAATTCGGCGGTACGTCCACCCGGCCTCCCGCATGCCCACTATACGCCCTCGCTCGAAGTCCGTCAACTGCACATACGGTTCACGTCCACGCTGTCGCGGCATGCTACCAGTGTTAAAGACTGCGATGGAGCTCCGTATGCCACGGCAAACTGGCTGACTCTGACGGAGGCGGTGCACAAATGCTGCGCAGCTAGCGCCATTCGACGGCCAACACCGCGGTTCCTGGTGTGTCCGCTGTGCCGTGCGTGTGATCATTGCTTGTACAGCCCTCTCGCAGTGTCCGTAGCAAGTATGGTGGGTCTGACACACCGGTGTCAATGTGTTCTTTTTTCCATTTCCAGGAGTGTACATGCGCGTAAGAACTAGCCATACTTCTGTTAAGTAACAGCATTTTACATTAAAGTAAGAATGAAAAATTCTTCTAGAAGTCTACTAATAATGCAATAAATTTAAAGATATATATTACATATAAAACCTCTAATACATTTGCTGACAGAGTAATATTGTACGTAAATTCAGCGCAGATGCTAGAGGACCACTGTTATAAATACATGGGGAAAAGAAGAGCACTTATGAGCTAAAACGAGGTCATTTAAAAGAGAAACTTCTGCTTAACATTACGAAAGCTTAAGCGATAAGGAAAAATTGGAATTCAGTGGACGCTATATACATGCGTCTGGCCAGTGTTAAGCAACGTGATTTTACATTAAAGCAAAATGACAATCTTCTATAGAAGTCCAGTAATAAATGTAAAAGTTTTAGATGTATACATTAAATATAAAATTATCTGTAAACCATTTATGTAGCAGAGTAATACTGCACGTAAATTTAGCGTGCAGAAGGTAACAATTGTATTACAAAAGTTATTTCTCTTCCAAAGAGGAGGAGAAAAGCGTAAAATGGAAACAGTTAAATCACAACAGAAAAATGAGAAACAGAAAAACTTTTTTTTTTTACAAAGTACAATTAACGCCAGATATAAGGAGCACCTGTTGGGTAAGAAAGGGGGAAATGTTCATAATTGTTGTTTTGCTGAACAATTATTTATTTCAGACCACTGTCCCAGGGAATTAGAAGAAACCATAATTTAGCGTAAGGAAATAAAAGGCTGAAAATTGAATTCATTAGAAGAACTTGAAATGTATAAACATCTTGTTAATAGAGACGGTAACATTTTGAACGATCAGTTGCACCTCGCGAGTAAGCACTTCCTTGACGATTTAAACCGCTACTCATTGTCACATAATACTTGTTTATCGATCTCCGTTAACATTGGCGAATGTGCTGATTTCTCTACTGTTACGCCACTTATACTTCATATCACTGGGTTTTATTTTTCGTGCCGTTTCAGCAGATGTTCCTACAGTTGGTATTCCAAAAAAACTGCATTTTGTAAGAAAACTTTTCTGTGTACGCCTCCGTACAATTAAACACAAGGTTCTCATTTTTCATGTTGTGATGTAACTTTGACCATTTCACATTAATAATTATACACATATAGATTAATAATTAGGTATCCAATTTCACAGACAGGCTTAACAATTTATACGACAAACACGCTCCTCTAAAAACAGTAAGAGTAAGGAGAAAACCTGCAACATGGGTTACAGACCACCCAATACTCCTTATGAAGATCAGAGACGCAGAACACAGAATATAAAAACGGCACCAGACCTCAGTTAACCGTCTCACTCCACAAGCAACTACGCAACCGAGTTAGTCAATCCGTGAGAAACAGAAAACTCAGGTATGCACACTCGCAAGGTGAGGACTTTCGCGGACCCCCGTCCAGTGGAAAATTCTAGCGGTGTAAGAATAGCCAAACCTAAATCTGCATCTCATCCCCTAGTTCTTATTGAGGATCTATGTAAATGACTATTTCACCGCGCCAACATCTTTACTTGACGGAAGCACAAGGGTGCAAACCATCGACTCCCATACAGTATCAGTGTTTGGTACAAACGAAAAACTTTGATTGCATTGGTAGGCTATAACATGAAGTCCGTTGGGAGTATTCGTTCAGCAGCTGCTGGACGTGACACTATGATCAATTTTCTCGTCGATCCACTACTGCCAAAAATAACGGACATTTTCAACCATTCTCTGACCTCCAGCATCTTCCCAACATGCTGGAAGCAGGGACTCATAGAACCATTACCCAAGAAGGAATCTGTCAAACAATCTTCCGACTATATTCCGATTTGCATTTTACCAGCAGTATGCAAGGCTTCGGAATACATAATCCATGAACAGCTTAGAAATTACTTAACATCAGATAAGCTTCAAGATGAATATTATTCGAGGTTCAGGAAAAGTCGCAGCACGACAGCTCTTATAAAAGTGACTAACGAACTGTAAAAAGCTATGGAGAAACAACAGGCTTTTTTTATTTCAGTGAAGTTTTCGACACTGTTGGGTTTGACATTATACTGGCCCACAGAACTCAAATTATTTCGTCACTTGCTGTACAATGGTTCCACTCATATCTTATATCCCGCCAAAGGTGTGCAATGACTGGATTTAAAAGGTCACAAATCAGGGGTCCCATACGGAGCAGTATTGGGCCTCTCACTTTTCTCACTATATGTTAAAAACTGTCAACTATTCTCTCACACTGCAATGTCACCTATACGCTGACAACTCTCAGTTGTGTCGATGTCCAACGAACTTGTGCACAGCTATCCAGCATTATCTGAGTAGGCGCAGAACAGGTTTGAAACTGAATCCATCGAAAACGCAACCAGTTCTATAGTGCTTTTAAAATTAGTTGCGACTTTTCACGTTTGACTAACCGGCGGGGACGTGACCCCGTTGCCCAGGCAACAGCAATGGTGCGCGGCTTTCCCTACCACGCCGCCAGGGGTTCGGCTGGTAAAGCGCCCCTGCTGCTACGCCGTGGATAAATGCATCTACGTTTGTCGGCTCTCGTAGTATTTTCTGCCGTTGCTCCCCATCCTCCACTGAGGTTGACACGGCGGTCGGATAGTCCCGGTAGGCCACTCGTGGCCTGAAGACGGAGTGCTAAAAGTGAAGTGTTCTGCAGTTGTCCAGTATTCTGGACAAGTGTTTTGTGTTGGCGTTCCATTAATAATAACAGTGCAGGATGTCTGAACACGAGATCGCAAGAAAAGTGATCATCAAAGATCTGTTTCACAGCTGTGAAGATCTGCTGCAAAATATTCCTCCGCATTCGACTATAGTGATGGACAATGCGTCATGGCACTCTGTTGTGACAGATAAAGGAAAGGAGGAAATTAGGGTTTAACGTCCCGTCGACAATGAGGTCATTAGAGACGGGATAGATAAAACTCCAACCAGGCCGTGGAGGGAAACGGATATTTTGCTCTTGATACAAAGAAATGGTCCACTGGGTAAAGTTGGACATCTATAAGGCGGAATTGATGGAACTTGTAGTTCTGTACAAGTCAAAACCTCCACGTTACCAGGAAGACAAACCAGCTGACGATAAAGGTTCCTCCAGATCATGCTCACTTAAATCCGACTGACATGGGCTTCGGTGAACGGAATGTGGCAAAAAAAAAAAAGTTTTCGCTCAGTGAGTTTGAAATGCTGACAAAAGTAGCAACCGCAAATGGTGCACCACAGAACTGACCTCGAATTGCCAGCCATATCAAGAAGATAATTGAAGAGAAATGGATTCATGAAGGACTACGACTTACGAGTAATAGGAAACATCTCTTGTTGCTATGTTAAAATCTACTTCTTTTTCCAAAACACAGCAGATTTTGGAAATATTACTATTACTAACGTTCTAATGCTGTTGAAATTGCAACAGATTTCTGAAACAGCGTATTATTAAACTAGCACTTCAGGGCAAGCAGGTCAAGAATTTGCGAAAAACCCCATTCTCATAACAAAAATAAAAGTGAAATTTCCTCACTTATTTGGCTTCTAGAGGTTGGGAGAGACACGGAACGATATCCTTCCAGATTTAAAGAACAAATCAATGTGTTATCTAGGGTTCATATGTAGCAACACGTGACTTAACTCACGTCAAACGCAGATTCATAACGACCCCTATTTTCAGTGCAAACAAAGAATTTCTAACAGCAGTTTACCTAGTATCGAAATATTGCAGTAACTATGACTAATAACGAATGGTAGGAAGCTCTTTATGAAGCTGACGAATACATCTACGCGAGATTCTAAATTTGTTACTGAATAGTTTCTTTAAAATCGTCTGGTGAAAACTGCAGATCGGCCGCCTTGCGCAACTTTTTAGTTTATGCAGTCAAGTGAGCGTGCCAGGTCTCATGGAACACGCTCAACGCACGCCGGCAACTACGCTATCCTACACTCGCTCCGTACTGAACTGTCAAAAGTCGCGACTAATTTTAAACGCACTATATCGCTAACCAAAGAATTATTATAGCATAATTCTCCTAAACGACACAGAAATAACATTTTCCACTTCTGCAAAGAACTGGAGGTTAGTTCTGGACCAGAACGTAGACTGGACTGAACTCACAACTGCAACGTGCAAGAAGATGTGAGCGTCACTTCACGCACTACAGAAATATAAAAAAGCGTTTCTTTTCCAGCTTAAAAACAACCTCGTATAGTCACTAATACTCCCGCTACTTGACTATGGTGATATCCTCCAAGAACTTTCGTACGAAAGCTCACGCAGTCCTAAACCTGCGATAAATGCTTGTGTGCTATACATTGGTGACGTCCGCTGTTTCGACCGCATACTTCCTACTACGAACATTTATCATACTTGCGTGCTGATAAGCATAGAGAATACCTTATTCATGCTTGTTGTGTCGTTTTCTCAACCATTGCACTCGCTTTTATTTATCTTTAACTCTTACACTACTATCTGAAGAACACAGTTGGAATATTCGTTCTCATCTAAGTAAAATCCCAGCTGTACCATTATACAGGGTGTTACAAAAAGATACGGCCAAACTTTCAGGACACATTCCTTACACACAAAGAAAGAAAATATGTTATGTGGACATGTGTCCGGAAACGCTTACTTTCCATGTTAGAGCTCATTTTATTACTTCTCTTCAAATCACATTAATCATCGAATGGAAACACACAGCAACAGAATGTACCAGCGTGACTTCAAACACTTTGTTACAGGAAATGTTCAAAATGTCCTCCGTTAGCGAGGATACATGCATCCACCCTCCGTCGCATGGAATCCCTGATGCGCTGATCCAGCCCTGGAGAATGGCGTATTGTATCACAGCCGTCCACAATACGAGCACGAAGAGTCTCTACATTTGGTACCGGGGTTGCGTAGACAAGAGCTTTCAAATGCCCCCATAAATGAAAGTCAAGAGGGTTGAGCTCAGGAGAGCGTGGAGGTCATGGTATTGGTCCGCCTCTACCAATCCACCGGTCACCGAATCTGTTGTTGAGAAGCGTACGAACACATCGACTGAAATGTGCATGAACTTCATGTTGCGTCGTACTTGAAAAGGCACGTGTTCTAGCAGCACAGGTAGAGTATCCCGTATGAAATCATGACAACGTGCTCCATTAAGCGTAGGCGGAAGAACATGGGGCCCAAACAAGACATCAACAACAATGCCTGCCCAAACGTTCACATAAAATCTGTGTTGATGACGTGATTGCACAACTGCGTGCGGATTCTCGTCAGCCTACACATGTTGATTGTGAAAAATTACAATTTGATCACGTTGGAATGAAGCCTCATCCGTAAGGAGAACATTTGCACTGAAATGAGGATTGACACATTGTTGGATGAACCATTCGCAGAAGTGTACCCGTGGAGGCCAGTCAGCTGCTAATAGTGCCTGCACACGCTGTACATGGTACGGAAACAACTGGTTCTCCCGTAGCACTCTCCATACAGTGACGTGGTCAACGATACCTTGTACAGCAGCAACTTCTCTGACGCTGACATTAGGGTTATACTCAACTGCACGGAGAATTGCCTCGTCCATTGCAGGTGTCCTCGTCGTTCTAGGTCTTCCCCAGTCGCGAGTCATAGGCTGGAATGTTCCGTGCTCCCTAAGACGCCGATCAATTGCTTCGGACATCTTCCTGTCGGGACACCTTCGTTCTGGAAATCTGTCTTCGATACAAACGTACCGCGCCACAGCCATTACCACGTGCTAATCCATACATCAAATGTGCATCTGCCAACTCCGCATTTGTAAACATTGCACTGACTGCAAATCCACGTTCGTGATGAACACTAACCTGTTGATGCTACGTACCGATGTGCTTGATGCTGTAGAGCAATGAGTCGCATTTCAACACAAGCACCGAAGTCAACATTACCTTCCTTCAATTGGACCGACTGGCGGTGAATCGAGGAAGTACAGTACATACTGACGAAACTAAAATGAGTCCTAACATGGAAATTAAGCGTTTCCGGACACATGTCCGCATAACATCTTTTCTTTATTTGTGTCTGAGGAACGTTTCCTGAAAGTTTGGCCCTACCTTTTTGTAACACCCTGTATAACACTGAAATGTTCTCTGAACTATTTCCTGTGTCATGAACCAGACTGGAAAAACTTCCTCAAAAAATCAGACACATTAAATTTCTTCCAAACTTCAAAAGACATTTAATGACCCACATTCTATTACAATAGGCATGTAAGACGTAAGGGAGAGCTTTAAGGCCCTAATCTGGTCTAACTAAATAAGCAGTAAATAAATAAAATTCCAACATGTGCTGATAGCCGTTTTTATTTATTATACGGAAGGTTTCTTCTCAAAATGACAAACATCCAATGTGATTTCCAGTGGCATTTCTCCTAACTACTCTGGTTGGTTGCGCTGGCATGCGAATCACTTGCATATCTAATTAAGCATGTTGTACATTTCCTAAGGTTATGACGTTTGTTAAAAGCAGCCTTCATGGTGTTGCTATTTTAATTCCTTGCACTGTATATCTCAACACATTTTGTGTTCTTTATGTTAATATTAGAGGTAGAATTTTTATAACAGGACATATATTTTTCGGTAAGACTGACATATTATTTAAATACATGGAAATACTGTAATCTCATAAGCCATATTTCTGCATGTATGGCCATTTCTGTCTGACAGAGCATATTTTAGTAAGTAAACGATGATTTTCGTTATATTTTCACTCCTTCAAGAAGAAAAAACTTTTTCTCTTGCAATTTCTTTCTTCGGTGTTACTTTCCTCAGATTAGGTATCTCAGTTTGTTTCCTTGAAGCATGTGTCTACATTCCAGCCCCCGTTTCGTTTCAATTAATTACATGCAATCAACCTAAGACAGCTGTGAGTTTGTGAAGCTTAACATTACTCTGTGAGCTGATACAGTAGTTGCTTCATCCATTCTGGGCCCTGGACTGCAGACAAGTGTCTCATTGAGTTATTCATCCCTGTTCAAGTCGGAAGTGCGTGTAGTATAGTTGAGAAAAAATACCTCAAGTTAAACAAAGCATTCAAGCGAAATTACAACAGTTCGTGTCTCAATATGATGGAAAATTATTTTAGACTAATGGTAAAATACTGGAAGAATACTACAGCAAATGTCTCTATCCAGAGGAATGTCGCCAGTTTTATTCACCATTCTGTAAAGAACTTCATGCATCTTCTCTTTGTACTAACATTCCCTTAAGTAAACCGAACCACACAAAATTTTGGGATTCTTATAAAAATATACAAATATCTTCCAGATTTTTCAACATTAAGAAGGAACTACGTCAGCCGAACCACGAAACAAGCAACGGGTTGTAAATTCAAAAATATGGGTATCAACTGGTGAAACCACAGACTCTATGGGAAGATTTATTGCAAAAGTCTTAAGGGAACTGTGAAAGAAGATAATCCAGGCCGAAAGTTTCTAATAAACTGAACATTTAGGAAAAGAAATTTTTTCCCACCATTAATAAATTGCTCGATGGGTCTACGGGTACCGTTCTGAACGCAGGTGATAAGCATGAGGACGTCCTGCCCTTCTTAAACGGACCCTGCGCCGTATATCGTGAAAGTCGCCAATTCAGTAGAAGCGTTATACAGTAAAATGGTGCATGAGATTTGTTTAGCCCACGCCTTACACAGAGTTACAGGAGAGATTCGTAGTAAATTCAGTGATATTAACAAATTTGCTGGGTGTGTCAAAAATATATTTTCGAAAGTCCCTTCAGGCATTGCATCATTTAAGTTTCTAGCTCCAGAAATTTCCTTACCACTATCTCCCATTTTGACAAAATGGGGGTCTGGGTTGATTCCTGCAACTATTACTACCCGAAATTTCAACTGTGTGAAAATCATCATCATTGATTTATCCGATAACAGCGAAGCCGCTTCATATGGTCTCGTCCAAGCATTGATGTCTAATGCTGAAAATTAAGGCAAACTTTCGTATATAAAATGAAATTTTGGATTTATTGCTGCTGCCATAGCTGCTTTGGAGCACTAGTGAAGCAGAAAAAGCAAGTGAAAAAACTGTGAATAAATTAGAAGCTGTTTTTGGTAAAGGGAAAAAAGAATTGCCAAAGGAAATAGGAAACGTGTTTCAGTGATTTTGATGGGCCAAAAATGCTCTCTTAATCATTTAGATTTAGATTCAAATGATATTTTTAATTTCTAATATGCTACTTTTCTGTTACATGAAGTAGAGAGAAGTTTTTCGAAGTACAAGGCTTTGGTGCTGGATGACAGGAAATCTTTTACTTTTAAATTTGCGCAATGTATTCGTTGTATATTGACTATCAGAGCTGATACACTGAAGTAAAAATGACGTTTTACAAAAGCGCACATCATAGGCTAACTAGTTCTGATACCATCAACAAAGAGCGTATTACAACATAAAATTCCATACTTTAGCTGGATTCTCATGTGAGTTTCATTCTTTAATAAATAGTTCAGTATCATAAATTTTGACTTACTAAATGATGTTACAACACAAATTTTTACTTCAATTTATTGTCGTCAGGTCATATTTTTTATGTTATTGTGCATTGTTCTGAAAAGTATTGGTCACAAAAGCATATTTTTTTGTGCCTGTTATGACGACTTTTAGGTCTCAAAAACCCTAGAGCTAAAAATTACATTCGCTAACGTCGATAAGAAGTTCGAAAGGATATCAGTCTACTGGGCTGCATTTTAAAATTTTACTTTATTTAACACATCCAGTTTCGGACGTAGCTCATTTTCAAGTGCGTCACCATCAGAAGTGCTTATGCCATTCTCATGTCGTTCGTGATTGTGCATAGCATGGTCTTCAAAATGGATGGTTTCTTGATGCGTAACACGCGATATTGACACTTCGAGGGGAGGACGATGTTCCAAGTCTGCTATAGATGTACTTGTAAATGCGCCCTGCACAAAAGTTCTAGTGCTGAATAAAATAGAATCCACTCTTTCCTGAAACGTATCGAGCTGCCGTACACACCTACATAAAAATGATTGATAGTAAGCATGAGATCACAGGTGAAGTATTAAGTTGTTGGTTAATTAGACTCTTCGTTCTATCACTAATACAATAACGAAAGTTATTTACGTAACTGATAATTCGAAATGTGCTGACAAAGACTCACTTTATTAAGCAGTACAAGAAAATACTTGCACTATCACTATAAGGAGTTTTCTTAAAGCACTGTAGAGTTAAAGATTCAGTCTGGGAAAGGGAAATTTGCCTTACACGTACACACTAGACTTTTGTCTAGGAACTATATATTACCGAAAAATCTGATTGGCCCATTGGAAGACGAATGTCGAGAAATCAGTGATTATAGTTTGTACGACAAAATGTTTCATCGCTTCGAAAGCTGCGTTACATTGGCTGCAGGTCTTATAATTAATCTGTGTATACGAATAGATGCTAACAATAATTATTTGTTGGAAATGTTTGCTTTCAGGAAAGGTATCTTATGTGGGAAAATGATACTATTTAAGTTGGCAGTAGTTTCTAATAGAATTTTTTTCCTCAAGTTGTAACTCTTATATCGATTAAGAGTAAGTTTATTTTAAGTAACTGTGTATCTACAATTTATGAAGTGTGCATTCTGTACTGTTTGAAATTTGCCGTCCTCTGGGCCCGGGTTCGATTCCCGGCTGGGTCGGAGATTTTCTCCGCTCAGGGACTGGGTGTTGTGTTGTGTTCATCATCATTTCATCCCCATCCGGCGTGCAGGTCGCCCAATGTGGCGCCGAATGTCATAAGACCTGCGATATGGCGGCCGGACCTGCCCCGCGAGGGGCCTCCCGGCCAATGACGCCAAACGCTCATTTCCACTGTTTGAAATCCTTGATGTATGGCAAGAAAATTAGAGTTTTGTTATGTATATATGAAAAAAGCAAAAGAATATGTTGAAATTTTAAATTATTGTAATATGAATAAGTTTATGAAAAAAGTATGTTTGTGAAAAGCTGGTTCATGCTTAGGGCACTTGTATTTGTAACATGTAAACGCTGTAGGGAAGTCCCTCCGCAACGAAAGTGGCATGGCGGGTTTTAAAAGGTGGGTTTGGCGGTCGAACTCGGCGGCTCCTTTGTGTGAACGGCACGCAGTGTGTGGCTAGCCTTAGCACGGTACACCTCGACGGGGCTAAGAGAGGCAACTGGAAGCTGCATTAGAAGGGGTTTGCCTCGAATGTGGAACTGGCTATTACTTGGTATTCACGGAATTATAGAATGGCTCTAATATGTTTAAAATCCGACGGCAAGAAAAGATTTTATAGAGCATTTGAACATCAAGAGCCGTGAATACAGTTATCCGCCATTTAGCCTGTCACTAATATTCGCCACTGCTTCACAGACTTCATACATTCAGTTGCGTAATGTATATTAGCATGGACCAGTTAATTTGTGCGTTATTTCGATAATAATCACATATTAACGTCAATTCGCTTCGAAACCATAACTTTAATCCTGGTCACGAACCTACGCAGGGTCCTTACCTAAATGCTACTAAAACCGAGTATCTTGATTGAAGTGAACAATTCTGGCATTCGTGTGTTTGAAAGTGTTTTCTTGTCTAAATCAAAAGGAGTAGCAAAAGTTAAAGTAAGAGTAAAATTTGGATGCTTTGTTTGTGGACTACTCCAAGTAAAATTGTTAAGGTAGGAAGTTTAAGTATAAAAAATTTAAAAGATCAATCAATAGGAAAGTTGAAACCTTAATTATTTAAAAGCGAAAACCATAAAAGTGAAGTTGGATAGGCCTTTGCTAATATATCCTTAGTTTATTATAAAATAGGTTTTTGTAGGATTAGAGTGAAAGATTGTGTAAATTCTATTCCCAAGAATATCTGCCTCACAGGTGATTTAAGTACAAGTACACATAAATCTTTAATGAACCGATTTGCGGTAGTACTATCAGAAGTGAAGTTCTGCACATTTTCAAAGATAGCGTAGTTTTGGTACCCATCATGAATGGTTCCTTTTGAAGTTATTTAAGCTCAGTGTTACATTTTATTACGTTGCAAAGTAAGTTAAGTGACTGATTAGCTTTTAGAGATAGTTTTTACTTTCGCAATAATCAAAGAACCTTGGCTAGTGAAACTATACCAGTTTATCGATCCCCATCATATTCCCCTCTTATTAAGAAAAAAATGAACTATTACTGTTACTAAGGAAAACCGGCATAAGCACAGGAGCTTAATCAGTGTGTTTAAAATATTTTTCATCTTCATTTGTGTTATTCATGTCAGTCAAGACAGAAGCCCATCATGTCCAAAATTAGTACTGCACTTCATGCAGTGATGTTTCAGTATTTTGATTGAGTAATGGTATTAATTATTATGAGTTCGGTGCAATTTTGCTCCCCATAATTTACTGGTGTGTGTGTTATTGGTAACTGCTGCTACACACAGTACAGAGTGCAATGTGTCAGATTGTATCTTGTTTGCTATTCAAAGGAAAATCACAACAAAAGTAACTTTAATAACCAACATCCAATTTTCTGAAGTATAAATTTCCAAACTAATGTGCCTAATTAGGCTGGCAACCGTTCATTTTTTTCATTCACTTACAGTTTTACCACTTCTGTTAACACCCAAGGTTAAGGCGCGCTTGATTTTACTGTCAACTTCACAAAATTCGAAATTATATTCCGATACCGTTTTCCATCAGACTCACGCACGGCCGAGCTTTGTGTTTCACGGCACGTTAGTTTTATAAACTGTACGTAAATAAATCCTGAATGTGAGCGGGAACCCAATCTAAATACTCTTAATCTAGTTGTATTTTCAGTGAAAACCACCGAAAGATGAATTCTTGTATCACTTCCAATATATATTTTTTACTAATTTTCTGTATATCTTAGAACGGGGTACAAGATTCTGTATGGAGGAAAACGACTTTAGTCCTTGCTTTCACAAGGGGCACTTTGAGAACCCAGGAGAATTTCGTCAAGAGACACCTTAGAAAACCTCAAATTGAGCTGAAATTGCCCTCAGACGTGCCACAGCGATTCCGATGCAATCTCATCTCGGCACCAAAAGGCGTGAATAATCATTTAAGTGCCGAGTAATGACAGTCGTTTAATGTACTCCAACTTGGACAGCCAACTATCACTTTACACTCAACAAAGAAAGTACAAACAGAATTTAGAAAAAAGAAAACCAAGCTAACATCGCTAGGTAACGAACTCTGGACAAATAATACAGTATAATGAATGCGTTAGTGAATCCAAAAGAAGCCAAATAGCAGAGTATGAGAAGGTATTCATCCACAGCCATTACCAACCGAGCCTTCTCATTCAAAAACATTCAAAAGACTAGCAAGAGCGCGTGTGCTTCACGGTGAATAAATGCTGTGACAAGATGGTGTTATTCGTCAATTCCTGGAAAACCCGAATTTAAAGCTATTATCTCCGTAAATCGCTGCTGGCAGAAGATTCGGCAGAAATCTGTTGGGGGAGGGGGAGGGGGGAGGGACGACGACATCATCAGAACGGAATGAAATAATTATTAGAATCAAAGGCACATTAGTGAGCCACTTCAGCTAGACAGAACACCTTACGCTCTGATCTACGAACACTGTTCTTGTAATCAGCGACGGTCCTTCGATTACCTACGTGGAGCAAAGTCTACACTGCAGGGAAAACGTCTTATGCTATTCAGAAACAATTTATGTTCACGGGGTTTAAGACCAATTCTTCATGTTACTCTAGACGTTAGAGGGAGGATATAGTAATTCCAAATATAACAAAAACGTTAAACCTTACGACAGCCACACAGCGAGTGGGTGAAAATCCTTATCCTACCAAAAATGTAACAAAATAAACACTTCTGAAGGTACAAACAAAAGTAGTGGCTAAAGTTGTTCTGGTAATTACTACACTATCTGATCAGAAGCATCAAGACATGTACACTGAAGCGCAAAGAAACTGCAGTAGGCATGCGTATTCAATTACAGAGATATGTAGAGAGGCAGAATACGGCGCTGCGGGCGCAACGCCTATATAAGACGACAATGTCTGGCGCATTTGTCAGATCGGTTACTGCTGCTACTACGGCAGGTTATCAAGATTTAAGTGAGTTTGAACGTCGTGTTACAGCCGGTGCACGAGCGATGGGACGCAGCATCTCCGAGGTAGCGATGAAGTGGGGATTTTCCCGTACGACCATTTCACGAGTGTACAGTGAATATCAGGAATCAGGTAAAACATCAAATCACAGACATCACTGCGGCAGGGAAAAGATCCTGCACGAACGGGACCAACGACGACTGAAGAGAATCGTTCAATGTGACAGAACAGCAACCCTTACCCGAATTGCTGCAGGTTTCATTGCTGGGACATCAACAAGTGTCAGCGTGCAAAGCATTCGAAAAAGCATAATCGATATGGCTTTCGGAGTCCAAGGCGCTCTCGTGTACGCTTGACGACTACAAGACACAAAGCTTTACGCGTCGCCTGGGCCCGTCAGCACCGACATTGGACTATTGATGACTGGAAACGTGTTGCCTGGTAGTACGAGTCTCGGTTCAAATTGTATCGAGCGGATGGACGAGTACAGGTACGGAGACAACCTCATGAATCCATGGACACTGCTTGTCACCTGGGGACTGTTCAAGCTGGTGGAGGTTCTGTAATGGTGTGGGGGGGGTGTGCAGTTGGAGTGACATGGGACCCCTGATACGTCTAGATTATACTCTGACAGTGATACGTACGTAAGCATCCTGTCTGATCTCCTTTATCCATTCATGTCCATTGTGCATTCCGACGAACTTGGGAAATTCCAGCAAGAGAATGCGTCACCCCACAGGTCCAGAATTGCTATAGCGTGTCTCCAGGAACACTATTCTGAGTTTAAACACTTCCGCTGGCCACCAAGCTCCCAAGATATCAACATTATTAAGCATATATGGGATGCCTTTGAACATGCTGTTCAGAAGAGATCTCTACCCCCTCATACTCTTACGGATTTATGGACAGCCCTGGAGAATTCATGGTGTCAATTCGCTCCAGCACTACTTCAGACATTAGTCGAATCCATGCAAGGTCGTGTTGCGGTACTTCTGCATGCTCGCGGGTGCCCTACACGATATTAGGCAGGTGTACCAGTTTCTTTGGTTCTTCAGTGAATTCGTGGATATTAAAAAGAGTCGTATCCACTCTTCGCATGTATGACGGATTGAACGCTGCTGGGGATACTTTTAACTAATTGTTTGAATGTCCCTAGAGGAATGGCAGCCTATTGTTTCTCAACATCCGAAACCAGAGACAGTAGTGATGTTAGACACTGGGGTCTCTAGCGGAGTAAACGTTCTCACTCATCTCATAGGCGTAAAATTTTGTTCGGGCCGGAACCCTGGGCAGACCAGTCGATTTTATGAATGTTCTTGTTTACAAATCATCACCTTACATATGCCGCTTTATGACAGGCTGGATTGTCTTGCAGAAATAAACAATCGTCGTCTGCAAATCGTTCGTGTATTGTAGTCAGTACACAATGCTGTATGATGAGTTGATAACCTTTCGAATTTGAGTTTTCTTAAGCGCAATAACGTGACCACACTCAAATATCTCCTATACCGTTCTTCACTCTTGACACTACAGAATATATTGGCAGATATTCGTTAAACTCAGACCCTTCCATCGGATAACTACAGAGTAAAGCGCGTTCCATCATTCCATATCACTCGTGACCTGTCATTCACCCTCCAGCGGCGTCGCTCTTTACAGCACTCAAGCGCCGCTTTCCCTGACTACAGATATGTGTGGCTTATGAGGGGCTGCTCGATCTCTGTACTACCCCATTATTTTTAAATCCCTACGCCCAGTCATTCTGATCGCTGCACTACTGGTAGCATTTTGAAATACACAAGTAGCTCATTTTCTTCAGTTTAACCGTGAATTTTATGAGCAGATTTATGGTGTTCCCATGGGAAACCCTCTCTCCCCACTGGTAGCTAATTTATTCATGGAAGACTCCGAGGACAAAGCACTGGACTCTGCAATTTTCAAACCAACGGTCTTCTGGAGGTACGTGGACGACGCATTTGTGGTATGGCCGCATGAGATGGATGAATTAATCGACTTCTAGAGCTTTTGAATTCCATCAAATTTACTATGGACATATAAAAAGACGGCTGCCTCCCGTTTTTGGATATTGTCGTTCGCCGTAAAGTTGATGGCACATTAGGACATGCCGTTTATCGGAAACGAACACACACAAATTTATATCTTCGTGCCAGTAGCTGCCATCACCCTTCACTGACCATAGGTGCCCTTAAGACCTTAGTGCATAGGGCGCACTGTAAATCCGATAAAGACAATTTGCTAGAAGAGCTCACATATCTCAAGAGCATTTTTAAATCGAATGGATTTTCTCCGCAACAAATTCGTAGAACATTCAATGCAAAACCTAGAATGCAGGAATGTGATAGGGAAGAAGATAGTAATTCCTTCAGATCTAGGGCCTTTTTGCCCTATGTGGGTGCTCTTTCCTCGAAGCTAGGCCGTATTCTTGAGAAACACTGTGTTACAGTGATCTTCCGAATCTCCACAAAATTTGCAGTTTTACTCGGCTCTGTGAAGGACGATTTACAGCTTCGTAAAGCGGGTGTGTATCAGGTTCCTTGCGGAAATTGTGAGAAGTCGTACATAGGTCAAACAATAGGCACCGTTGATGAGAGATGTGTGGACCATCGAAGACAAACACGCTTATTACAGCCAGACAAGTCAGCTGTGGCCGAGGATTGTATTGATACAGGGCATTCCATGAATTACGGCGATGTGAAGATTTTAACATCCACTTCTTCCTTTTGGAAATCTGTCTTCAAGGAAGCTATGGAGATTAGATTAGCTAATACACAACTGGCCATTAAAATTGTTACACCAAGAAGAAATGCAGATGATAAACAGGTATTCGTTGGACAAATACACTCCTGGAAATTGAAATAAGAACACCGTGAATTCATTGTCCCAGGAAGGGGAAACTTTATTGACACATTCCTGGGATCAGATACATCACATGATCACACTGACAGAACCACAAGCACATAGACACAGGCAACAGAGCATGCACAATGTCGGCACTAGTACAGTGTATATCCACCTTTCGCAGCAATGCAGGCTGCTATTCTCCCATGGAGACGATCGTAGAGACGCTGGATGTAGTCCTGTGGAACGGCTTGCCATGCCATTTCCACCTGGCGCCTCAGTTCGACCAGCGTTCGTGCTGGACGTGCAGACTGCGTGAGACGACGCTTCATCCAGTCCCAAACATGCTCAATGGGGGACAGATCCGGAGATCTTGCTGGCCAGGGTAGTTGACTTACGCCTTCTAGAGCACGTTGGGTGGCACGGGATACATGCGGACGTGCATTGTCCTGTTGGAACAGCAAGTTCCCTTGCCGGTCTAGGAATGGTAGAACGATGGGTTCGATGACGGTTTGGATGTACCGTGCACTATTCAGTGTCCCCTCGACGATCACCAGTGGTGTACGGCCAGTGTAGGAGATCGCTCCCCACACCATGATGCCGGGTGTTGGCCCTGTGTGCCTCGGTCGTATGCAGTCCTGATTGTGGCGCTCACCTGCACGGCGCCAAACACGCATACGACCATCATTGGCACCAAGGCAGAAGCGACTCTCATTGCTGAAGACGACACGTCTCCATTCGTCCCTCCATTCACGCCTGTCGCGACACCACTGGAGGCGGGCTGCACGATGTTGGGGCGTGAGCGGAAGACGGCCTAACGGTGTGCGGGACCGTAGCCCAGCTTCATGGAGACGGTTGCGAATAGTCCTCGCCGATACCCCAGGAGCAACAGTGTCCCTAATTTGCTGGGAAGTGGCGGTGCGGTCCCCTACGGCACTGCGTAGGATCCTACGGTCTTGGCGTGCATCCGTGCGTCGCTTCGGTCCGGTCCCAGGTCGACGGGCACGTGCACCTTCCGCCGACCACCGGCGACAACATCGATGTACTGTGGAGACCTCACGCCCCACGTGTTGAGCAATTCGGCGGTACGTCCACCCGGCCTCCCGCATGCCCACTATACGCCCTCGCTCAAAGTCCGTCAACTGCACATACGGTTCACGTCCACGCTGTCGCGGCATGCTACCAGTATTAAAGACTGCGATGGAGCTCCGTATGCCACGGCAAACTGGCTGACACTGACGGCGACGGTGCACAAATGCTGCGCAGCTAGCGCCATTCGACGGCCAACACCGCGGTTCCTGGTGTGTCCGCTGTGCCGTGCGTGTGATCATTGCTTGTACAGCCCTCTCGCAGTGTCCGGAGCAAGTATGGTGGGTCTGACACACCGGTGTCAATGTGTTCTTTTTTCCATTTCCAGGAGTGTATATTATACTAGAACTGACATGTGAATACATTTTCGCGCAATTTGTATGCATAGATCTTGAGAAATCAGTACCCAGAACAACCACCTCTGGCCGTAATAACGGCCTTGGTATACCTGGCCATTGAGTCAAACAGAGCTTGGATGGCTTGTACTGGTACAGCTGCCCATGCAGCTCCAACACGATACCACAGCTCATCATGAGCAGTGACTGGCGTATTGTGACGAGCTAGTTGCTCGGCCACCATTGACCAAATCTTTCCAATTAGTGAGAGATCTGGAGAATGTGCTGGCCAGGGCAGCAGTCGAACATTTTCTCTATCCAGAAAGGCCTGTACAGGACCTGCAACATGGGGTCGTGCATTATCCTGCTGAAATTTAGGGTTTCGCAGGGATAGAATGAAGGGTAGACCCAAGGGTCGTAACACATCTGAAATGTAACGTCCACTGTTCAAAGCGCCGTCAATGCGATCAAGAGGTGACCGAGACGTGTAACCAATGGCACCCCATACCATCATGCCAGGTGATACGCCAGCATGGCGATGACGAATACACGCTTCCAATGTGCGTTCATCGCGATATCGGCAAACACGGATGCGACCTTCATGAGGCTGCAAACAGAACCTGTATTCATCCGAAAAAATGACGTTTTGCCATTCGGGCACCCAGGTTCATCGTTGAGTACACCATCGAAGGGCGCTCCTGTCTGTGATGCAGCGTCAAGGGTAACCGCAGCCATGGTCTCCGAGCTGATAGTCCATCCTGCTGCAAACGTCGTCGAACTGTTCGTGCAGATGGTTGTTGTCTTGCAAACGTCCCCATCTATTGACTCAGGGATCGAGACGTGGCTGCACGATCCGTTAGAGCCATGCGGATAAAATGCCTGTCATCTCGACTGCTAGTGATACGAGACCGTTGGGATCCAGCACGGCGTTCCGTATTACCCCCCTGAACCCAGCGATTCCATATTCTGCTGACAGTCATTGGATCTCGACCAACGCGAGCAGCAGTGTCGCGATACGATAAACCACAATCGCGATGGGCATACAATCCGACCTTTATCAAAGTCGGAAACGTGATGGTACGCATTTCTCCTCCTTAGAGGAGGCATCACAACAACGTTTCACCAGGCAACGCCGGTCAGACGCTGTTTGTGTATGAGAAATCAGTTGGAAACTTTCCTCATGTCAGCACGTTGTAGGTGTCACCACCGGGGCCAACCTTGTGTGAATGCTCTGAGAAGCTAATCATTTGCATATCACAGCGTCTTCTTCCTGTTGGTTAAATTTCGCGCCTGTAGCACGTCATCTTCGTGGTGTAGCGATTTTAATGGCCAGTAGTGTAATTTAATAGATAGAGATAGTGGTTTTAATTTGGACAGAGCATGGAATCCGGGTCTTGGGGTAATTAAACAGCAGAGAATTCGTCATGGTGTCACTGCCGCCGATCATACATCGATAAGCGAATCGAATGTCTGTACACCTTCGTCACAGGCGGCGCGTGTTTAAGCGTATTTCTGTGCCGCCGACCAGCATCTGTGACCCCCATGCACATTACCGCCACGGTGGAGCATATAAGGCCGCGCTTGGCGTCTTGTCGTCAGTCTTGTGACTCACTCTGAGGATGTCCGGACGATACACGACCGAAATATCAGTGAAGAAAATTTTATTTGCGCGGCTGCACGCCCGAAATTTAATGGACACAAGTAGTTCTTTCCGATGATTTCATGAGAGTATATACAACCATCCTCCGCAGTGCTCGACAGTTCCTGATCTTGTGTATTCCTTCGAGTTTCCACTTCAGCAGCCGGCCTTTGTGGCCGAGTGGTTCTAGGCGCTACAGTCTGCAACCGCGCGACCACTACGGTCGCAGGTTCGAATCCTGCCTCGGGCGTGGATGTGTGTGATGTCCTTAGGTTCGTTAGGTTTAAGTAGTTCTGGGTTTTCGGGGACTGATGACCTCAGAAGTTAAGTCCCATAGTGCTCAGAGCAACCGTACAATGGTTGAAAGTTCCCAAACGGATTTGTTACTCAGGTGTATCCGATGACTAGTCCAAATTCCAAATCTCTGAGTTCTCCTGGCCGACACATTCTGCTGTTACTGGTTATCTACCGACAATACTCCGTTGCCCCCACCCCGTCCTTTTACTCCAGCGGATCCTCCGCTCGTGACATTTAGTGGTCGATTCATAACTACAGAGGGGTGTCCGGATGCTTTTAATCACATAGTGTACTATTTTAGGTTCATTTGCTGTGAAGGATTGAGCAATGTGTAAAATCACAAAAAGTAATAGTACATGCTATAATAGAAAATAGTGCAGTTTCTAGACTCCCCTACTAAAACAAAGAGAAGTGTTCATCTTAGTTAGTTAACAGCAGCAAGTTAATTACATTAATGTAGGAAGATCACAAAGAGAATGACTGAAGTAATACCGTCTAAAAGAGGGAATAGATCGTATAAGGCGACAGTGTTAACATCAATCTCCAAGAAAACGGAGAGAGCTGAGATCAATAAATATGATCTACAGGTGAAAATAAAATTACTAAATAGAAAAATCACAATAATTTCATCCGAATGTTTTAAACGTGCAAATGTCGGTGATAAAGCTTTAGCAAAAGTTTTTCTCAGATCTCTATCTGAAAACACATCCTGACCAATGTTATTAAAAATCGCTTACAGGAGGTGCTTTAAAGCTCTAAATATTCTCAAGAACATCGTTTAAAAGCTGCCTTGCCTAAGCGATATGTTGTTGAAGACTTTTCCAATGTTTAGGTTCCCACTATATGGGACTGAAGGTGATCAGAGTTGAGTGGCTTGAATGTATGAAGCCGTTTCAGTCAAGGTATTCCCCAAGAACTGAAAAGGAAAGGAAGTAACTCATATTAGTGGGTGTATGTGAAATCTTATGGGACTTAACTACTAAGGTCATCAGTCCCTAAGTTTACACACTACTTAACCTAAATTATCCTAAGGACAAACACACACACCCATGCCCGAGGGAGGACTCGAACCTCCGCAGGGACCAGCCGCACAGTCCATGACTGCAGCTCCGTAGACCGCTCGGCCAATCCCGCGCGGCAACTCATATTAGTGTACGATCTATCTCTCTTCCCCCCAGCCCTTTTCATCACAGTATTGTGTAAAACTCTGAAGTAAATCGGACAAGAACATTTCGATATTTTCGGTAGCAGTTTTTTACCTTTATATATTACATATTTATTAATATGTTACACATATTTAAAACACGTATATAAAAATTCGCGTTTTCGATTACAACGACGCGTCAAAATTTTGAAGTAATTGGTGAAGAACTTTCGAAGATTTAAGTTTTGTACTACATACAGTTTTCCCCTATGATTATTACATACGTATTTCTATAATACATACGACGCTCCAATAGATATGTAAAAAAACACGCGCACATTCGATTTGCAACGTTATGTCAAAATCTGAAAGTAACTGGTGAAGAACTTTCGAAGATATAGGATTTTGAACACCCGATGATGGAAACTATCACTCTGAAATATCTACATCTACATACACACTCCGCCAGCCACCGTATAGTGCATGGTGGAGGGTGCCTTGTACGACTACTAATCATTCCCTTTCTTGTGGCACTCTCAAATAGAGCGAGGGTAAAACGACTGAGTATATGCGTTCTGCAGTCGGCCCTAAATGCCCGTTCTCTCAACTTTTTCAGTAGTGTTTCGCGGAAAGAACGTCGTCTTCCTTCTAGAGGATGTTGATTGAATCTACTGGTAACAAATCTAGAAGCACGCCAATGGTTTACTTCGATGTCTTTGTTCGATTCGACCTAGCGGAGATCCCATACACTCGAACAGTACTCAAAAATGGTTCGCACCAGTGTTCTATATGCCGTCTCCTTCATAGATGAACTGCACTTCTCTAGATTTCTCTCAATAAATCGAGGACGACCATTCGCCTTCCGGATGGTCTACGTCTACATCTACATCTGCATCTATAGCTACATACATATTCCGCAAGCAATAGTATGGGGCATCGCTGAAGGTATCACGTACCACTGCTAGTTCCTTTCCTGTACCACTTGCAAACAGAGCGAGGGAAAAAGAAGACTGTCTGTAAGCCTCCGTACGATCCCTAATTTTTATCATGTTATTTTCGTGGTCCTTAAGCAAAATGTACCTCGGCGGCAGTAGAACCAATCTGCAATTGGTCTCAAATGTCGGCACTCTAAATTTCCGCAATAGTGCCTCGCGAAAAAAGCGTTGACTTCCTTCCAGGGATTCCCATTTAAGTTCACGATACATTTCCATATTACCTGCGCGCTTACGTGCTCGTTCCATTTCATATCGCTTTCAAACGTTATGCCTAAATATTTAACTGACTTTACGTCGAGCAGCACACTACTAATGCTGTATTCGAAAATTACGGGATTGTATCCCATACTTGTCTGCATTTTTCTACATTTAGATCAAGCTGCCATGCATCACACCAACAAGAAAATTTGTCTACGTCATCTTGTATCCTCCTACAGACTCTCGCTTTCCCGTGCACCACAGCGTCACCAGCAGACACCTGCAGATTGTTGCTCACCCCGTCCGTCAGATTATGGCGTCACAGCAGGAGTTAAAGAATTTTCAGCCGTATCACGAGTAATATCTATTAAATTACAGCGTCTAGTACGTTTGATTGAAATACTGTCTAATTTTATTATTTTTAAGGATCTATATTAAACAGCATGAACTCCGTGACCATTCATAAGATAACAATTTGGCAAAGATCTTATTGTTAAACTGTTACACGTACACGTACAAACGTGGAAAAACTTCATTTCTTCTTTGTCTCTTTGACTCTGACTCTCACTCTGTCTTCAAAGATGTACCTTTGTATGGCAACTGATTCACATTAAAAAAGCTATAAAATATTTTCTGTGTAAGACTACGTTGTTCAATTACCCCTTCAGCGAAAATTATAGGGAAAGTGCTCCGCTGAATCAAAGTGAGATATTTTAATGCGGAGGCCTCTCATTTTGTTCGCGATATTTTTAAGCCGCATTTTGTGCGTAATTGCAATTTAATCTTTATACCCGTTACAACCTGTATTCCCATTTATTTTACGAAGTCCGACAGCATTACTGGATAATATTTTCCGAGGGCAACATAACACCTTTCTTCGTAATCAATTGAAAAGTATTACCTAACGAATCGCTCTCCAAGCTAACTTTAGGCTGTAGCTATTTTCAGTAATGAAATAAATAAAATAAATAGCATTATTATTTATTCCTGATTTTCAAGCAAATCAATTACGATATATGAAAGCGAAATATTTCGTCTTTTTGACCCAGTTCCAACTTTGCCACCAAAGACAGAATTTTATATAACTGATTTACGTAACTTAAAGATGGGCGATTACTAGAATTAATATCAACATTGAATTTTACTTGAAACTGGAACTGGTAATGTCATAATATCATGTATTTATATGGCAAATCGCATCTCAATTACCCGAGAAGTCTGACGAACACTCGCCGTCGACGATGACGCAATGGATTCTATTATTTACAAAGTCTAGGAGCCACTCACATACTGAGAATCTGATCCGCCTACTCGGGCCTTCGTTCATAGTTTGCAGTGGGACGCCGTATCAAACGATTTATGAAAATATAAAAATTATGGAATCTTTAGTATAGTGTAGAGAATAAATTAATTAAGAGTGACAGAAGTTATCCACTCATTTTATCATCGCCTTTTAAATATAAATCGTTTGAGAGAAGTCTTTTTTTTTCGTAGGCTGCCTTTATTTCTTGAAAAATCACTTTATTTCATGATTTAGCTTTTAGCTAATTTCGCTCCGCTTTGGCTTTCTCAAGCTACCTGGTAGTAAAAGCAATATAAGAAGTTACAGCAGGTTCAAGAAGAAATAAGAAATAAAATTAAAACATGTTCGTAATAAACATTTACACATTTCTACTACTTGCCGCACAGTAAAAATTGTAATCATATAGAACCTTATATTCCACATATTTGTGTGCAAGATTTACCTGATAGCGTCCTTAAAGATTTCCTACGACTTTAGTAATTACGGGACGCAACCTGTACATCCAGGACTATTTAACACAATTCAAATTAGAAACGTAAAAATATTACTTTAGTGCGATATTACCGTCAATGGCGTCACAAATTACTGCCGCAGACGCAATGACCGTATGTAAAAAAATAAATGTGACCCTTCTGCGTGTTTTGTCGCTGTGCCAGCTTACATCATATTTAAAATACGTTAGTTTCACGTTTCAGCTGTTTCGTAAAAGATGCAAAAATAACTTATGCAAAAAGAAATACACACTTCGTCGAAGACTAAATGTTTTGTAGAAAATTTCGTTAAGCGAAGCATAATTATATCAGAGGCATGTAAAGCATAAAAATGACCTTGAACGACTCGAGATAGGAGTTCATAGTCACAGCAGATGTACATTAGTATGTTCTGAAGAAGTGATTAGCATTTCAGTTACCTCGGTTCAGCATGTGTCCTGTTGCCCCGTAGGCACAGGGTCCGCCATGGGCCTTGACAACTTACTGCATGAGTGATAGCACCCACACGTACAAGGCGCGAATGGCGTCCTCTCGGTTAGCCACTGATGATGCATTCATCTGCTTCCAAAGTTCATATGTGGTGGTTGGCATTAGAGCTCAGCACTGCACCTGTCGTTTAACCATATCCCACACATTATCGAGTGTCGATAAGTCTAGTGATCTGGCGGTCCTGTGCAAAAGGCTGACATCCTGTAACAAGAAGACACGTGTTCGTGCATCAGAATGTGATCGTGCATTGTCTTGCTGAAAAATGGCGTCTGGGGTGCTGTACAGAAATGGTATGGCTACGGGTCACAGGATGTCATTCACGTAGGTCACACTGGGCACAGTGCCCTGGACAGGAACCAACTGTGATTTGATCCAATAGTACCCCCACACCACCAAGCCTTGAGTTGGCGCTATATGTCTTGTGTGAATGCAGTTACTGTGATGCCGCTCCCTCTGTCTGTGGCGAACCAAAATTCGGCCACCATTTTTAAACAAAGAGAACCTGGATTCGTCCGAAAACGTCCCCAGTGACGTAGTTACATATATCATTACCGTCTAACATGTTCCTGCACATTCGTCAAAGGTAGGCGGAGAAAGGGCGACGCGCACGTAATTCATGCAGTAATAAAGAGCAACAGACTGTCATCCCTGATAGTGTACGATGTGTTACGCTGTTCCACTGTTGCGCCAGAGCCGAGGAGGATACAGATCTGACCTGCAATGCCATTCGAGCGAGGTGTCGATCTTCTTGGGGGTGGTCTCGGTGATTCGATGTGATCAATCTCGTAGTGTTCTACGGCCTTCCGTGAACCATTCTGCACACATCCGTTCCGCTGCCAGAACACTAGGTCCCACACGACCAGCAGTTTCCTGGATGGATGCATCACATTCTCTCATTCCAATATTGTGGCCGCTTTAAAACTCACCGATGTCACGGTAAGGTTCGCGCATACGTCTGCTAGGCGTGCTGCACATCTGCTCAAGTCACACTGATCCATACCTTTGGTTTATAGCGACGAGAGCCGCAGGCACATTTGCCGGTAGATTGTATTGTGCCGCGATATCAGTATTGGCCTCGAACCCGCTGGTCGACGTGGTTCAAATGCTAATCATTGCTGTAGGACAAACTATATGTATATGTCCTGTGAATATGAACACCCTATATTTAGTTGTTCAAGATGTTCTGTTTTTTTCTGAACATGAGTGTACTTTAAATTATATGGGTAGGGCGCTGCCATTCAAGATACGAGACGACAGTGAACAATAGTTTTCCTGCTCTTTGTTTCTACAGATGATACGCGTGACCGCGCTAGTCAGGACTCCATCCATACGAGATGTATTCGAGAGCTAACATACTTTCTTTTCCGCGGAAACACGTGACAGCATGATCGCGAAGGATACATGAAAAATCTTTCGAAGAAACGTCTCTCGCATCCTACAGGAAGGTCAGCTCCGGGGACGAGCTGAGTTCGCGAAATGTGGAGCGTGAGAAGCAACGGCACTGGATCAAACCTTTCGTGCCGCTGCATAACGCAAGTGAGAACTACTCGCACAGATCAGGGAGCTGCGAGGGGACATCAGAAGGAACGTTACACATATCGCCCCACACTAAGACCATCGCGCAACAAGAGTGGCTCAGTGTTTGAAGAGAGAACAGGTTCCGAGTTTCCTGCAGACACAGTTCTGCTGCATTACGGTTATAAGGTAAACCACAGTGTGGGAGAAAAATTTTATAGCAATCGGAACAGTACTCTAAACCAGAAATACGCGTGATAGTACGATTATTCTGAGAAAAACGTCTAAATTGTACACTGTCTGACCGTGGAATTCAGGCGGTATGTACACTAAATCTGATGTCACGTCCAGCCTTAGTGTAATGGTGACACCGGTTACCACGGCCGCTTATAGGTTTGTCATACTGATCAGGAAGAAAAGACTTCTTGCACGATAAAAATGTTCATCTCTTAGGCAAGCTGAAGGAACATCTAGGCGAATGGGGTCGTTCATACAGGGGTTCTTGAAAGGATCCGACACCGAGAAGTGGATTCCTGTCGAGAAATATAACGATTGAAAGAACGTTACGACCGTTGTTTATAGAGAGTTTGTGACTATGTTCAAAAATAGTCTCAAGTATCTTCGTCATTTTGAAGTGCAGTGTAGCATTCAGCAAATTTTACTTGGCCTGTTATAATACACGGTACCTTACTCTTTGAAGCCCCCTCGTAAATATGCTCCGGTTATACCAACTGAATCATTTTTAATGTAGCGATACAAAAAATAAAATAAAAAAATGAATGGCCAGGTGTTAGTAGGACTCGGCCACTGAGGTTTCATTATGTACATACACAGTTTATCCATTCAGTGACTCAAGAATCTCGACAGTTATTGCCTGTTACCGACATTGATACTAACAAGATATCGGTCCCATGTATTCCAAGGTTTTCGAGAATGTCGGCCGGGGTGGCCAGCGGTTCTAGACGCTACAGTCTGGAACCCCATGACCGCTACGGTCACAGGTTCGAATCCTGCCTCGGGTATGGAAGGGTGTGATGTCCATAGGTTAGTTAGCTTTAAGTAGTTCTAAGTTCTAGGGTACTGATGACCTAAGAAGTTAAGTCCCATAGTGCTCAGAGCCATTTGAACCATTCTTTCGAGAATGTTTTAATTTCAGTAATATAGAAGTGACGTAAAGTCATGTAGGAGATACGCGACCATTCAGGCTGCCTGGGTTGCAATGGTAAATGACAAACATCAGGCAATGAATGGCTTTATTGCTCATGTGACGCAGTTAGGAATTTATCCGTCATTATATATGCAAGAGCGGATGTTTGTTTCCCATACAACTTGAAACGCCATGTATACGTGTAATAATCGCTCCTGGATATCTGATGAAGAACAAATTCTGGGACCTGTCACATATGCAATGAAGTCATTCCTAGCATGATACTTGGTTTTTACTATTGTGACCCAGTCAGTGTGAGTGCAGAACTATTGATTGTTTTAATTACAAGTTTGACGATGGATAACAAACGACGAAAGAATATTTTTTCGAACTACAAATTAACAGTTTTCTGATTTTTTCCTCTACTTTTGCTGTGAAACCTTGCTCCGTGACAAATTTCATGATTCTACGGAAAGTACCCTATAGGATTTGATGAACGAGTTTGCGAGTGTCGAACTATGTGACATAAATGGCCCTATCCTTTGGCTACATTGACTTAGAAGCTTCATTTTCTTACACCGCTGAAGTTCCACAGGCCTTGCTAACAAGGGAACCTCCCCATCGCACCCCCCTCAGATTTAGTTATAAGTTGGCACAGTGGATAGGCCTTGAAACACTGAACACAGATCAATCGAGAAAACAGGAAGAAGTTGTGTGGAACTATGAAAAAAATTAGTAAAATATACAAACTGAATAGTCCATGCGAAGATATGAAACTTCAAGGAGAGTGAGTCAAATAGCGCCGTGGTCCCGTCGTTAGCAAGAGCAGCTACGGAGCGAGAGGTCCTAGGTTCAAGTCTTCCATCCAGTGAAGATTTTAATTTTTTTATTTTCAGTTTATGTGAAAAACTCTTATGTTTTCATCACTTTTTTGGGAGTGTTATCACATCCACAAGAAAACCTAAATCGGGCAAGGTAGAAGAATCTTTTTACCCTTTTGCTAAGTGTACAAGTTAGGTGGGTCGACAACATATTCCTGTCATGTGACGCACATGCCGTCACCAGTGTCGTATAGAATATATGAGACGTGTTTTCCTGTGGAGGAATTGGTTCACCTATGACTTTGCGATCAAATGCTTTCGGTTCCCATTGGAGAGGCACGTCCTTTCGTCTACTAATCGCACGGTTTTGCGGTGCGGTCACAAAACACAGACACTAAACTTATTGCAGTGAACAGAGACGTCAATGAACGAACGGACAGATCAAAACTTTGCGAAAATAAAGAAAGTAAATTTTCAGTAGAGGGAAGACTTGAACCAAGGACTTCTTGTTCCGCAGCTACTCATGCTAAACACGTGACCACGACGCTCCTGAAGTCACATGTTCCTTGATGTTGCGTATGTTGCGCATTGAGTACTCAATTTGTATATTTTACTAATTTTTTTCATAGTTCCACACAACTTCTTCCTGTTTTCTAGATTGATCTGTGTTCACTTTTTCAAGGCCTATCCACTGTGCCAACTTATAACTAAATCTGAGGGGGGTGCAATGTGGAGGTTCCCTTGTAAGTGACATAAATTTCAACTTGATAGTCTACACGTTCGTTAGGAAAAGGGATCTTCACAGATAGACGCACAGATAGACAGTCAGATAACAAATGACAAAAATATTTTTTCATGTGGTATAATTACAAAGCTACAGCTGTTACATAAAAACACGGGAGAACTGCCGAATATCACTAACGTCTTGCCACGATACTTCGGCGCAGTCTTCTGGCCAACTTCACGTGAGTGCCACTGTAGTAGTACTGGCGAGTACGCCCTGAGCTCCGTTATTTAAAGCCTTCTGACAAAGGAACCTCCCCATCGCACCCCCCTCAGATTTAGTTATAAGTTGGCACAGTGGATAGGCCTTGAGAAACTGAATCCAGATCAATCGAGAAAACAGGAAGAAGTTGTGTGGAACTATGAAAAAATAAGCAAAATATGCAAACTGAGTAGTCAATGCGCAGCATATGCAACATCAAGGACAGTTTGAGCCGTAGAGCGCCGTGGTCCCGTGGTTAGCGTGAGCGTCTGCGGAACGAGAGATCTTTCGTTCAAGTCGTACATCGACTAAAAAGTTTAATTTTTTATTTTCAGACAATTATTATATGTCCGTCCGTCCGTCCGATGCGAGGTAACTGCGCCGTAGTATGGGGACGCCACACCTAAACAAACATCGAAACACACGACGTCAGTCGACTACAGCGGACGGAAGAGAGAGTATTCCTGCTAAAGAGGCTCCCTGGCTGGCAGTTGACTGTTCACTACTTTGGACGAAAGTGCATCAAATACGTGAGATGTATTCCATGGGCAATATGAATCCAGCAAATATAGCTCGCGACTTCAATAACAATCGCACGGTTTTGCGGTGCGGTTGCAAAACACAGGCGCTAAACTTATTACACTGAACAGAGACGTCAGTGAACGAACGGACAGATCATAACTTTGCGAAAATAAAGAAAGTAAAATTTTCACTTGGGGGAAGACTTGATCCAAGGACCTGTAGTTCCACAGCAGCTCACGCTAACCACGGGACCTCGGCGCTCCTACGCTCGGACTCTCCTTGATGTTACATATCTTACACATGGACTACTCAGTTCGTACATTTTGCGTACTTTTTTCATAGTTCCACACAACTTCTTCTTGTTTTCTCGATAGGTCAGTTTTTCAAGGCCTATCCACTGTGCCAACTTATAACTAAATCTGAGGGGGGTGCGATGGGGAGGTTCCCTTGTGAGGTGACATTGCGCATGCGCTGCTCAGCGTGCGCGTTCATAACGGCTCCGTGCGCTGCGCCTCGCGCCCTCCACTGCGAAAGCCTGGCGTATCGGTGTCAGGTCGATTTCCATCTTTATGCAGATAACTACGTCGGCTACGAAGTTTCTCTATAACAGGATTCCAAGCAGAGTTTAGCTGATAACCGTTATCTCGATTCATGAGAGTCTCGTTGTCAGACAATCTTATTTCCACAGATTCATTGATAATCGAGCTCCAAAAGTTTGACGTATGGGCCAAAATTTTTGTGTCGTTGTAATTCATGGAATGGTCTGTGGAAATACAATGTTCGGCGATTGCGGACTTTGGTTGGAGAAGGCGAGTATGCCGTTGGTGTTCCACAATGCGTTCCTGCACAGTTCGTGTTGTTTGCCTTATATATGATTTGCCGCATTCATACGGAATTTTGTAAACACCTGGTTTACACAGGCCCAGGTCGTCTTTAACGGATCCCACCAGAACTTTCTCAATATTCTGCCTATCTGTGAAGAAATGTTCCCAATAAATGGTAAATAAACAGTCGACCTGAAGTCCTCTTCCTCTTCCTTGTTCCGTCGTTTGTAGGTCTTCATCACTCTGTTCACTTGCCTAGGTGAAAAGGCATTCTTCAAAAATACTTTTTGCTGGTGTTCCAGTTCCGCTTGAAGACTGTCGGCGTGAGAGATAGTATGGGCACGGTGGATCAAGGTTTTGAGAACGCCCATTGTTTGTGCTACAAGCTTTCAAATTTTTTCCTTTAGTTGTACTGTGATACTTTACTTCTTTCCAAATTTCATGATTCTAGTCCAGCGGAAAGTACACAATAGTTTTTGATGAGTGAGTTTGTATCAAAATATGTGACATAAAAGGCCATATCTTTTGATTGAATGGACTCAGAATCTAAAATTTTCCTTTAGACCTTAATACGTGACACAAATGTGAACTTAATACGTACACCCGTTCCCGAGAAAAATGGCTCCTAAGAGACGGACAGACAACCGGAAGGACAACAAACCGATCCTATAAGGGTTCCGTTCCTACAGAATGAGACACGAAACCTTAAAAATAGAGGTAGATTGCTTTAATCTCGAAACTGACGGAAATGCGTAAGGAACGAAATGGAGCAAAGGTTACTTACAATACATACAAAATCAGATGGGAGTTAAAAGATTTAAGGCACGGTGAAAGGAAGGCAGTAGTTGAAAATGGAGTGAGACGGTTCTGTAGCCTATCCCCATTTTAGTCAGTCTGTACATTGAGCAAACAGTAAAGCAGACCGAGAAAATATTTGGAAAACGAATTAAAGGTGGTGGAAAAAAGTTGAAGGCTGCCGGTGATATTGCATTTCTGCCAGAGACCAGAATAGAAATGGGAGGTCAGGCTATCTGAACGGGTTTTATCTTTACCATGAATATCAACTAAAGTGAAACAATGGTAATGGAAAATAGTCGAATTAAAACAGGTGATTCTGAAAGAATTTGATTAGGAAATGAAACAATGAAAAATGCAGACGAGTTTTGACATTTGAGAAGCAAAATGACTGTGGAGGGGCGAACCAGAAAACATATAAAATGCAGATTGGAAACAGTGCTTCTGAAAAGAGAAGTATTGTAACATCTATACTACTATCTAAAGACAAGTCGTCATTTGACGTTGTTACCAAAAGTCTCAAAAAGTGCTTGACCGATTTACTTCAGTTCATTATGCGATATTCTAATAAACCTTCGTACGGACGTAGGTTACATAACGGCAAACGATGTTAGCAAAACTCTCGACCAATTCTTGAACGATTTACTTCTGTTATTAGACCATATTCTAATAAAAGAGGCTACATATTTTTTTAAATAACATTCCACAGTTTTTGCGTTGAAACCGACTGCAAGAAAGAAACTGCTGTGCTGCGAAAATGTGCAGTTTCTTTCTTCTCACAGTCAGTTTTAAATACGATAGTAGGGCATTTAAACTATTAGACAACTCGTTTCCCCAATAATATTCTTCCTCCTTATATAGAATTTCAAACAAAAATCGTTTACGTAATAAATGTGCTGTTTTTTTCCTTCATAACTGTCGGTTTCAGCAGAAAACACGAGAGTTGTATGGATGCTTAACGCCTTATGATTAAAATACTACCAAGGGAACTTCGTAATCCTACCCGTTTGCAGAATATAACGAACCGAAATACTAAAGTTGGAGCTACTATCCTCGCACATCCAGTGGCAGGAGAGGTATCTGATACTCGACATACCAATTATGACAATCGATTTACCATTTTTTAAGCGATTTTAATTCCCGATCAAGTTCTCTTTGGTTATAACAATAAACAAGGCTAGAACTCGGCGAGAGGGCGAAAGCGGTGATGTAGTGAGGGTGAGGGGGGGGGGAGGGTGAGGTAGGAGGAAATGGACACAGAGGAGGATATGAACACAGTGAAGAGGGAGGAGGAGTTGGAGAGAGAGATAGGGGGAGAAAGAGTTGGACAGAGAGAGGGGGCGGGATGGGTGATGGACAGAGATCAGGACGTGTATCCACCTCCCACAGATATTTTGCAATTGCGGAGCATTGCTTGGATCAATAGCAGGTTAAAAACACCCAATGAATTTAATATCTAACGATGCTCCAAAATATTAATTCAATTTTCCTAACGAAAGGGAGAACACTTTTGCTACGGTGGCCTGCCGACCCAGTACGACTCTGTGCAATGGAACAAGTTTCCAACTAGTCTCCTTCTTAGCAGGCAACGGAAAATTATAGCAGCACGACCCAGCGATGACATTTGTGATCGAGGACTTCAGAGATAGGTGACGCCGTAGTCATTGTGAAACTAACCAATAAATTTGAGAGTGTTCGATTGTAGCACATGAACACTGCCATAAACTCAGTAAAAGACCTGTTTCTACAAGTCAAGCGCTTAACAAACAGTGCGCTGCAACATGAATCGAACTACGTATTTTTCTGTTCACATTTAATTCTATTGGTCATTGGTTGTTGCGAAAACAGATCACTCTCTGTGTAAGCCGGCCGGAGTGGGCGAGCGGTTCTAGGCGCTACAGTCTGGAACCACGCGACCGCTACGGTCGCAGGTTGGAACCCTGCCTCGGGCATGGATGTGTGTGATGTCCTTAGGTTAGTTAGGTTTAAGTAGTTCTATGTTCTAGGGGACTGGGGACTGATGACCACAGCAGTTAAGTCCCATAGTGCTCAGAGCCATTTGAACTCTCTGTGTAAAGCTTCTCTTTGCCAGTGCTTAACCACTACGCACAGTCATTTAACAGCTTAGATGATTCTGAATGGTTAATAAGTAGGTGACAGTTAAGTCAGTGGCTCATACCCCTTGCGGATATGATGCACCTCTCCTAAACAGCTGGTTATTCGCTTCGTTCAAGTTTCTTAAAGCTTGCCAAGAAATTTATAAAGTTTCGTTAGTTGCATTCGAAACACAAATCTGACACTACAATACTTGAATCAAAACTGAAGCTCCTCTATTCAGCCGTCCGCGGTGGCCGTGCGGTTTAGGCGCTGCAGTCCGGAACCGCGGGACTGCTACAGTCGCAGGTTCGAATCCTGCCTCGGGCATGGATGTGTGTGATGTCCTTAGGTTACTTAGGTTTAAGTAGTTCTAAGTTCTAGGGGACTGATGACCTAAGATGTTAAGTCCCATAGTGCTCAGAGCCATTTGAATCCTCTATTCAATAATATAGAGAACTACTCGTATCGATAGTTCAAGTATACGAGAGAACGGAAGTAATTGCCACGCAACTGAGAAGAAGATTTTGGAGACACAACGTTGTTGTTACTTTGGCCTGAGATCGACGTTCAACAACAGCGCCAGTAATAACAGAATCCTTCAATAATTAAATGTATTTAGGACGAAATAACGATTTTTTTTCAACTGAAAGGTATCCAGCAGCGTCTAAACGAGGAAAACACTAGAATAGCTAACAAACCCCCAATGGATTTAACAGCGAACGATACTCTAAGACATTATTAGAATTTTCTCTAGAAACAGAAATGGAAAATTCTTTTACTGCGGTGCCAGCTCGATTCAAAATGATTCTACGTAATTGGAACCAACTTATAAAGTGTCCTTTTCTTCACTGACAGCAGAAAATTCCTGCGGCACGACCATGAAATGACAGCATGCAGTACGTGTAATCGACTGCTGTTATTGTGAAACTCAGCAATGAATTTGAGACTACGCAATGAAAGCACAAAAAGATCGTCGCAATGTAAGAAAAGAGTTTTGCCTTTACAAGTCAAGCACCAAATCTTTGAAGCTGCACGATAAAGGACAACAATGCGCTTTTTCACGTTGTATATTGTTACTAACTTCATGTTCTAAACTCACATCGTACTTCACTGCACACATCAATTTGGAAGTGCTTTCCCACTAAATACATAGTCATTTACAATCTTATATGATATTGTAACTGCAGGTGATTCTATACGGTTAATAAACAGGCGACAGTTAAGTCAATGGTTCATACCTCTTGAGGGTACGATGCTCGTCCCCTTTGGAGCTGGGTGTTCGCTTGCTTCAAAGCTTTTAATGCTCCACAAGAACTTTGAAATGGTTCCACAGTTGTTCTCGAAACACAAAATTCAAGACTACAATAACTTAATCAAAACTGAAATTACCTTTACTCAAACACAGATAATGTATTCGTATAGATACTTCAAGTACTTGAGAGAATACGGAAGTAATTACTAGGCAACGGAGAACAGCGCTTCAGGCGACATAGCATTGTTGTAAGCACTGTCTGAGATCGACATATCCGCAACACCAGTAGTTACAGAGCTGCATAGTTTCTGTACCACCTTGTTACACTCCTGGAAATTGAAATAAGAACACCGTGAATTCATTGTCCCAGGAAGGGGAAACTTTATTGACACATTCCTGGGGTCAGATACATCACATGATCACACTGACAGAACCACAGGCACATAGACACAGGCAAAAGAGCATGCACAATGTCGGCACTAGTACAGTGTATATTCACCTTTCGCAGCAATGCAGGCTGCTATTCTCCCATGGAGACGATTGTAGAGATGCTGGATGTAGTCCTGTGGAACGGCTTGCCATGCCATTTCCACCTGGCGCCTCAGTTGGACCAGCGTTCGTGCTGGACGTGCAGACCGCGTGAGACGACGCTTCATCCAGTCCCAAACATGCTCAATGGGGGACAGATCCGGAGATCTTGCTAGCCAGGGTAGTTGACTTACACCTTCTAGAGCACGTTGGGTGGCACGGGGTACATGCGGACGTGCATTGTCCTGTTGGAACAGCAAGTTCCCTTGCCGGTCTAGGAATGGTAGAACGATGGGTTCGATGACGGTTTGGATGTACCGTGCACTATTCAGTGTCCCCTCGACGATCACCAGTGGTGTACGGCCAGTGTAGGAGATCGCTCCCCACACCATGATGCTGGGTGTTGGCCCTGTGTGCCTCGGTCGTATGCAGTCCTGATTGTGGCGCTCACCTGCACGGCGCCAAACACGCATACGACCATCATTGGCACCAAGGCAGAAGCGACTCTCATCGCTGAAGACGACACGTCTCCATTCGTCCCTCCATTCACGCCTGTCGCAACACCACTGGAGGCGGGCTGCACGATGTTGGGGCGTGAGCGGAAGACGGCCTAACGGTGTGCGGGACCGTAGCCCAGCTTCATGGAGACGGTTGCGAATGGTCCTCGCCGATACCCCAGGAGCAACAGTGTCCCTAATTTGCTGGGAAGTGGCGGTGCGGTCCCCTACGGCACTGCGTAGGATCCTACGGTCTTGGCGTGCATCCGTGCGTCGCTGCGGTCCGGTCCCAGGTCGACGGGCACGAGCGCCTTCCGCCGATCACTGGCGACAACATCGATGTACTGTGGAGACCTCACGCCCCACGTGTTGAGCAATTCGGCGGTACGTCCACCCGGCCTCCCGCATGCCCACTATACGCCCTCGCTCAAAGTCCGTCAACTGCACATACGGTTCACGTCCACGCTGTCGCGGCATGCTACCAGTGTTACAGACTGCGATGGAGCTCCGTATGCCACGGCAAACTGGCTGACACTGACGGCGGTGGTGCACAAATGCTGCGCACCTAGCGCCATTCGACGGCCAACACCGCGGTTTTTGGTGTGTCCGCTGTGCCGTGCGTGTAATCATTGCTTGTACAGCCCTCTCGCAGTGTCCGGAGCAAGTATGGTGGGTCTGACACACCGGTGTCAATGTGTTCTTTTTTCCATTTCCAGGAGTGTATGTCGGAGCCATTCTCTCCCGCAAAATTTTTTGGTACTTCTTCGCCTCCACTTGAATGAGATTACAGGCAGGTATTCACTACTGTGTAGAAAGTAAAGTAAGCTCAAGAAAGAGTACAGTATGAGCGACCGTCCACACACCAGAAGCTGGAACGAAGCAAGCGGTCGGGGTAGGAAGTCTCCGTGACATGGTGTCCTGCCTGCTCTGACGCCGTCCAAGGCCACCAGTTTCAAATGTGGTGAGAGCTGATCTCAGCTAGAGGCTGTCGCAGCAGCTTACGTCGTACTAAGGGCAGAAACAGTGCAGTTCTGCTCTTATATTCCTCACGTATCATGATTTCCGTAGCAGCTTGATAATTGAGAAACTGATGTGAAGTATTCTGAAACAAACGTTTAAGGCCGTGCACTCTGGTCAAGGCTAGACGCGCAGGCCAGCCGGTTCTTCTATCCTCCGAGTAGGCTTCTCTTCGTTGTCGTCCGGTCATTGACGGATTGTGCTCGGGCCGGAAATTGGCCGAGGCGAAGTTCCATAGTGCTTAGAGCCATTTGAACCACTGTTTTGACCCGTGCCGCTGGTGGAATTCGCGCAAGTTGCGAGTCTCTATGGCACTGGCACCAGCTCGCATCTTTGCGCCTGTGGTTTTTTTGCCCTGGCTGTGGCTTGTTCGGACGACCCAGCATTCTCCGCATATAAGAACGAGTCTTTTCTGTAGGCATAAATTAAAAGAATAATGCTTCCTCTGCTCCACTGAAGTGACACCTGCGGTAACTAGTTAGGATGGCCCCGTCTTCAAGACTGTGACATCAGACACCAACAGATTGCTGATTACCTAGCGCAGCTAGCATTTCGAAAGAAGGAAGGAAGATCATTCTTCAGCGTCCCGTCGGGAAAGAGGTCATCAGAGACGGTGCAAAAGCTAGATTTAGTGAAGGGTGGGGCGAAATACGCCATGCCCTTTCAAAGTAACCACCCCGGCAGTTGCCTTAAGCGAATTAGGAAAACTACAGATATTCCAAATCTGGTTGGCCAGATTGGAATTTGAACCGTCGTCCTCCTGAATGCGAGTCCAGTGAGGTAGCATTCAGAAAACTTAGCAACGGAAAGAGCATCAAAGCTATCACGCGAAAATATGCAGAGCTTCAAGCGGGGAAGCAGCACTTTACACAAGTGGGAGTGTTAAGAAGTGACAATGCTGTGTAAATGGACTGATATCGATGCAGTACTGTGTCAGAGAAATAAGAGTTATGAATGTTTTGACTTCGATTGTTATGAGATGTGCAAAGTCTGGTCAACTGTTCCCCTAGACATCAAAAGACAGCTTATCCGTCTGTAAAGACGACTTTTCTTAGAAGTTTGTTACTACAGAAAGAGTGGTTGAAGAGAACGTGAGACTGTGAAGCCACAGAATAAACCGCAGATACGTATCATATTAGTATTTATAGGAAATACGTATTATTAGTAAGAAATTAACGCTTTTCAGATGCCAGACAAATACCCTTCCAGGACGGACAAATAGTTACCGTTACATCAGCGATAAGAGTTACACAAGGTACTCCGGCTCCCAACAAATTCATACATGCACAGAACTGTTCCGAGAAAAGGCTGCACAAATTCTAAGGGATCTGTGGTTCTTGTGGAGCAATTTCAAGAAGATGACGTACTGAAATTGATACTTTTTAAGATTTGCACTGAACAAGTACCTACGAGCTCGAACAGAATTGTGTGAAGATACGATTTCAAGAAGTTTCTCCAGTCTTCCACATTATTTAAGTCAATGAACTAAGTCTGAATCTGGAAAGACTGAAGTAAGTGGAAGATCTTCGTACGAGAAATGAAGAGTGGCTTCCAACAAATGTAATTAATAATGCCACAGACGTGTGTGAAAATGCAGCTAGGAACGTAGGAAGTGGTAAGTGGTACCACACTGCAGTGTCATAAACGACTCGTTATGTTACTACAGTTTACTACCAGTGAAAGGATTTCCACAAATTCCAACTAGTGTATAGACTGACAACTGTAAATCTAGTGCCTCTTTTCATGTTTCAGTTCAAAGTAGGTCAAATAAAGCTATATTCAACTTATCTCGTACTTCGTTATATATGATTATACTTCTTACCTTTTGGTTCTTTCGATTAAGAAACTGTGATTATAAAACAGCACAAAGTAAATGATATACCAGTTACCAACAGCACATGCAAAACCATGAAACTTTTAAGACATTTATTCATATTGCACATTTTTGTTCCTCAACCTTGGGATTGCCCTTTCCATAATTGCTTCAGGATTTACACACACTAGGAACACATCTGTGTAAAGAGCACATCAAAAGAATGTTGTTTGTGAAACAAAACTTTTCATACGCCTAAGTGTTTACACTAAGTAAACAATGAAATTCATTTCAATTAAGCGACTGAATAATATCATTACAAACCATGTGGCGTTTTTTACTTTTAATACATGATAGCAGCTGGACACCATCTTTCACGCTTATTGATATGGAAAAGTTGTTATCAACGGGTGCATAAGATGCGTTCCGTCCCACACTTTACAGCAGCGCAATGTTTTATTTATCAGAGTTTCATGTATCAGAGATTTCATCATTTGTTAAAATACCACACCTGGCCGTTTCTGATTGATTCTTGCTCACATGTATTGATCATAGCATTGAGGCAAGAATGTGCATAAGACACGTTCTACCACCTTCTTAAATTCAACATATTGTTCCGTTTTATGTGTTTCACAATTTTTGACGCCTGTTAAAATTTCATTTTCCACTATTTAAAATTCGATTTGTGGCTATTTAAATGTCAAGATTTTAATGAGTTGTTGTATGCGTATGTTAAAAGCACAATAATTACACATATTAGGAGGTAAGGCATATTTGTTCCAACGTACTATGAGACTGTTTTTTGTTCTGGAATCTTGACAGTTGCACGATGATGTCGTATTCAGGGCTCTGGCTTGCGTAGAGCAGGCTACGGAAGCAGCGTAGTCGTTGTCGGATCCTGCTTGGCAGTCGTCACCTGAGTCAGCAAGTAAGCTTACAGCCAGTTTTACTCCGTGTGAGACGGGCTTTAGGCACTCACTTGTATTACGATCGTATCGCCAGCGCGTCTTTTTTATTAGTGGCCACTGGGCAGTTCTTGTCCACGGATGTACCATCGGACGCACGTTAAAGAAGCGGGGGATTGGCGTCTCTTTTTTGTTGGGATTCTGCGGAAGACCTCGGCCGCTTCCGCGGGGCGCGGACACGCGGCGGAAGCGCGCGCCTCGCGGCGAGGCGGGCAGCGACCACGTTACGGCTCGTCGCCGGTGCCCGCGGGAAGGCCGGCGCGCTCTGTTAATTTGTTTGAGCCGCTGTTGCGGCTGTTTTGCGCGGAAAAGCCGTGTAGGCGAGGCAGCACGGCCAGGGCGGCGGCCATTCTGTGCAAATGCGCGCCCCTACATCTCCGTGAGCGATGCGCGACAGCCGCGTGCGGTACGTGCCGCTCCTGCCAACGACCAAGCTGCAGTGCCACCAGCGCCGGCCGGTAAGTGTTCAGACGGTCTTCACTCCGCTGCTAAACGTCGAGAAAGTCGTCGATTCTTCTCCTGAAAATTTAACGTCCAAAACATTTACAGGAGAGTTCTCTGCAGATTCCGTCGCGTGGATCGATATAAAAATCACTGACAACGTTTGAAGTGGGTACACTGCGTAAGCTCTCCAGTACATGGCGCAATCCTGAAATCGTGGAAGTACTAACCATTCTCTGTGTACAAGTATAAAGAGCCTTATCGCATCCAGACCACTATTGCGGCAACAGCTGAAGACGAGACTTCGCAATCTGTCGAGGAGCGTGCAGGCGATCCGGCTATGAAATTCGCCGCTGGATGCCAGAATACTTCTGGTACAGAGTGTTGCAATACCGCAATCCATCATACTGTCCAGCTGGATATGTACATGTCATGACAACGCTGTGTTCCTGTTGTCATCAAGGCAGGTAGGCTCCAGTCACAACATACGACAGTATGTTGGAAGGTAATGCACACGTGCTTGTAGAACGCGAGCGAAATGCCCTTGAGAAACTCCCCAAGTTGTATGTGGAATGTAACTTCGCCCTGTATACTCATGCGCAGTCCGGTGTATTTTGAGTATCGGAAGCATGGAGACGTGTTCTAGTGCTATGTCAACGCGGTTAAACAGCGTGCTGTTATCGGATTCTTAACCGCTGAAGAAGTGACTCCTAGGGACATTCGTCGTCGTTTAAAGGCTTTTTATGGTGATGATACTGTTGATAGGTCTACTGTAGATCGACAGGTAGTAAAATTTCGTGGTTGTGAGCCTGCGAAAGGCGTAGTTGTTGATTAAACACACAGCGGATGTCCGATCACTGTCATACACGATAGACACCGGAAACTCGTCAATCTGATTCAAAATGCCAGGCGAATCACTGAAAAACCTATTGCAAACCACATTGGAATATTCAAGGAACGTGTTGGCTTCGTTGTTGAACAATACTCTTCTTACTTGACAGCGCTCATGCATACGCCTCGCACTCAACTGAAGAGGCTCTGCAAAACGTGAAGTCTGACCCCATTCCACGTCCGCCCCCGGTAGCTGACTGGTCAGCGCCACAGACTGTCAATCCTAAGGGCCGGGTTCGATTCCCGGCTGGGTCGGAGATTTTCTCCGCTCAGGGATTGGGTGTTGTGTTGTCCTAATCATCATCATTTCATCCCCATCGAGGCGCAAGTAACCGAAGTGCCGTCAAATCGAAAGACTTGCACCGGGCGAGCGGTCTACCCGACGGGAGGCCCTCGTCACACGACATTATTATAATTACCCCATTCCACACCCTCCCTACTCCCTCGATCTTGCTCCTTCCAATTTTCATTCTTCACTCAAGAGAAGCGTCTACTCAGTACGCCTCAAATGATGAGGTGAAGGCAACTGTCAAGTCCAGGATTCGAGAAAAGTGACGGAATAAAACAGCTTGTTATACGTTAGTAGAAATAAGTTAGTCTTAACGGTGACTTTGTTGAAAAGTAAATATAGATTTTGAAGCTTAAGAATAGTACTTTAGTGACTTTTTGCCCTATCTTTGAAATTGTTATTGATCGCGTTCTACGGGCTGTGTATATTACTTTTCAGCCTATCCCCGTGGCTCGTCGGAGTGACTGCAAGTGCTCGCCACTCAGCCACTAGCAGTACTTGTATTTGTATTTCAACTGCTACCAGCAATCCTGACTATAGCAGCCACCCACGCAGTCTCCATGTCAGCTATCTGTCCAATGTGGAGTCGAGCAGTTTCAACCTTGTTTAGCAGCATCATCAGTTAGCCACGTATCTACAAACCTGCACTAGACGCCATGGTTCCGGGTATCAAGCTCGTGTCTCCAAGTGAAGAATATACATACCGTGTCTTTGTCTGCCGTTCTGGGCGATTCCAAGAGGTCCTGGTTTTAGTGCAGGACATCTACACACCTGACTTGATGCCCATGGCCATCACTGCGTAACCTCGACGATTGTCGTGCGAGCCTGCCCTGCGTCAGAACGACCACTTCTGCAGCCACTCTTGATGAGGCAGCACCGCACCGTCTAACAAACGTACCCAGTGTCGCGGGGCCAAGCACGCTACCAGCAGCAATACTGCTTAGATGACCACATGCGCCATCGACACACCGTCGACAACACCCGTACGGAAATCATGCTGGATAAAGAATGTTTGTACTGAATGACGCCGCCTCTGCAACTGTGTGGTCATCACGACTGGTTCGCGAGGAGTGGCGGCGCGGTTTGAGACGCCATGACACGGATTACACGGCCCCTTCCACCGGAGGTTCGAGTCCTCCCTCGGGCATGTGTGTGTGTGTGTGTGTTGTTCTCAGCAGTTTGGACCCTTCGGAATTCACACACATTTGAACATTTTTGTCATTACGACTGACCATCATGCAGTGGACCTGAGTTCGATTCCTGGTACTGGCAGAGAGTTTTCTTTGGTGGAATAACTGGTACTGGATGCACTCAGCCTCTTGGCAACAACTGAGGAGTTACTCGACCGACTGGTGACGTTTACAAGGTCAAGAAACTCGAAGACTTCCAAGAGAGCAGTGTGCTGACCACATGCCCCTCCATACCGCGTCCGATGACGCCATTGGCAGAGAATGATATGGCGGTCAGTCAGGCCCGATTGTCACGTCAAGGACCATACCGCCGAACTTTATATTGAATGACCTCTCCTGATTCCGCACTCGCAGTGGTACTGGTAGAACACAACACACAGTCCCACAAACACCATTCTGGCGCAGAAGCACACCTGCTCGCTAGTAGTGGTGACTGGATTGCTAGGACCGTTAAAGAGTGGCTTCCATGGAAGCGCTAGAAAACAATCGTACGCCAGTATCCCAAATAGCTTAGTCTGTTTCTTAAATGCGTGTTTGTATGTGTTATGTCATGCTAAGAGCGAAGTAGACTGCAACAAAGTCGGCCGCGGTGGCCGAGCGGTTCTAGGCGCTTCAGACCGGAACCGCGCAACTGCTACGGTCGCGGGTTCGAATCGTGCCTTGGGCATGGACGTGTGTCATGTCGTTAGTCTAGTTAGGTTTCAAATGGTTCAAATGGCTCTGAGCACTTTGGGACTTAACATCTGAGGTCCTCAGTCCCCTAGAACTTAGAACTACTTAAACCTAACCAACCTAAGGACATCACACACATCCATGCCCGAGGCAGGATTCGAACCTGCGACCGTAGCAGTCGCGCGGTTCCGGACTGCAGCGCCTAGAACCGCGTGGCCACCACGGTCGGCTTAGTTAGGTTTAAGTAGTTCTAAGTTCTAGGGGACTGATGACCTCAGATGTTAAGTCCCGTAGTGTTCGGATCCATTTGAACCATCTTGAACTGCAACAAAACTGCAATACGTGTTTCCCGTAAGAGACATCAGGCGCATTTTTTGCGATGTTTCGGTAGTTTTTTTCAGTTTCTTTTAGGCATTGTGTAGAAGGAATATCTAGTGTCGTGTGTTTTACGTGATAGTCAGTGTCTATGGAAAAGACTTATTTCTTTCTTGTTAAATTGCGTATAAGGAATTATTGTTACCATTGGGTAGAGTCGTCCAAAATTTGTCAGACGCATTATCTGCTTTAATGTTAACACTGGTAACAAAACACTAAGGATAAACGGTGATGCAGTAGCGACTGAGTTCAAGGTCAACATCGATAACAGGGCTGAACACAACCTACGGGTAAAATGTGCCTGCAGCTCTCGTTGACATTGTGATCCGAAGGTAATGGATCTGTGTGACTTGGGCAGACGTGCAGGACGCCTCGCAGACGTATGCGCGAGCCCTACCGTCAAAACAGTGACTTTCAAAGAGGGCGCATTATTGTCATGAGAGAACGTGATGCATCCATCCGGGAAATTGCTGCTCGTGTGAGACGAAGTGTTTCGACAGTGCAACGGGTGCGTGCCGAATGGTTCACGGAAGGCCGCTGAACATGTCGAGATGGGTCAGATCACACCACCCAGACTACTCACCGAGATGACCGACACTTCATCCGAATGGCAATGCGGGACAGATCTATGTCCTCCTCGGCTCTGGCGCATCGGTGGAACAGTGTCACATGTCATGCACTATCAGGGGTGGCAGTCCGTCACCGATTATTACGTCATGGGTAATGTGGCGTCGTCTACTTCTCCGCCTACCTTTGACGAATGTGCAGAAACATGCAAGACGGCAATAGTGTATGGAGCAACGTCACTGTAGAGAGGAATGACATCAGACAGTTTTTTCGGAAGAATCCCGGCCCCATTTGTTATAAAATGATGGCCGCATTTTGGTTAGCTGCCGACAGAGGGAGCTGCATCACAGTGCCTGCAGTCACACAAGACAAACAGCGCCAACTCAAGGCTTTAAGGTGCGGGGTGCCGTTGTGTACAACCACAAATCACAGTTGGTGTCCACGACACTGTGATCAGTGTGACGTACGTGAATGACATCCTGCGACCCGTAGCCATACCCTTTCTCTAGAACACCCCAGACACCACTTTTTAGCAAGACAGTGCACGACGGCATGGTGCTGCACGAACACGTGACTTCTTGGCGTCACAGGACGTCAGTCTTTTGCCCTGCCCCATCACATTACCAAACCTGTCACCAATCGAAAATATATGTGGTGTAGTGGAAGGACAGGTGCAGCGCTATGACGCAGTGACAATCACCACAGATGAACTTTGGAAGCAAGTGAATGCAACATGGATGGCTGTACCATAGGACGCCACTTGCGCCTTATCCTTGTCATCAAGCAAGGAACAAGTTGTCAGGCCCCCTGGCGACCCTTGTGCCTAGGATGCAACAGGACACACACTGAACCGAAATGGCTGAAATGCTAATCACTTCTGCAGAATATACTAATGTACATGTCCTGTGAATATGAACGTCCTATCTCTAGTCATTCAAGACGCTCTGTGTCTTCTGAATGTGACTGTCGTTCAATTTGTAACAGAAAACAACAACTACTGAGAACAAACAAAAGTTATATTCTTTAAAGAAAATTATAGGCAATGCGCCTCGTAGTTTATCCTCACACATAATTAAACATAGTTCTGGTACGTATGGAAGTTGCTTTTATTTCCGAAAGAAGGAGATACAAAGGCGGTAGATAAAAGTAAACTTAAAACGAAAAGTATGAAACTTCTATAAAGAGGCAAAAATGATAACACAAAACATGTCTCAGAGTTGACGCATACCATTACACATAAACGTATCACTACCGCATATTAACTGCTAACTGACTTTTAAAAATCAATATTAAGGCAATAATCCTAGCTTGCTGTAACGAGAAATACAACTCAAAATGGATACAAATCTACGACTGACCAGTACATAATTTAAATAACTTTTTGTGACAATGTTGGCTCTGGGTCTGTGCAGTGCTGCTTCTTAGGTGATAGCTCCGCGTCTCCGCCACCTCGCTCCGTCATCCGGCTATTGCCTTCTATAGAACTCCAAACTGGCTGACGACTCGAAAGTTCTTGGACGACTACATGAAAAAGACTTTTCTTAGAAATATTAATAAAAAGATTCTTCGCCCTTCTCTCTTCACTCAGCAGCAATTTGAAATTAATGTCGTTCCTCACTTATAGTTGAAATTACTATTTTGCCGGAGAATAATAGAAACACATGTAACCTGACTGTCACAAGGTACGGCACCCTCATAAGCCACTACTGGGCCCATTACAGATAGCCGCTATGCAAAACACACGGTGCTCCTATTGTCGCGCAAGATGGAATACTCCGATGTGTCACGTGATTGGTAATTGAACAGACATTGTATTGGACGTAGGCGTTACAGTCCAACGCGGGATGGAAAAGTCACGCGACATCAGAGCATTAACTCTCAACTGAACCGTGGGTTGACGCACTTAGTATTTCATCTCCTAGATCCCACAAGCAACGGAATTTTCATGTCCAAACTCTTCACATGGCCTTGTGACCCCCTCTGTTGTGACAAAACCAACACCAACACCAGGGTCAGAGGCTGTGGGAAACACAGTGTTGAACATAGAAATCGCTGTAGACTAACGGGAACTGGCAAACTGCCTTAAAAACGAGAACCAACTCTCTTTATGAGGTACAGAAGCCACCGCCCCATAAAGTGTGCTTCTATTCGCCTGAAGTCAGCAGCCATAGAGACAACATTGACTGCAGGCACAAATGACGTTTGCAGCGAGGTGAAAGATCGCTCCGACTCTTGAGTGAGAATAGACGTTGATACAAGAGAGCTGCAAGGTGCAAGTTCGTCGAGTAATCGCTGAGGCGAAGAACCCTTTTCAATCCTAAATGGACCTACATAGGAACAAAGACTGTGATCCCTTACACGGATGGTAACAAGAGGACCGGTGAAACGGGCAGCCAGTTCGGAGCGGCTGGTAACTACGGAGTAGATCGAGCGAACAACTGACCAGAAGTGGAGTCCAGGATGCTGAGTTGATGGTCATAAGGCGCAATAAATCCGTGCAGAAAGTACAGAGAAAATTGAGCTCATAATGATCTTATGGCTCCTCGACAAAGGCTTCATGGACTAAACGAGAGAGTGACAGACAAGCGGCCGACCACTGGATTTATCAGTGGCGTTCGTACAGTGTCAGTGGCCAAGCCCACCACGCATGACGGTAGTGCCCTCCATGTGATCGTGTGCCAGCTCCATGATTTAATTACACGAAGAGAGTCATCTTTTTTTTTTAATATAAAAATAATTCAATCTGTTTTTCTTGCGCGAATGTGTGATCTTTTTTTAGGAAATTTTTCATCTTGCCTGTGAAAGATGTAACAAAACGTGTTGTTGTTGTTGTTGTTTTTGTTGTGGTGGTCTGCAGTCCAAAGACTGGTTTGATGCAGATCTCCATGCTACTCTATCCTACGCAAGCCCCTTCATCTCCGAGTAACTACTGCGACCTACATCCTTCTGAATCTGCTTAGTATATTCATCTCTTGGTCTCTGTCTACGATTTCTGCCCTCCACGCCTCTCTCTAATGCTTATCTATCCTATGCAAGCCCCTTAAACACCGAGTAACTAATGCGACCTACATCCTTCTGAATCTGCTTAGTGTATTCATCTCTTGGTCTCCCTCTGCGATTTCTGCCCTCCAAACCACTCTCTAATATTAAATTGGTGATCCCTTGATGCCTCAGAACGTGTTCTACAAACCGATCCCTTCTTCTAGTCAAGTTGTTCCACCAATTCTTCTTCTCCCCAATTATATTCAGTGCGTCCTCATTATTTACGTGATCTACCCATCTAATCTTAATCATTCTTCTGTACCACCACATTTCAAAAGCTTGTATTTGTTTCTCGTCTAAACTGCTTATCGACCATGTTTTACTTCCATACATGACTATACTGCATACAAATACATTCAAAAAAGACCTCCTAACATTTGCCGGACAGTGTGGCCGAGCGGTTCTAGGCGCTTCAATCTGGAACAGCACTGCTGCTACGGTCGCAGGTTCAAATCCTGCCTCGGGCATGGATGTGTGTGATGTCCTTAGGATTGTTAGGTTTAAGTAGTTCTAAGTTCTAGAGGTCTGATGACCTCAGATGTTAAGTCCCATAGTGCTCAGAGCCATTTGAACCAGTTTTGAACTTCCTGACATTTAAATCTATATTTGATGTTAACGAATTTCTCTTCTTCAGAAACGCTTTCCTTGCCATCGCCGATCTACATTTTATATCCGCTCTGCTTCGTCCATCATCAGTTATTTTAATCCCAAATAGCAAAACTCCTCTACCGCTTTAAGTGTCTCACTCCTAATCTGATTCCCTCAACGTCGCCTGATTTAATTCCATTACATTCCATTACCTTCGTTTTGCTTTTGTTAATGTCCATCTTATATTCTGCTTTCAAGACACTATCCATTCCGTTTAACTGTTATTCCAAGTCCTTTGCTGTTTCTGACAGAATTACAATGTCGTCGACAAACATCAAGATTTAATTGCTACTCCAAAATTTTTCTTTTGTTTCCTTTACTGCTTGCTTGATATACAGATTGAATAACATAGGCGATAGGTTACAGCCTTAACTCACTCCCCTCTCAACCAGTACTGCCCTTTCGTGCCCCTCGATTCTTATATCTGCCATCTGGTTTCTGCACAAATTGTAAATAGCCTTTCGCTGCCTGTATTTTAACCCTGCCATCTTCAAAATTTGAAGGCGAGTATACCAATCTACATTGTCAAAAGCTTTCTCTAAATCTACAAATGAACGTCTAGAAACGTAGGTTGCCTTTCCTTAACCTCTCTTCTAAGAAAAGTCGTAGGGTTAGTATTGCCTCGCATGTTCCTGCATTTCTCCGGAATCCAAACTGATATTCCCCGAGGTCGGCTTCTATCAGATTGCCATTCGTCTGTACAGAGTACGTGTTAGTATTTTGCAGCCGTGACTTATTCAACTGATAGTTCGCTTATTTCCACACCTGTCATCACCTTCTTTCTTTGATAATGGAATTGTTATACTCTTCTTGGAGTCTGAGGGTATTTCGGGTGTCTCATACATCTGGCTCACCAGATGAAAGAGTATGTACAGTGAATTTACATGAAAGACGTCAGAGAAATCAGCCTGTGACTCAGATGAATCGGAGGTATTAAATGTCATATGTTTATATAAAAGAAAATTCAAGTAATACACTGCATTTTTTTCTCAGCCGAAAACAACGCTACGAATGCGAAACATTACGTATGTATTATTTGAAGCCTTCTGAGTGATCGTGGTAAGTTTGCGCCACTTCCGACGGATAGCATAGCTCCAAGATAGTTTGAAAATGGCGGAGCGCACCATTCAGCGCGCATTGTTGAACGTTGGGCCCCGCAGCAGACGACCGCTACGTGTTTCCATATTGACCAATCGACAAGGGTCAATTACGACTGCAGTGGGCACAGAATCAACGGGATTGGACCGCGGATTAATGGGCACTTTTCACGTGGGCAGATAAATCACATACACTCCTGGAAATTGAAATAAGAACACCGTGAATTCATTATCCCAGGAAGGGGAAACTTTATTGACACATTCCTGGGGTCAGATACATCACATGATCACACTGACAGAACCACAGCCACATAGACACAGGCAACAGAGCATGCACAATGTCGGCACTAGTACAGTGTATATCCACCTTTCGCAGCAATGCAGGCTGCTATTCTCCCAAGGAGACGATCGTAGAGATGCTGGATGTAGCCCTGTGGAACGGCTTGCCATGCCATTTCCACCTGGCGCCTCAGTTGGACCAGCGTTCGTGCTGGACGTGCAGACCGCGTGAGACGACGCTTCATCCAGTCCCAAACATGCTCAATGGGGGACAGATCCGGAGATCTTGCTGGCCAGTGTAGTTGACTTACACCTTCTAGAGCACGTTGGGTGGCACGGAATACATGCGGACGTGCATTGTCCTGTTGGAACAGCAAGTTCCCTTGCCGGTCTAGGAATGGTAGAACGATGGGTTCGATGACGGTTTGGATGTACCGTGCACTATTCAGTGTCCCCTCGACCAGTGTCCCCTCACCAGTGGTGTACGGCCAGTGTAGGAGATCGCTCCCCACACCATGATACCGGGTGTTGGCCCTGTGTGCCTCGGTCGTATGCAGTCCTGATTGTGGCGCTCACCTGCACGGCGCCAAACACGCATACGACCATTATTGGCACCAAGGCAGAAGCGACTCTCATCGCTGAAGACGACACGTCTCCATTCGTCCCTCCATTCACGCCTGTCGCGACACCACTGGAGGTGGGCTGCACGATGTTGGGGCGTGAGCGGAAGACGGCCTAACGGTGTGCGGGACCGTAGCCCAGCTTCATGGAGACGGTTGCGAATGGTCCTCGCCGATACCCCAGGAGCAACAGTGTCCCTAATTTGCTGGGAAGTGGCGGTGCGGTCCCCTACGGCACTGTGTAGGATCCTACGGTCTTGGCGTGCATCCGTGCGTCGCTGCGGTCCGGTCCCAGGTCGACGGGCACGTGCACCTTCCGCCGACCACTGGCGACAACATCGATGTACTGTGGAGACCTCACGCCCCACGTGTTGAGCAATTCGGCGGTACGTCCACCCGGCCTCCCGCATGCCCACTATACGCCCTCGCTCAAAGTCCGTCAACTGCACATACGGTTCACGTCCACGCTGTCGCGGCATGCTACCAGTGTTAAAGATTGCGATGGAGCTCCGTATGCCACGGCAAACTGGCTGACACTGACGGCGGCGGTGCACAAATGCTGCGCAGCTAGCGCCATTCTACGGACAACACCGCGGTTCCTGGTGTGTCCGCTGTGCCGTGCGTGTGATCATTGCTTGTACAGCCCTCTCGCAGTGTCCGGAGCAAGTATGGTGGGTCTGACACACCGGTGTCAATGTGTTCTTTTTTCCATTTCCAGGAGTGTATATTGTTACACCAGATCGATGTTCATCTCCATCGAGGTGAACGGCAGCTCGAAAAATGCACCACGCCACGTACGCGGGCTGATGGGAGCAGTAAGCGCTATGATAGACGTTCTCCTGCGTTTTCATGGGGCCTGTAGTAGTAATCGAAGACACGGTGACGGCCGTGGACCACCTACACCCCTTTACCCTTGATGCTTTCCCCGACGGCGTCAGTATAATTGTCCGGGTCTCAAAGCCATATTCGTGCTCCAGTGGTCTGAGGAGCATGGCAGTGAACTCATGTTGATGTATTGGCCACAAAATCTGCATGAAGTGAATTCTTCTTTGGATCATTACAACGTACACAAATCATCGGCCTGTTATTTGCTGGAATTACATGACTTGTGCTTAGATATCCACTACTAAGTACATCACAAGTCTGCCAACGAAGTGTAGAATAGATGATACATACACTCGATTATGTACTGCGTTCCAAAGATGACCCAACAAGCTATTAAGCAGGTGTTTATAATGTTTTGGTTCGTCGGTGTATAATCTATACTGAGATCAAATTTTTCCATTATTATACATTGAATTCTTGTCATGAAATGCGACTGTGTTTGAAAGGTAGTTCGAAGAATTGGGTAATTTACGCAGTATTTACCGCCTATAAAGCAAAGAATGACAATGTTGACTTGATTATACCCTGGTACCTAGTGAAGATGTTTCGTAATGTTATGTTTCGTGCAGTTTATACTGAAGTTCATGGGCTATGATGATATGACTACACTTTCTCATTTGATTTTGTTTCTTCTTCCTTCCATAACGCGCTGCGCACGTAACTGCTGGTCTTTTGATATTAGTCGAAAGACACCGACCAATGACACTGTTTGAAGAAGAAAACGAACCGTATGAAATTTTAGGCTTTAAAGTTAGATCGACAGTGAAGTTACTAAAAGCAAAACTGATTGGCTCTAACAATGAATGAAATTTTCAACGATTCTATCACAGGAACCACCCCAGCATTCACTTTAAGTGATTCCGTGGAACCGCAAGACAGCTTCAGAGTTTGTCCCGTAGAATATGGCTATAAATTTGTACACATTGTCGCCAGTAAATAATACTTAACGATGGTCTGTTAGCAACCGCCTGCACACGCTCATAGGCATGACGTAAAGCACATCCGTGGGAAGCCTCTTGTATTGTTCATCTGAAGGTCAGTCGTGTTTAATTTTGCCACGTTGTTGACGAGGAAGTGCCGACTGGGTCTCCTTGACATTTACCGACGCTCTTGGCTTCTAGTTCTTCCATGACACGAGATTCCGGAATTACAATGCGAGTCAAACGAATGAACTCAAAAATGGCTGCACTCCCTGCACCGTAAACTCAGTACGAATGAACTACATGTAATATAGAGGTGGATATTCGATAGTTCCCTCATTACATCGCTGAACTTCTCATGAAGTTTGAGGTTATCACCGCTGTGGCGTTCCGTGCGTACACTCTGCCGGTTTTCTCTTGTGACGGCTTCTAAAAGAAGCTGTTTCTACGCTACTTCTTCTAACAATATTGCATGAACTAAAAGGATGCATCTCAACAAAGGTGACGGCAACTATGCAGAAATGTTTCATGAGCTGTGTGATGGGTTAATCTGTCAGTAGGATACTATCCGTAAAGCAGAACATCTATAAACTTAGCCGGCCGGTGTGGCTGTGCGGTTCTAGGAGCTTCAGTCTGGAATCGCGTGACCGGTACGGTCGCAGGTTCGAATCCTGCCTCGGGCACGGATGTGAGTGGTGTCCTTAGGTTAGTTAGGATTAAGTAGTTCTAAGTTCAATGGGACTGATGACCTCAGATGTTAATTCCCATAGTGCTCAGAGCCATTTGAACCATCTATAAACTTATACGTCAGTGTAGTTAAACGCAAGGTTGATAATTCTCACACGAAGTATATCACAAGATATGAATTTATGAAACTCAGTCCAGTCAGTGTAGTTAAACGCAAGGTTGATAATTCTCACACGAAGTATATCACAAGATATGAATTTATGAAACTGAGTCCAGGATCTTGCACCATACTACGTTATTAATCAACCGATCTGCACCTACGTTGCCTCAGGTAAGCACCCAGCGTTTCCACTCGATTTGGCAGCAGTTTGCCATGAATGGTAGTGAACATATAACAATTATGAGAGGACGGAAAACGTGTTAGCCCTAAACTAAAATATTCCTTACGTACAATCACATGGATAGGCGACCATTTTAAGTAGCTTTGGAAAAAGCCGGCACTCGAAGAAAGTGGTGATTGAAGAAAGACATTTTGTACCAACCGCACATCCTCGTGGTTTTAAGAACTAAGTTGTTTCCAAAATGTTTGTGCAGACGTTCCTGATCGTTTAACGAAGCTGCAGTGTACAGGACGAGTATAATGTTTCATGTTATAGGCAGCACATTAATTCTGAATTTGGCCTAAAATGCATTTGTGATTTGCACGAATCGTACTCACTAGGTCTCTCGGAGAGAGTATTTGGTTCAAAAATGGTTCAAATGGCTCTGAGCACTATGGGACTCAACATCTGAGGTCATCAGTCCCCTAGAACTTAGAACTACTTAAACCTAACTAACCTAAGGACATCACACACATCAATGCCCAAGGCAGAATTCGAACCTGCGACCGTAGCAGTCACGCGGTTCCGGACTGAAGTGCCTAGAACCGCACGGCCACCGCGGCCGTCAGAGTATCTGGAAAGTGGAAAGAAATCAGTGGTCATTTCATTTAAATGTGATACAACGGAATGACAAACATATGAACACTACAGTGCAGAAATGTTAATGACAATCGCGTTCTTCAAATATCAGTTATAATACTGACTGTGAAGACACTCTTCAGTGAAATACTTAGGATATCTAATGCCTCCTTACAATCCACTATGTTATAAGAGGCATATAGGGTATGCTCTAACAGATTTAGACTAAACGTGTAGGGGAAGCCGGGACAATTTTTCGCAGGGGGCACGTTTACGCAGAGCGCTTTCCTCGGGATCTATTCCTGCTGGAGCATTACCGATAATGGAAGATTACTACTACCATCTACTGGGGGCTCTTCAAACTTCATGCTACCTGCTGAGCGAATGTCTGACTGAATGCGAAGAAAATATTTGTGTTTCTGTGCAAAGTGAGTAGTTATCCTAGGGAGCATACGTTTCACAAATGAGAATAGATAAATATATACTGATCAGCCAGAACGTTATGAACATCAACGTACTATCGAAAGGAAACCGACCAGCAAAAGCAGTGACACCTGGCGAGGAATGACTGCTAGTCAGATACACGCACGGCGCTTGTAGTATCAGTGAGCATGCCGTCCGTGTGTAGAATAGAGAAGGCGAGCGATCTACCTGAGTTTGACCGAGGGCAGATTGTGATGGCTCGGCACGAGCATTACGGAAACTGCAGGATTTGTCGGGTGTTCGAAGAGTGCTGTAGTGTCTTCGACACGCGGCAAAACCAGGGTGAAACCACGTCCAGACATCGTGGGATTGGGCGGCCACCCCTCATTACAGCTGTCTGACGTCGTAGGCTCGGTAGACTGGTAAAACAGGACAGGTAACGAGCTGCAGCAGAACTAACATCAGACTTTAACGCTGGGAAGAGTGCACACAGTGCACTGAACACTCCTAACAATGGGCCTCCACTGCCGACGACCCATGCATGTGCTAATGTTAACACCGCGATGTCGGTAACTACGACTGAAATGGGCACGCGATCATCGGCATTCGACGTTGGCACAGTGGAAGAGCGATACATGGTCTGATGAATCCCGATACCTTCTTCATCTTGCCGATGGGAGGGCACGAATCCATGGACTTCCAGAGGAATAGCTCCTTAATATCTGTCCTGGGGGGCGGAGGGAAGCTGGCGGTGACTCCATTACGCTATGGGGAACATAAAATGGGTATCCATGGGTCCAGAGATGCTAACGCAAGGCATCATGACAGATCACGTATACCACTTGATGACGGTCATGTTTCCCCACGGCAGTGTCATTTTTCAACAAGATTATGTGCCAGATCGCAAGGCCAGGACTGTGATGGTGTGGTTCAAGCAACGCAGTGGAAAGTTCCAGTTGATGTGCTGATCCCTCAACTCCACAAGTCTTCTGGACAGAAACTGACGACGGTATGTCAGTGGTGTGCCTGTCACCCAGGCACTAGACAACGGTTGCTGACTAAGTCTAACACGCTGCTGTATGCTCGGCTTGCGGCACTAGGTGTGTTCGCAAGGCGATCGTGCTTGCCTCCGCGTGCAAAATGTGTACGGGTCCGCAGTTCGTGGTCTAGTGACTAGCGTTGTTACCTCTGGATCACGGAGTCCTGGGTTCGATTCCCGGCCGGGTTGAGGATTTTACTGCCCGGGGACTGGTTGTTTGTGTTCTCCTCAAGATTTCATCATCATCATTCGTGATAGTTGCTAGATTGGATTGAGTTAAATGTTAGACTGTGTAAAAATTGTGACTTTGTACGGACACTGATGACCGCGCAGTTGAGCGCCCCACAACCCCAACATCATTATCAAAATGTGTACGGCGCGGCGGCTGCGCCAATGAGAGTTAGGCCCTTGCGGAGTATGCCACAGTGAGCGTGAGCAGCAGACCTGGAGCGGCGCACAGATGCTGTGCTGAACCCGAGACCCTTGGAGACGGCTGGAGGGCTGGATGAAGGTATTGAAAGCAGCCAAGTCATCGAATATGCGGTGTCTAGGAAACCTGCTTTCTCTAATCGCTAGATAACATTGAAACAAATGGTATTAGTGAGTTTTTATTACAATAAGATAAATGATGGTAATAACTTTCAGAATTACATAGACATTTTGCAAGCAAAGGGCGACAGACAAAATAAGAGATCTCCTCAGTATATACAATTCCTAAGTCGCTGCTATACCGGTGCCTAATCTTGATGCTGCTGTAGATCTGGGCCGCGACCAGTCAGGCGGTGGCGCTTGTGTCCTGTTCGCACAGAGGCCACTGCTGTCGCGTTGTCGTCCTGGAGAGGGGTCGGTCAGCGTGCAGTTGGCTGACGTCTTGTCACAGCCCTCTCTGCTCTATCGTTTCCGACTGGCGCGCCGGCACTTGACTTTACGCCGTAATAGAAGGCACACTAGAGAACGCCTTCCCTTGAGACTCGGAACCATCAGGTCTAGCGGAGGATTGTAAACCAGAGGCTAGCTAGTGGCGCTCCTAAACGAAGTTGAAGGTGCCAAGCCCCAGACTTTAGCGGCAGCTGGCATGGAGACGGCGGTGGCTGTATTCAAACGACCCGGGAGCATTCACAGTACGAATACAAATGCTGCTAAGCGCTGAGAGGCGAATACTTGAATTCGCTCTTCCCGACTTTGTTGTGACACTGCTCCACCTGTGACCACGTAAGTGACCACGGTAGCGCAGCCATGGCAAGCAGAAACTCAGCCTACCACTGTGGCGGCCTGTGGTCTTGCAGTGTACTGTGCCAGCAAGATTCTAGCACCTGCCAGCAGCATTTCATGGCAGCTCGCTTGTACGCTCACCAGATTGCGAAGTCTGGGCCGTGATTGTTGCCACAACGAAACTGCTGAGCCCGTAATACTCGTCATTTCGGCTTAAAATTCTCTATTTAAGTAGTATCTGGATTTTCTATAGGTACTGTACGTGTAAACTTCATGTTAATACATACATGGGTCTGATAAAAACTAGTGGCAACACCAGACATTACTTACAGACGTTCAACTCCTCAGTATAATCGCCCCTGTCTCGATCACCTTCCCCCACACGGATGGATGGCTTTGTACACCGGCAGCGCATTAAACTGTCTCGATGCCTCGCAAGGACCGCCCTATGGCAAGTATGATGCCTTCTCATGATACCTTCTCTCGCGTTGGGTGCCTCATGCAATGACAGAGGAGCAACAGTGGCTTCGTAATGAACTTGTACAGCACTTGCTCAATCGCTGCCACATGGAGTGTTAAGACTTCCTTGGAAGTATCGTCGCTGTGGACGAAACCTGGGCTCAGTCGTACGAACTGCGATTAAAGCGGCAACCCGACCAATGGAAACGCCCTGGTTCTCCTCACCCATAGAGCGTACGTCGTGTAACAGCTGGTACCAAAGTGCTGGTTATTGTGGCTTACGATATCCATGGGTTAATCCTGAACACGTTGTATTGCAGGAGCAGACGGTCACCGCAATCTACTACTGCAGTTCCTTGCGACGTCACCTTCGTCCCGCACTGAGATGAAAGTGACGGCACCTCCTGACGCTGCATCCCTTCACCCTCCACGAAAACGCAGAATGCCACAAGGCGGACCAGGAGCTCGTTTCCTACTGGCGTGCCACCTCCTCCGTGGGGGTGGGAGACATTGCAACATCCACGGTATTCATCTGATATGAAATATATGTGATTAAGACCTTTTTACCAAAATGAAGGAACCTCTTCGTGGTATATGATACAACACAAGAGAAGACATCATCCGTGCCATAGTGCGGACCTTGCGAAATATCGACAAAGATAGCGTTCGATACCATTCTCATCGTATATTATAGATGTAATAACAGTACCAACTTCGGACTTTTACGGTTTGTCAGGATCCTATACTGTTACATGTAGAGATAAACTCCTGGAAATTGAAATAAGAACACCGTGAATTCATTGTCCCAGGAAGGGGAAACTTTATTGACACATTCCTGGGGTCAGATACATCACATGATCACACTGACAGAACCACAGGCACATAGACACAGGCAACAGAGCATGCACAATGTCGGCACTAGTACAGTGTATATCCACCTTTCGCAGCAATGCAGGCTGCTATTCTCCCATGGAGACGATCGTAGAGATGCTGGATGTAGTCCTGTGGAACGGCTTGCCATGCCATTTCCACCTGGCGCCTCAGTTGGACCAGCGTTCGTGCTGGACGTGCAGACCGCGTGAGACGACGCTTCATCCAGTCCCAAACATGCTCAATGGGGGACAGATCCGGAGATCTTGCTGGCCAGGGTAGTTGACTTACACCTTCTATAGCACGTTGGGTGGCACGGGATACATGCGGACGTGCATTGTCCTGTTGGAACAGCAAGTTCCCTTGCCGGTCTAGGAATGGTAGAACGATGGGTTCGATGACGGTTTGGATGTACCGTGCACTATTCAGTGTCCCCTCGACCAGTGTCCCCTCACCAGTGGTGTACGGCCAGTGTAGGAGATCGCTCCCCACACCATGATGCCGGGTGTTGGCCCTGTGTGCCTCGGTCGTATGCAGTCCTGATTGTGGCGCTCACCTGCACGGCGCCAAACACGCATACGACCATCATTGGCTCCAAGGCAGAAGCGACTCTCATCGCTGAAGACGACACGTCTCCATTCGTCCCTCCATTCACGCCTGTCGCAACACCACTGGAGGCGGGCTGCACGATGTTGGGGCGTGAGCGGAAGACGGCCTAACGGTGTGCGGGACCGTAGCCCAGCTTCATGGAGACGGTTGCGAATGGTCCTCGCCGATACCCCAGGAGCAACAGTGTCCCTAATTTGCTGGGAAGTGGCGGTGCGGTCCCCTACGGCACTGCGTAGGATCCTACGGTCTTGGAGTGCATCCGTGCGTCGCTGCGGTCCGGTCCCAGGTCGACGGGCACGTGCACCTTCCGCCGACCACTGGCGACAACATCGATGTACTGTGGAGACCTCACGCCCCACGTGTTGAGCAATTCGGCGGTACGTCCACCCGGCCTCCCGCATGCCCACTATACGCCCTCGCTCAAAGTCCGTCAACCGCATATACGGTTCACGTCCACGCTGTCGCGGCATGCTACCAGTGTTAAAGACTGCGATGGAGCTCCGTATGCCACGGCAAACTGGCTGACACTGACGGCGGCGGTGCACAAATGCTGCGCAGCTAGCGCCATTCTACGGCCAACACCGCGGTTCCTGGTGTGTCCGCTGTGCCGTGCGTGTGATCATTGCTTGTACAGCCCTCTGGCAGTGTCCGGAGCAAGTATGGTGGGTCTGACACACCGGTGTCAATGTGTTCTTTTTTCCATTTCCAGGAGTGTATTTGCTATTATTTTTAACGTTTGGGGGGCAACTTATCGAGTTGTTTAATCGAAGTGGCTATCTTGCAGCTGCCTCTGGTTTCGCTCAGGTAGAACCTTAAAGTAATCGTTCACCGCCACAATGTTTTGAATACAGTCTGATTGTTGTTAGTTGGTGTGGGCGGTGAGACCGGAGAAGCGGTTGGCAGTCCGCGGTTGGCAGACAGGGCTGTGTCGTGTAGGCCGTGAAGTCGGATTGAGACCGTGAGCAGGCCGGCAGTATTCGGTAAGAGCTGTTAATCTCTTTGGTATATGAGTATTCGCGCCGAATTTATTTCGTTTGGGAGTTTAGTTTCAAGATGTCGTATAGTGGCACACGGGGTATTAATTAATTGTGAATATTTCGAAATATTTCCTATGATTTGTGTTCCTCATTCCAACCGTCACCGTCCACCTCCTGAGATTATCAACCACTGGATTATAATGTATCTTAATGTAAGTATGGGTGACAGCAGGATCGACGTAAAGTAGCACGCACCCGACTGTCGTGTTACAGGCTGTACTGGTCATGGATGTCATATGTGGATAACTGACGAGTTAGTGAATTGGCCAAGTCATACAGTTTGCTTTCAGATATGAAGTAAATCAGTTCTGAAAAATTTCAATTTTTAAACTATGGATTGTTGAGTTTCCAACGAATCGTGGAGTATTTAATGTTATTCGCAGTTTCTTATTTTAGACAACCTGAAGTTCTTTTACGTGTAGACGTAGCATGTCCACATAGGTGACAGGCGTACAACATTACTCGTGTCATCATCGTTCGTAAAGGAGGTGACTCTTTTTCCGATCTAGAGATGACCTTCCATCTATTAAGGGATATAAGGCAACAAACACTCTGTTTGCTTTACTTCCTATGTTTCTAATTCGTTTCTTGATGTAAATCTTTTTTTTCCAAATGAAATCCAAGATAGTTTGCCTGATTCAGTCCGAGAAATACTTTCACTGAACGACGGAAGATGTGTTTGTATAATTTTCATTGTATAAAATGTTGTTCGACTTTGTTCGCCATTTTACAAGCAGCGAAGCTCATTGCAGTTTATCATGAATGTTCATTGCATTGATGTCGGTGTAATACATCAACGTGTCATTAGCGAAGGAAGCAATGGTAACTGCTTACAACTCTGGTACCCCTAATAAATGTATTATATGTAATGTATGAAAGCTCTTGTATGCTACCGGTTCTCTGTAGGAGTCGCACTCTGAGACACGCACAACGTATACATGGTGTTCGGAAATTTCCGTTAAGAACTTCTAGCACTTGTAGAGGAGAGTTAGTAAATAATACTCTGAGCCGGAGCCCATCTCCGGAAAAGTACCGATTCAGTGCTACAACCATTTGAAAATATGCCTGTAACGAGACCGCTTTTACAAGTACAAATGAAACGACACAGCGACGTTACTGGTGTCCTACAGATATGATTTTATGTATATAGACTGAAGTGGCGAGTGAAAAGTTCTACCAAGGCCGGGAATGGAACCCGGGTATCCAGCTTACTAGACAGGTGCGCTAGCCACTGAGCCACATCGGCACAGCGGTTCGCATAAATGCAAGGTTTACTGTGGCACACCTCCCTCCTCGATCCAAATTCTCACTGCCACCCCAGTCTACTTTCCATTCCCCCCTACTTTTACAAGTAAATGGTTAGGCGTGACCTAGTACTCACTCGTTTCACAACTGCACTCACTACTGCGACGGAGTAGATCGTTGTGGAGAACGATCTTGATAAAGGCATCGAGCAGCTCGTCCATTACCGCGAGCTGCGTCTTTCAGAAGGATTATATCGATGTATTCTGTAAACGTGTACGCAGCCATGTTGCTCTGACACTCACAGACTCTTGAATTGGGCTCGAACCAGGTTAGAGAGGTAGAACAGACGCCAAATGACATCAGCTGATCCGACATATCACCGCTCACCATGACTAGCCTGTTGCATACCTGCCTAGCTAACACGTTTTCAAACGACACTAGCACAGAAACGGTACTTTTCCGGGCGTTTGTTCCGATTTAGAAAATGGTGTACTCCCGTCTACAAGTCCTAGAAGTTTGTAATGAGAGTTTACGAACACCCTGCATTTATAGTCAGCAGAGTCCGCCCCGATAGCTGAATGGTCAGCATGACGAACTGCCGCCCTAAGCGGCCCAGGTTAGATTCCCGGCTGGATTGGGGATTTTCTCCGCTCAGGGACTGGGTGTTGTGTTGTCTTCATCATCATTTCATCCCCATCCGGCGCGCAGGTCGCCAAATGTGGCGTCGAATGTAATAATACCTGCACCAAGGCGGCCGGACTGCCCCGTAAGGGGCCTCCCGGTCAATGACGCCAAATGTTCATTTCCATTTCCATAGTCAGCAGAAATGGCAACCATGTTTAAATGACATGTTTAAGGTATCATTTCGCTCTGCTCACATCATATGCCGATAAGTTAAGTCGTCTCAAAATTTTTTTGGAATACAACAGCGGTATCTGGCCGCCTCGTTCACTTAAATTTCCTAAGACCGGTGTGCAGTTTCTACTCTTTGACAAATAACTTTATAGCCGTTTACTATTATGTTTATTTCTACAGGCAATGAATTATGTCTATTGGAATGAATACGACATTAGTAGCAATCTCCAATATCGACAGTTCTGCCAGACTAGCAGAAGAACTGATTTGTGTACCTGCTCGAATGCCACTAGATTTTTTCATCATTTTCCTTGTATTGTTGATGACCTGCTTCTCGGCTGCTTCACCCAGGTATCAATCTGGGATATTGGTAGGCACATGGTGAAATTTCCTCAGCACTTCGTTCTGTAGAGACTGCAGCCTCTGTAAATGAGTCTGTGCCGCATTTCCCCATAATAGACAAGCGTCGTCCAACACAGGTGAAAACTCTGTAGATGAAGAGGCTGTAGTTGGTTGACATACACAACTCCTCGCTGAATAGTGCCACAAGTCTTTGGGTGGTCTTATTTCGAACTCCCTGCACTTGCCAATGACATTTAAGTTTCTCATCAATGATAACTCCAGAATATTTGGCCAAGATGGTGCACTAAGTTGACTCGCCAAACATCTGGACTCCTGGAAGATCTGGTCTATGAATTTTCGTATTAATCATTGCCTGGATCTTGGTTTCACTGACAGCGGCAGACAGCTAGAGCGCACAGCAAAGTGCCATGTCGGGCAATATAGAACGTATGGAAAAATGGAGGAAGATTAGGTTTTAGTGTCCCTTCCATGATGAGGTCACTGGAGGACAATGTCGAATATGGCAAGTATGGTGACAGTCACGTGGACCTGTACTGGGGTACGAACCAATCGTATACAAGACGAGAGACACAGCGCGTCGCTGTTCAGTTGATGTTCTGTGTTACAACACATCACTCCCAATTTTTAGAGTGTAACAGCTCCTTATGAATAAATTTCGCTGTGTATTGCAGTTAAATGTAACAGGCGGTAGCATTCACTGGACTCGCAACGAAGGAGCAGTGTTCATATCCCTGTTCGATCGTTCAACTCTTGATTTTCGGTATCTTCTTATATCTCTTAAGGTGAATGCCGATATCGTTCCCCAGAAGAGTTCATGGCTCATTTCCTTACCCATCTTTCCATAACTGTTGGCTTTACTGCGTCTCTAATAACATAACACATGTAGTGTTTTACCAATGTCCTCCCTTGTCAGGTAACTTCATCTAAATGACAGCACTTACTCGGGGGAAAGCAAGTAATCGATTGCCTCTTGGAAGTGGACTGACTTAATTAGCGCGAAAAGTTTGAAAAGGGCTTGAAGATGAAAACGTAGAGGAAGCTGTGAAGATGGAGTCTTCTCCTGAAATCTGCTGTATCCGGCGAGGTGCGGCCGGAGCCAGCCCGGCTGATTAATGGAACGCCAGCGGAGGGCACAATGAAGACGTCCCGCCGTCTTATCTTGATCAAACGCCGCCGCCCGCGTCGCCAGTACCGAATTTAAATACCGGCTTTCCTGCTTGCATACATGCGTTGGTCCAGCGCGCCTACCTGCCGCCTGTGCCCGTACGAAAGAATGGCAACTGCTTTTGGGAATTATTTGGTAAAGGTTCCTTTTCAACAGATGTTATCTGTCTTTGTGACTTGACACCGGCACTCAAGTACATCTGGGCTTATAATGTCTCTCTTCCTTCTCACGCTCAGTTTTTTGTTATTTTTTGTATCTTTTCTTGCACTTCTCTATTTCACTCCTCCTTTGATTTTTGTTCTTAGCAGTTTCCCCTTATTTAGTGTTCTTTATGAAAACGAATTTCTTTTGTGCAGACTTTTGCCTTACAAACTTCTTCGAAACACTAAGGAACAAGGGCAATTTCTCTTAATTCTTTATTGTTATGCAAACATGAAAACTTCTTCAGACTCCCTGAAGTTTCTCGTACTGAGAAAATGGAAGGAGCGATCTATATTTAACTTGAAGAACTTTTTATAGCCTAGATCATATTAATTAATATTTATTTGTGGGGACCTGTTTTGACAGTTCAAACTGTCATCTGATCTTAAAAAAATTAGTCGCGAGAAATCGTTTTCCAATATGATTTTATCATGTTCTGGCGCAATCACAAGCGGCGGAACGAAGATGAAGAACGCAAGAGAATAGAAGGCGGTGGAACGGCGTCGACCAATGTAGCGCTGATTAGGACCCTCCACGACAGGAGCGGCCTCTACAAGAGGAGAATACAAGCGCCGCTCCTGCCAGCCTCAATCAATCCCTACTGCCTTGTCTTCCCTCTTCATCCCCTGCCCCAACTGTCTCCTGCCTCTTGGTTCTTGGTGCACCCGCTGACGCCCCTACTCTTTTAATCCCGCCCCCTCCCCTGCTGCACCTTGTTCTACCCTCCTTTTCCATCCTCTCAGGCCTCTCCCTCGGCAGGTCCCACCTGGCAGTTTTATTCTTCATCGTGTGTGCTCCATGTGGATTAAAGTGTGTTGTTCTGGAGTGTTTTTAATACTGTGGCCAACTTTTAACCTGTGCGTGTGACTTCAGTGTCCTTTTTGTTTTCTACGAATCGCTCACTGGTTTTTTTTTACTTTATGTCGACTTTTTTAATTGTCCCCCCATGAACGTCTCCATGTCAGTGTATTTTTATCTCCATTATCTCCCTATATTCTTTTTTATGACCCCTTTTTTATCGTCTTTATATATATCATTTTCTTCTTGTATTAGCTGTCATGTCACTTGGCTGAAGAGCGGCAGATTGTGCCGCTGACAGCCCTCCCCTGCCCATATGGGGCAGGGGAATGAAATCACAATAAAGGGAAAAAAAACAGCCTCGACCGCTCAGATCGGCTCAGTACCGGCTCAGTTTCAGCTCTGTATTCGGACAGTATACGGCCAGACCTAGCAGAGAGGGCTACCATAGCAATTATTAGTGATCCACAAACTGTGTCTTAAACTTGCATGACCACTGTATATAACAAAGACTTTGACTTGTTTGCATGTCGCCCATCGCTTGCGACACCATTGTTATTTCAAAGTTAAGTATTGCCAATCTGCTTTATTGAAATAAAACTACTAATGTTGTTTGCTTGAATTGTTGTGTAGCATTCCGAGAACACAGCATCGTTTAGGCGCCCTATACGAGACGAATGGGCAGGACTCCACATATCACTCGTGCCATATCGTCGTTGTGGTGGAGAATGTACAGCACATTATGCATAGGTTTGTCAGGCGTAAAACCACATATTGACAAAAAGCGCCTTGCGCAAATGGGCGTGTTCACACACATAGCACTGAGGCTTCTTATTTCTTAAAATGCACTATGTATAGGCAATTTATTCAAATGTTTAAGTTTATAAGACGTATTGTATACATTATGGATACGTCTCAGTCGAAGTTTACGGTACAACTGCATCGCTAACTATATAAGTTGTCCTAAAATGATTTTTATTTTCAGACACTATCTCTAAAACTGATTTGGATATCCCATACAGCTATTCTCAGATCAATGTGCTGCGCAAGGGGATCTTGCGTGGTCACTCATTGCATTTTAAAAATATTGCCCTATAAATTGCTTCTTTCCACAAGGTATTCATCCGCGCAACATTGTTGCTCCAGATAACTAAATCAAGCTTTCTGGTACCCTTTACGAAACCAGAAGGAGCTCGGAACTGGCCTCACTTGCTCCACCAGATGAGTTCCTAATAAGCAAATTCTTCGATAGTAGCATTTCAAAACCATCTGAAATATTCCAGGGCTAGGTACAAACACTCAACAGCAGTGCGTGTGAATTCGACGAAGTGTTACAATACAACGACAGCGTCGCCTTGTTTTAAGATTGCCGATTACGCTCAGTGATTTGCGAAGTGCAGTCCTCTCAAACTCTGCGCTTGGTTCGAATTTAGTCTCTTGTCCGTGATGAGTGAGCCCTGTTCACTTAAAAGTCGAATTTTCATATTCTCGTCGAGGGTGACATAATAATAGACACAATAGGAGTAGATAAAATTCTACGACTCTATGTGTACCATTCTTTGGTGCAAATGGATTTGGGCTCCATCTAATAGATTTCATGCCCGCTCACAAAATGTGCGTCCTGTGGACGAGTGCCTGCAAAATTATGCCCCTAGGCAATTTCACTTAAACCATATGAAACACTCAATGGACGCTTTAGACCAAAGAACTGCAGGCCTAACACTGTGAACATTGGTCACTGCTCACCTTTAGAGGACGCTTGTGCGGCAGCGGTGTTATGGGAAGCCACGCCGGCTGACCAGAGCTAGAGTGCAGAGAAGTATTATGCAGTCTGTGTTGTTATTATTCAAGTCTTCGTCCAGTTTTCCTTCTTTCAATCTTTGCCTAAGTGACTTAAAGCAAATGCCAAAGCGATGCCTTTAAAAAGGAAACGACCGATTTCCCCCCTGCTTCCTCGACCTAATCTTGTGCTCCGTCGCTAATGATATCTTATCGATGAGACGTTAAACAGTAATCTTTCGTTCCTTCCTTGATATATAGGAGTGTTACACCCGTAATGGTGATCTATAGGAGTGTTATACCCGTAGTGGTGTTCTGTACGCCACCAGAGGATGGATCTTATACTTTTTGAGTGCCACTCATAACCTAAGGCGGGATTCCGGTGTGTACTGTATCCGTATGACTCTAACGTGAACACGTTGCTAATTGTATTAGTTTTTTCTTCTTTTCTTCTTCGAAGCACTGCATAACAGAAACATTATACATATCTTTCAGGCTCCTGTCTCACAGGCCAGACGTCTATTTAAGAGGAATACCGTGCGAACCCCGGCAGTCGGTGTGTTCTTACTCCTGATGTCGATGGCTGAAAGAATTATCGAAAGCTAGAGTGTTTTATCTGAAGAGAGGCGGCTTGAAAACAAAGACAGTTTTATTCAGGCATGTCACTGCGAAAGACTCCGAGGACACAAGCTTACGTTTATGTTTGCGAACTCGTCATTCTGCAGAGTTCCCTAAATTGCGAACGTGCTTACTTTTGCAAGCATCTATAGAAAATAATACTGTTTGTTTGACACTTTAATTGAAGTATTCTAGAGTAATTTTCTACTTTTCATTTTTGAGAGGTTTTTCTATTACTGATGTAGAACTTCGGTGTGGAAGTGGGTTTTTCCAGCTCTTGAGTAAATGTTGTTCCGTTACCCCCTGCGTTAAATGTTTAGGCTCATTCACGCAAACATTCGATAATTTAAATCACCTGCGGTGCCGATTTCATAACAACTTCTAAAATTCCTTAATAAACATGAATGAATTACAGCGAATCAGAAAGTCGTAGACCGCAGTTTATGAATATCAAGGGTATTGCGAATTTTCGATAGTCAATTGTAATACCTAATGCTGGGTAATTTCAACCATTGTGATACCTAGGCCTGCCAGATCAATAGGTATCGAGGCAGAACCTCTACCATTAATGAAAATCCGCAGAAAAATTGAATGGACCCTTGGAGTACATTGAAATGGTCTAATTGGCGTCCCTTGATAGGCAACTGCCAGATTCGAGAATCTAATCGCCCCACGCAGTCTGTTTCTAATGTTTTACCACAGATAAAATTCTTCAGTCTACGATGCAGAGAGAGATGAAGAAGTGGAAGAAAGTTGGCAGTTTGTTCCGTTAACAGGATAGTCTGTTATTTAAAAATGGTGCACATGGTGCACCGTGATGGTAGTACGCTGGTCATGGGGTCTGTAGAACAAGTCCCATACCGAGCCTTTGCGCTGACGCCAGGGAGCCGCCGTTTCACATCATATTACAACTCTTCATGGGCCTCAAGTCTTTAAATCACTGTCCGCACCATACATACCTGCATACCATAGCTTTACTCAGCCGCCAATTGAAATGCTTTCTCATCATCGACAACGGGCAAGGAGGCCACAAGGGGTTCGCGGGAAGTATTAGCTGTTAAGAGATGAGTGCGGCTGATTTTAAAATCTTACACCAGTAGTCTGATTTTGACCCAGGACATTCGTGGTTGCTCAGGCGAGTAGCGCAGTCGCGGCGTGGTGAGGAGTGTGGGATTGCGCGCTCACCATGTGGTCGCGACTCCACGGGAGGAGCCCCAAGTGTGAGATAGTTTTGGCACCGGTGACATCTAATAGCGGATTTGTTGATGCTGTGTAACACCGACAGTGTCTTCGTATATCAACCCACAACGCTAGGAATCTTTTCATTTTACGTGAAAGATGAGTTCGAACTGAATACTGCGAGGAAGTTCATTTTACAAAGGCCCTACATGTCTTACCGCCTTGGGGAATACAGAAACTGAAAATATGAAGTACCTGAGTGTATGCAAGATGTTTTAAGACTAAGAAGAAGTTCTTTATAGAAGAAGAAGAGGCAGAATATGAAGAAGAAGTGAGCCGCTCGAATGAACAACAAAATTGCAGTACTTTTAACATGGTCCTTGTGCCCTTTCAAGGATGATACTTTAACAAAAGAATGTTTGGTAGTTGTGCCTGAACACTTATGTCCACTTCATTTAGAACAGTTTGGCAAGATGCTATTATAAAGTGGGTCAGTCACGTGACTCACACGGGCTAGGGCTGCGACGTTCAGAGCCAGCTTGGAAAATCTTTCTGAGCAGTTTGTTGGATATTGGTTAGCGCTGTGTGAATGTGTAGATTTCACAGGCACACAGCTTGATGTGACATTCTTAGCAGCATTGAACAAAGTATAGAAACTATTGGTTTGTCATAGAAGTTATAAGTTTATGTGTCTATGGACGGAAAACCAGTCATGTTGGGAAATAAATCACGATTCGTAGTGTAATTGAACGGGAAAATGAAAGAAATGATCAGCACCAAATACTCTTTAATCTGCGGCATCAAATATTGATCACAGGGAACGCAAAGGTATTCTATAGTTCTCAAAGCATTTCTCTCAGGATCAGTTTCCTCGTTTTCACAAGTTTCCGTACGGCTTCCACCCTATTCCCTGTGACGATGGAGGTGGTACAAAACTCGCTGCTCACAGCCGTGCGCCAGCACCAACAGTCCACTAAAGCTTATGTGTCACAATGTGAGACAGTTACGGGGTTTCGAAAATGTGATCTTTCAGTTTTGTTGCACATTGTACTTAGGATGCGACGGTAAAGCGCATACTTAGAAAGTCGTTCGACATATTTTTCCTCACTGAATTCGCTAACGGCATGTTGAACAAGAAGTACTGTGCCATGTTGTGGACTGTGACTTGTTTCATAAGCATTTGCCTTAAGGTTTCAATATACACGCTAATCTTCTTGGTGTAAGGAACTAACAAATGTTCCTTGGTGCTCCCTTGTTATGTTTGTTTGTTTCACCGAAGATCATAGAAGTTCGATGCAAGAAACTGAATCAAAACTACGTTCCAGAGGAATCTAAGAGTCATTCAACGTAAAGTCCTACAGGTTGACGTGAATATACTTAGACCTAGAAAGTACGTTCTGTATTAGGGACGGTTGATACAGTGAAATTTATTCCACTTTTCTTCTTTCCGATACGCATAAGGTGTAGTCATAACTGTTTTACTATCAAAGCGAAGAAATCGAGTTACGACTATGAAACTAGATTATGGCGTTAGACCTCCTGTACCTACTCATGCTTCTTCGCAACTTGCTTGTCCCAACCTTGGTCGTAGAAGTCTGAATTTGGCAGTTCTGGAACGTTCCAACTTCCAAATTACCCCGTCTTCAATCTGAAAACGCCTGCCACTCAATGGATTCTTCACCTGAGGGAAAAGGAGGAAGTCAGTTGGTAAAATGTAACGTGAATAGAGAGATGAGGGTGGTGGTGGGAGCGCGGGGGGGGGGGGGGGGGAGGGGAGAGGGAGGAGGATGACGCAAAATTTGATAGCCTTAAGGAGCAGCCGGTGTGACTGACTCCTACTCAGAATAAGGTGTGGCGTTGTCATGGAGCGAAAAAATGGAAACCTTCCCGAGTCGCTTCGTTTCAACAGTTTTCAGGATAGTTCGGTAGTGCGCCCCTGCAACGATCTGCCTCTTATAACACCATGGGTGCCACACGAAACACTCAGTATCAGCTTGTACGATGAGTGTTAAACTAAATTCCGTCCGAACAGGCCTTCGAAGGACCGACGGCACCTACCGGCCGCCGCATCATCCTCAGCCTACAGGCGTCAGTGGATGAGGATGTGGAGGGGCATGTGGACAGCACACCGCTGTCCCAGTCGTTATGTCAGTTTACAAGGCCGTAGCCACTACTTCTCAATCAAGTAGCTCCTCAGTTTGCGGCACAAGGGCTTAGTGCACCCTGCTTGCCAACAGCTCTCGGCACACCGGATGGTCACCCATCCAAGTGCTAGCCCAGCCCGACAGGGCTTAACTTCGGTGATCTGATGTGAACCGGTGTTACCACTGCGGCAAGGCTGTTGGCCGAGGATTATTAGGTCTTCGTCTTATTTCGCAGAAGTGATTCCCTGCTTTTCCATGGCTCGATTCGTTCCTCTCTCTCGGGATAATAGTGACAGACCAAGCATTCTTAGCGAGCGACTGGGTGGCTGAAGAAGTCATCTGGTGTGGTCTGCTGGAGCTGCAAAATTTACGATACTATCTCGGATCGGTGTCTATCCTAAGAGTGGTCACACACATTTTCTCTAGTGTTTGAGCAGATATTTGCTATTTCATTTTTTTAGGATTTTGTAGCTGGAGTCAGCCCAAACATATAGTGCTCATCACGTTTTTCATTCGATGCCAAGTGTCGTCGGAAAGCATTTGTTTATTTCCCGTTACAAACAAAATTATTTTTTACACAGAATCTCACGTGCCCATCGATAGAGTGGCCCCAGATTTGCCTAGTGCGACATATGTTTCATCAATACGTAGTGACGGGGACAGCAAACCTAGAAGAATAACCAGTACTCCACCAGCTACAGCACTGCCTTGGCCCGCGCGGTATGCAACCGCCTAACATGTAGCGCTGTTTAGACGTTGTTGGACTGCTGTGTATTCCTCGTGTGTTACTGACCCTATTAGTACATATCGATAAAAGAATGTCGGACTAGACTCATCATGGAGCGCTCTATCGAATGCGCAAGTAAAATTTCGGTTGAAAATTAGTTTTGTTTGTAATGGGAAATAAAACGATGATTACCGTTGACAATGGCCGTCGAACGAAAGATGTGACGAGCAATAACTGTTTTATACGTTCTGAGCAGTAGCAGAACTCAGTCGGCAGCGCTTTGCTATGTTCAAAATTTCTGTCAACATGTTGAAAACTGATACATGACTCATGACTGATATTCACTTTCTCCAGTATCGTCGTTTCACCACTGGGTTTTCGAGTAAAAGGGCTCCAGTTCTTTTGTGATTCCCGATTCTTCATAGAAAGATGGTCTACCACTTAGTTCTTCGTCATTCATACTTGTTTAAACACACTAGAAGCATCTGAGACACTTAACCAACGTTTCATACTATGCTGTAATGTTGGCGTACATTCACCATCTCGGCACGGATTGTTGAAGCGTTATTCTCCTTCAAATGCAGAACATGAAATACGTGCGATACTCCCATTTCTCGGCAACAGCACCGTTTTGTTCTGGCTCCTCTAGCGACGCGCTACCGCACTGTGGAGCGGGTATTTCAATGTATACTTAAACTAAACCAAAAAAATAACCACGCAACACTAGTTTCCCGAGGTGATAACTGAAACATTATGACTGCACCTCGTAGCTTGGATGTACTGCAGTACGAGATTGTTACGAAGATAGCCGACTGCCTCGGGAAGACGCTTGACACATCAGTATAACACGTGTTAGCATAGGATAGAACTGACACCTGTCGATATTAATAGTAGCTATGGAAGAAGTAAGAGACCATTAATGGCTCTCACGTCTATGCTCCATTGTGATGTACATCTGATACGTATCGAGGGGGTGATGCATGCTGCTTCACTTTTACGTGCGCTTCTGTCTGCTCTGCATCTGAGAGACGATATGCTACCTGTCATCGAGTGATAGGAGCTCCTCTGTTCTCCGAAGTTCGTGACACCATTAGCGATCCTGCGAAGGCATTCTATTAATATCTGACAAGCTGTATACCTATAACAACTTATCTATGACTACCTGCGTCGTTATAAAATAGTCTCTTATACATGTTCTTGAGTGACATTAAAAGCACCTTCACGTAGCGCCAAAGTGACAGTTGCCTTTCCCGCTAAGGTGCCTGTTATAATTGCACAGCAGGCGACGTTCTCTTTAGTGGTCACATACTTGTGGCGAAGTGATAAATAACGTTGTCCGTCTCATGTAAATCCTCGTTTCTGTGCTGGAGTTTTATTGATATATGACGCCATTACCCACATGGACAAATGTACTGGCCTGGTTCTCCGTGTACGGTTATTGCAAGTTTCTTGGAATTGATATACTTAATCCTGTTTCGGAGACGTCCTTATGTAGCAGCGATTATCGGAAAAATGGCACATATTTTCTGATTACTAATGAGGAAACAAGCTGCTCCACAGACGCACGGCTCCTGTAGAGGAAAATATTTGATCTTCTCATGTGGCCATATATTTAATCTTACATGCCTTATGTATACCGGCAATATAATCCGTCTTCCTGATATATGTACAAGATCGTATATTTTGCTACCCTTCAACATACATTTAGTTATTTTCGCATATGCAAAAACCAAGTTACTTCAGGAACTGTACTGACCAGTAATTTTTTAAAAAAGACACTACCTTCGTCGATCGACAAAGGAGCAGTTTAGGACTAACTTAATGTTTTCTACTGCCTATATTAGAGTTGGATGTCGGTCAGTTCTTTTAGATCTTTTCTTGAGACGAACAATATGTAATGATTTTATCTGAGGAAGTGCACAAAAAATTATTTATATCACTGTACATCATGCTTTTCTTCAAATTCCTGCATGAAAGAGAAGCGATATAAAATCTTAAAACATGATAACCGGAAATCGACTTCTAAGAGAATTAGGGAAACATTAAAGCATGTAATAAAAACTAACAGCAGAAGGAAGTGGACCATAGCGCAGTTGTGGTTCAGTTCCCCAGAGTCAAACACACCATTAAAAGTAAAACTGTGAAAATGGTGGAAATTGAGGTCAGTATTGTCAAAAGACTGTCTGAATGAACATGGATGAACAGTGTATTGAACAGAAGCAACAAGTGCGATTTCAGTTTTATCGAAACGTCACACTTCAAGCTGCGCATCTGATGATGTCAGAAATATGTGGAGTGAAACATTTAGCCAAATGGAAACTTGTAAATTATAGACTACAGTTATCAGTCGTCATTTTTAAATTTTATTATCCAGATCTAGATTTCGGCTAGAAGCTAGCCATTCTCAATGCACTATTATTTTCGCTCAAAGCATGTAAGTCCCTGAGTATTCAATGAACTGTGGGTGAAACCCGATTAACAGGGACTTATATGCTTTGAGCGAAAATAATAGTGCATTGAGAATGACTAGCTTCAAGCCGAAATCTAGATCTGTATAATAAAATTTAAAAAGGACGACTGATTGCTGCAATTTATAATTTACAAGTCAATGTAACAGTCGCTGAGTGGAACCGCTTTCCGAATGGAAGATAACCTGACCAAATAGAAACTGTGGTCATTTCCGGTAAGCAATAGCAGTTTATGGGGTACTGAGATCACCGCTGGCTGGGCCAGATTACTGACAGCACGTTTAGTTGTGATATGCAATTCTAATCACGTAAGTGCTGTGTTTGCGCATATCAGAGTCACATTTTTTGAATGTATCTTACATCAGACCACAATTGAAAAGTGCATCTATAATAATATTATTATAATACTAAACACAGCCCCAAATTAACTAGCTAGTCACGAAAAGCATCTGACATCCAGTTTGAGCCTCAAAGAACTGCCACGCTACTTGCATTAGGCGCAGTTATCATAATTTATACTAGCGCCAACTGTTCGAAAGGTAATGAGATACTATAAGCATAACAGCAACAACCACAAAAACAATAGTAATAATAACGCGTAACTGGAGTAAGTTAAAATAGGTTATGCAAAATGAGAGCCTACCTGTACCTCATAGAATGCTTTTCCACTTTAATAAATTCAATTGTCATTTCCTTAATAAATTAAATAAGTTGTAGGAACATGAAATTTATTGATATTGACGCTCTAACAGCCGATTTCTCAGAAATCTCATGGCATCAAGTAATCAGAGAAACTGCAATCGATGGCAAAATCAATGAACTTGGTGATAAACTAACTGCCCTCTGTGACAAACATGCATCTTTACGCACAATCCGTGTAAGAAAATCTCCTGCTCCATGGCTGACAACTGAATTAAGTCAAATGATGAATAATAGGGATGCTGCCCACAGGCGTTTCAAGGCGGATCCGAAACCCGAGAATTTCGAAGAATAAAGGAAGCTACGATACAGAGTGAAACAATGTATTTGCAATCCCAAAATCAGGCATGCTCGCTTCCTTGTATGCAGCGATCTGACGCCCACGGCTCTGTGGAAGAATCCCCGTAGCTTGGGGGTCGGAAAGGCAAAATCGGAAACTGCTTTTCGGGTCTCAGCTAACGAATTAAATGAATTATTCTCTGCGCCTCTGAATACCCATACGGCTGATAATTACCGTCCACAAGAATTCCCTAACTGAGTAACTAACCACGATACCTTCAATCTAAAACACATAACAGTAGATACGGCAAAAAAGCAATAATGAGAATATCTTCTGATGCGGTAGCCTATGACAGTGTCAGTATAACCATGATTAAGAATATTGCCGATATCTTGGTACCCGTCTTAACTAACATATTTAATTTTTCCCTCGTGAACGGAATATAGCCCGCTGCATGGAAAAAAGCATAATCCAACCCATCCCTAAGATCTAAAACCCGTAACTGCCTAGTGTTTACCGACCAATTAGCATACTGCCTGGGCCGACCGCGGTGGCCGAGCGGTTCTAGGCGCTTCAGTCCGGAACAACGCAGCTGCTACGGTCGCAGGTTCGAACCCTGCCTCAGGTATGGATGCGTGTGATGTCCTTAGGTTAGTTAGGTTTACTTAGTACTAAGTCTAGGGGACTGACGACCTCAGATGTTACGTTCCTTAGTGCTTAGAGTCATTTGAACCATACTGCCTGCTGTTTGCAAAACATTTGAATATATTGTTCAAATCACTGAACACCTGGATGAATTTAACCTATATGACAAATTTCAGTCTGGTTTCCGTAAACACCACAGCACAAACACTACTCTAATTAAAGTAACTTATGACCTGAAATATGCCATCGACAGCCGAAAAGCAACAATAGTGACGCTACTAGACTTCAGCAAAGTTTTCGACACTGTTTTGACATATTGCTCAGAAATATGCTAAGTTTAAGTAGTTCAATGAGGTGGCTTGAAAGCTACTTAAAAAACAGGCAGCAATGTGTTGTCTTTATAAATGCAAAATCTTCCTGGAAACATGTCTCCTCAGAAGCGCCACAAATCAATCTGAGGCCCTCTTTTGTTTTCCTTATATGTCAATGACATTTCATCGATTCTGTCCTCCTGTGAATATCATTTCTATGCCTACAACCTCCAGCTGTACCTAAGCGTCAGACCTGAAATATAACAACTGCAATCGTTCACATGAATGATAATCTGTGTCCAATGATAACATGGACGAAAAACTTGGGCTTAAACTAAATGTAAAAAAGACAAGTAATCATAATAGCTCATCAGAAATTAATAAGTTCAGATTTCTGTGAACGGATGCCTCCTATTCTGCTCGACGGTATTCCAGTACCATATCAGAAAACAGTTAAGAACTTGGATGTAACTTTGGATGAGCATCTCAACTGGGCAGAGAATACAGTCGCAGTGTGCCGGAAGACGTCCGCTTGTCTCTACACTCTCAAAAAGTTTCGGAAGGTATTTCCACAGGACATGAAACGCCAGCTCGTGCAAGAAATCGTTCTACCGAACCTTCAGTATCGTGATGTAACTCAACATGGCATGAGTAGTGAAAATAAAGACGGTTAGAACTAACCATGAATGCCAGTGTGCGTTACACCTGCAACATTCGTCGATTCGATCATATTAGTGCTTGATGCTCCCAGCTACGGTGGCTGTGGCCGGACAAATTGGGTGACTATCACACTCTATGTCTACTTCACCGGCTCTTCATTGCGCAAGGACCCCAATTAGCGTCAGAGATTAAACACCTTTCATGCTATCATAATCGAAACATGAGGTCACTTTTATTTGGTATCCTAACTGTGCCCACTCACAAAACAAAAACACTTGCAAACTCCTTCTCTGTTGCCGCTGTCCACCTCTGAAACAAACTGCTCCTGCTTTGCGCAAAATTTAATCCCGTGTTCCTTTTACGAAAAGTTGAAGTATTTCCTACTATTATCCTGATAACGCTTTCCACAAAATTAAAGTACAAGGTCAATGTTCCCCTCTGTCAAATAGAAAAGCTAGTGTCTCCTATCTTGCTCCTTTTTCTTCTTCTATCTCCATTAGCCACGCAAACTTCTTTTCCCTTATGTTTCATCACGTCTCTATTCTTCCCCTACCTTCACCATCGGTTTCCCTCATACACACTGCTGCTAGCAATCCTAACTAAAATCTGTCTTTATCGTAATGTCTAATTAAGGTTATCTTCAATTCGGAAAGTGGATGCACTCAGCGACTGCATGTGACTTATAAATTATACAGTGCAGCAATCAGTCGCCCTTTTGAGATTTTATTACGCAAATCCATATTTCGGCTAGTAGCTAGCCATTCTCAATGCGCTATTTTTTTAATCCCAGTGCATGTAAGTCCCTGTTGTTCGGGCATCAGTCACAGTCAGGGACTTACATGCATTGAGAATAAAAAAATTGCGCATTGAGAATGGCTAGCTATTAGCCGAAATATGGATTTGCACAATAAATCTAAAAAGGATGACTAATTCCTGCATTCTACAATTTATAATGTCAAATCAAATTATTGCAGTACTTATCATCTAAGAATATAAACTGTATGGGTATGCATTTTTCCAAGAGCACCTTTGTATTTGTTTATTTCACTTTGTTTACTAGATGTAGTTTAACATGCCTACTAAAACATATGAACGAAAAATATGTAGTGTGCCTGTTTATATGTGAGAGAGGGCCTCGCCAGGTTAAATAAATCAATAAATAAATAAATTTCCAGTGATTGGTTGTGTTCTTGCTGTGAAACAACAGATATGATGGTGCATTAAATGTTTAGTTGCTTACTCACGTACCCACCTTTAGGAGATGCAGACATTCGGCCTTTTGAGATCGGGAATAGTGGTACCTGTTTTCACGTTTCCACTTCGTTTGATAGCTCCTCATAGACTGTACGTGATGTTTTAAGTTTTCCATTCACACAACAGAAGGCACTGCTAGGCCTACGTCAGCCATCAGCAATTTTAACCCACTCCTAGAGCGAAATTCCATGAATCACCTGAGTACAAATGACAGCTCCCTTTTATTCCTTGTGTGTGCGCTGTTACCACTATCTGTATATGAGCATTTAGTTATCCCATGACTTTTGTCACCTCGGTGTATATTGTCTGTAATTTTTTCGTAATGTTTTTCCCTGAAAACTTTTCATACTTGTCTCTTGCGGTCATATCTGTTTGCACGGGTAGTGGAAGGTAATAGTTTTGTATAACTTAAACTAATTACATATGATTTAACGAGGTGTAGTGTTAATAGTATTTCGTGGCCTAACGCTGTTTCTGAATGTTTTTTTCAGAGGTTTAATCTGTGGCGAAAACGACGTAGGTTGTTACTAATACAGAGATGCTATCGATCAGTTAATCGGCAGCCGTTGCAGCGACCTAACACTGCATGATCAGTAGAAGAGCCTGCTGTTTCTTCAGAATTTGGTTTTCAAAGTCCAATCCATTTAAAGGACAGGTAATAGTAGCTGTAAATACTCTCATTACTCTCCAAGACCATACATCAGCTTGGTTCAAATGGTTCAAATGGCTCTGAGCACTATGGGACTAAACATCTGAGGTCATCAGTCCCCAGACTTAGAACTACTTAAACCTAACGAACCTAAGGACATCACACACATCCATGCCTGAGGCAGGATTCGAACCTGCGACCGCAGCAGCAGCATGGTTCCGGACTGAAGCGCCTAGAGGCGCTCGGTCACAGCGGCCGGCCATACATCAGTTTATTTGTAGCGAAGCAACAATTAGAGATTGTGCTGATCCAACGAAAATTCGTTCCCGTCGTTAAGATAATTCCACCTCCTCTCCTTTTTGCTAATTATTGGAGTAACTAACATATAATCTTTACTCAAGAGGGAGGAGGGATTATAGAGAGGCTCGCAGACGACTACGAACAGTAGTGTTTAACAAGGTAATCTATTCGTCTGTAGTATAATAGCCTGGAACATTTAACTGTTGCGATAATTACGACCGCTCGAGATCACACATGATGAATACTTTATCAATTTTTCGGCAACTGAACGCAGATCGATTAAGGAGATCAGTGTAGCAGAAAACCAAGCACACTTTGTGTCCAAATGTGAGAAGTTTCCTTCTTCCGGCACGGTAGACAAGTTTCTTGAACCAGTAGAGAACCCTCTTGAACACATTAATATAATCGAACGTGGTGAAGATAACCTGGGAGTACACCTAAGCACATGGAAAAATTAGCAACAGACATAGTAAAAATGAATTTACAAAAGTATTTAGACAAAGCGATCAAAGACTCGTCAGGCAGGCCAAGAATCTTCGCTTATTCGGTGCTACATCCAGCTGAATAGACCGAAATTTACAAAGGCACGTGCTGAAACCATCGTTCCGACTCTCGAAAAGATCACACCTGATTAGTGTGGTGCCGGCCGCGGTGGCCGTACGGTTCTGGCGCTGCAGTCCGGAACCGCGGGACTGCTACGGTCGCAGGTTCGAATCCTGCCTCAGGCATAGGTGTGTGTGATGTCCTTAGGTTAGTTAGGTATAAGTAGTTCTAAGTTCTAGGGGACTTATGACCTAAGATGTTGAGTCCCATAGTGCTCAGAGCCATTTTTTGAGCCATTAGTGTGGTGCGAATGAAAAAGTCACCCGAATGTTTACCGATATATATGTCATGTTTGGCGAGAACGGCTACGTCGTAGCAATATTTATGAACGTTGAAAACTCATGTGAGAACATCAAGTTACCAGGTATAGCGCTCAGTCTTCTTTTCAAACCATATATCTAAAAATGTTCAGTTAAACAAGTCCGCCTCATTGTTTGCTTATAATCCACTCGCCCGGCCTAAATAATCATCAGCAATATCAGTTCTTGCATCTTGCACCCCGCTACAGATGCATACTAAAAATGTGTCATTTCTCCACTGTAATACCGAAACCACCTCTTTTGTTCACCTTTCCCACTGCGATGCTGACACAGCTTTTCTATTCCTCTATCCTACCACTCACATTACTACTCCATTCCAAATCAGTCTCAACCATCTCAGCTGCTGATGAGGCCTATTGGTTCCTTAAAACTCCTACAAAGACCATATGCAATCGATTGGCCTAGATAACACACTAATCTCAATATGGGATATGTTACAACCGTAAATAGAAACTAATGTTTTAAAAGACGCCTCTGTTTAGCAAGGGACAGCACACAAAAATTATGTAGCTTCCATGTTTCCTCTTAACTTATTGAACTTATACAATTTTCCATTTTTTAACATAGCTTTTATGGAATTAGGAGAATAGCTATCATTTTTCGGCTTTCACTGGCCATCGGTTCGTACATAGATTGCGAAGACCGCTGCACTATCCGCCGAGGTGAAGGCAGCGCAGTGGGAACCGGTCACATTGAACAAGCGGTCGGTGGCTGTGAGGTGTCGCTTGAATGGCTGTTAGAGAACGCTCTCCTTCTTAGGCGTCTCTCAAAGAGGCACCGCCAAACACAACCGCTTCCCTTATGGCAATTTCCACTTGGGAGGTTGCCATTCCTACTCGGAATAGACAAAGACTGGCTCCTTTTCCAGAATAGCGGGAATAGACTTCGTTCTTGAGAAACGTTTACGTGCGATCTGCGCCACATCCGGCTCCACAGTAACTCGATACGTATGCTAGACCCGGCACTCGACGACTGGAATCCCTTCCCTTGGGGATTCATAGTGGAAAACCTGTCACTAAATCAGTGCAAAGCGTTCTGTCTCACACGATTTATTACCTAGAACTAAAATTGTTACAGCGTGTTTCGACAAAACGCTGTTATAATGTACTGCCCACGGCAGTTCTAATAAACATACCGAATGAAAACTTTCCTGTTTACTTGGATTTATTGCTAACTGTCGCTTGATATACTTGTGTCATTAGCCGAAACAAATTTGTTATGTAAGCGTCGGGTTACATTCCATGAAATGTATGAAGTACGTCATAGCACTTAACTTTGCTGAGTTCACAAAAACCTGACGAAAATATTTCTAACGTCGTCACAAATTCGAAAAATCAGTGCCCCAATCTACATCTACATTTAGACTCCACAAACTACTTTAATGTTTACGGCAGAGGATGGTTTGTGTACCACTGACACGTCCACCTTTCCTGTTCTAGTAGCGAATGTTCCACGGAAGCAGCGGTTGTTGACAAGCTCGAATCTCTATAAAGTCACCTTCATGGTATTTTCCCAAGAGATAAATATAGAAATAGCATATTGTTTGAAGCTTCTGGGAACGTAAGTTCTAGGAATCTTGACTGTAAATCAAATGGCTATGCACAACACGTCTCTTGTATCGTCTGCCACTCGAGTTGGATTGGACATTTCCGTGACGCTTTCGCTCTTACAATTGAAAATGACCCTGTGACGAAAGGTGCTACTCTTTCTTGGATGTTCTCTGTTTAGTATAGCAATGCCATCTGGTCACTAACGTGACCAGTCGAGATTTCTTCAACCTTTATGAAAGAACAACAGCAAGGTCGCTCGCACAAATCTCCCTTAAAACCGCTCGTGACCCAGCGCACAGATCCTGATACAAAAGAGCCGTCCCCATTTAAAGCTTGCAATCGCCTTACCTGTCATGGTATTGAAGTTCCATTTCTTCTGTACGGTACAGCAAAACTACCTTTCTTAACCCTAATCTAAGTTAATTTTAGTCGCACCTTTAGAAGTGCGATCTGATGCCTACTGATTTGACAATATACACGACAGTCTTTCCGTAACAAATTGAGGCGACACATCAGAAGTTTCGTCGGTCACACATGTGGACTCTTCCAAAAATAAATACCTGTACGAAAATCTATTACTGACATATGAGTTATTTACCGGGCTGCACTGTTTTCCCACTAGATCTCCAACTGCGTTATTTGCTTTTGGCTGGGTCACTTAGTTTGATAATTATTCACTATCGCATTCATTAGGAAAAATTTCCAGAATTTTGATTAATCTACATATAGGCCTACTGAAAACAAATTATATGTTTAAAGATCCTTAGTTATAGACTGGGTCGCATGATATGATAATAAATACTGCTTTTCTAGTAATCTGATTTTTATTATTTAGTTACTGATAAGAAGATATTTATGACTAGGTCATCCGATAGTTTGGCTCCGACACTGCCTGATGATGCATTGTCTCTTCTAAATGCTTAATGCAGTTGGGCGTTTAGAAGCTATAATATTTCAATGATGTGGTTACTACACACTTCCCATCGCTTCTGATGAGTAGACTTTCGCATCCATAGAGTATACTTAATCACCTCGTTGAGCTTATTCAAATTCCAATGGCCTTGCCGCAGTGGTAACACCTGTTCCAGTCAGATCACTGGAGATAAGCGCTGTCGGGGTGGGATAGCACTTGAATGGGTGACCATCCAGTCTGCCGAGTGCGGTCGGCAAGCGGGGTGCACTCAGCCCTTGTGAGGCAAACTGAGGAGCTACTTTATTGAAAAGTAGCGGCTCCGGTCTCGGAAACTAATATTCGGCCAGGAGAGTGGTGCGTAGATAACATGCCCCTTCATATCCGCATCCCATGACACTTACGGGCAAGTATGACACGACGTCCGGTTTATACCATTAGGCCTTCATTGCCTGTTCGGGAGGAGTTTTTTTATGTCATTCAAATAACACTATTCCCTTCTCTTTATTTTTATCAGCTAGTTTTCGTTTGTTGTGACAGTACTAAAATCATTTAGGACTACTGCAGCATCCCGCCTTCCATGGATCGTCACTAAGCAGCAGACTAGCCTTTGCAGTTTCCTGGGAAATCCCTTTCTTGGTAAGCCTCCCAGTTATCTGCTATGATCTCCGATTAAATCGAGCGTGCTCCTTTCCAGCAGCGAGATGCGACCGTATAAGTACGCCGTCTGCTTGTGAACTGGCGATTAGGACTTGGCCCGTCTACCCAGAGCGCATACGCTGTAGCTACCAGCTCACTCTGCTGCTGCGTACCTAGTCACACACGCGGACGCTTTATGCACTGTCAAAACTTCCATGTAGTATTAGTATACTAGTAACTTCTGACTGTAGCATTAACTTATGCTTGTATCCACTGCAACGCTAAATTTATTGAAAGCTGTTTTTTGTTTGAACCTGTGTTCCACTCACATCAAAAAACGTTTTGCATCACCCTGGTAGTAATGAGACAAAGTATGTCTCACTCCACTCTCCATTGTTGCCATATCTATGCAAGATGGCGGCGATGACGTCATCCAAGGTGGCAGCATGTAGACTTGGCAACAGCACATGATGTCATCAAGGACGGCAGCCGTGATGTCATTCTAGATGGCTCGTTTTGGCGGGGAGATATGTCATTTGGGTTACCTTCGCAAACCTAACCCCCTCCCCTCCCCAAGAAAAATGGCGGAAACTTCAAATTCCAACAGGATAATGCATCACAGCAAGGTTATTCTACTAAGCTAAGAAAATCACGGGAAGGTAGTTCACTTGGGCTACCTCCACTAACCTAAGTCATCCGACTGCCACCTCTTCCTAGAAATTAGCAGGAAGTTCGAATTTTGGAGGGGAAATAGGTCAACTGGGCTACTTCCACTAAGCTAAGAAAATGGGCCGAAAAAGGTTACTTGGGCTACCTCCACTAACCTAAGTCATCCGACCTCTGCCTCTTCCCAGGAATTGCCAGGAAAAGGACTCAGCCTGTGCTGCTCTGTTGAGAGAAGAAAGAGTGTACTTTATTTATTTTGGAACAATTTATTTAGGGATGGAGTGTATTTACTACACTGATGCTAAACACACACTCTGACACGCTTGGGGTCACACTATACAGCCTACAGACTCTGCAAAAATGCTTGCTAATCGTCAGCTGTCAACATCATTCACCAGGCTTTATTCAAACAATTTGAGTCTCTACCGCCATCGAGTGTGTTTGCCACAAGGTCCAGAGCCCAACTGACCTTGTAAGCAGTACCACCATCAGAGGGTGCTGTTGTCCATTCCACTATGTAATCCAAGATGGCGGCCATGACATCAGCTGATGACATAAGTACCTTTATCGAAGATAGTGGCAAACAGTGTGTTCACCACGAGGTCGAGGCCTAGTAAACAGTACCACCAGCAGAGAGCACTGTCATCTCTCTCATCTGTTCGACCGATTTCCTTCTCCAGTGATTCTAATGGGACACGCGCTCGCATACTGACGTCACAGCATCCATCCCACACATGCATACTGACATTGCAGCGTCTAGCTTGCAAGTGCATACTGATGTCACAGAACGTGTTCTAGAAATATGCTAGGAATCCTAACGGAACATGTGTCACATGCAGCTGATGCATCGTGCATCTAACAAAGTTCTCAAGTCATGTCATCATGTAAAAAATAAGAATCAAGTCGAACTCCCGGAAATTTTATAGTGTCCCACAAATACTTAACGTTTGCTCTCTTGATGTCTCCATAGAAAAATTCGTGCCCAAACATAAACTGTTTACCAAACTAGTCCAGAATTTCATCTTTTCTGCTGTACAGCATCCCTAAATACCAAAAAAAAATCAGTATTTTAAGATCTCAAGACCCTCTAAATGATTTGCTTCAAAGTTTACGAAGCTAAAGTAAATCTAACAAACACTTGTTTTAATAGATGGCTCTGAGCACTATGGGACTTAACATCTGGGGTTATCAGTTCCCTAGAACTTAGAACTACTTAAACCTAACTAACCTAAGGACATCACACACATCCATGCCCGAGGCAGGATTCGAACCTGCGACCGTAGCAGACTTGTTTTAATACCAGCGGCCTAGAATTAAACGTATGTGCAATAAATCCTTGATCAAGAATTTATCTAAGTGCATCCTCCTCAGACGAGTTCGTAGTATACCTGCACAATGACTTCAGATTCAAAGGCTGAATTCTCTATCATACAGTGTGTATTCCAAATACCATCTTCAGTCATAGTATGAATTATTTAGCTGCAAATTGATAAATTATCATAGGCTCAGCTCTCCTCGAGGTACTGGAAGCATCTGACTAGTTCAGCTTTCAGTCACTAGGGGTACAAGTGTGTCCATCTCCCCCCCCCCCCCCCCAAATGCTCAACACCCATTGGTTCACGCTGAGATCACATGATACTACGTCATCATATCTATATAGAAAATCACTCTCCAGCACTCTTTCTCACTCGTACTTTGTTCGTTCCTGTGTTCGATCGTTCATGTGCTACTTTGTGTGGTCGCTTTTTTGTTTACCAGTTCAAAGATGAAGAGAGTTAACACCAACATAGGTACGAAAAGGGTTTGCTACGCTTTTAACTACCTAGTTTTTTAACTACATATCAAGGTCATCTAACGGCTCACTTCCACATCCCAAGTACAGGCACGTAGATCGTTGTATACAGGAAATGTGCTAGGATTTTCAGTAGCTTAGCAAATAAGACAGGTGTATATTCTCACACAAAATATTTATTATCTTTTGCATATACATTTACACACAGAAAACAACTCTTTCTTCTTTTTGTTATGCGTAGTTTTAATAATGTCCAATTTAATTTTTAACTTATAACTTAAATCCACATCTGAATCATCTGTTTCTTACTCCAACCAGTAATTTGACAAATACAGAGAAGGTATATTCTCGAATTCTAATACATATCTAATTTTCTTCCGGTAAAATACTTGTTTCATTACTTTAACTATTAGCTCTATTCCTTACTGCAACTCTTCTAGGCGAGACCATTCGGGGATTTTAATTTTTCCTCGTATCTCCTTCATGACGCTACTGTTAAAGGGTTCCACGTCTTCCTGTGTGTATGTCAGCATCTCTTCTGCTCCACATTATTGCGGGATTTCTGTATGGAACTTTAAGTTTACAACTTTTGCAAACGAGTGTCCATTAACTGTAGTTATTCCATCAGTTTTAAACTCGGCAAATGGCTGTTCTGTTACTAGGTGGACAACATCCAGCTCGCCACGCTTAGATAGAATATAACCACCCATTTTAAGCCGACCCAAGTGGGAACAGAGCTTAATAAATACATTTTTCGTGTATCCCTCAATGTAGTAAACGTTCTCGATTCCGATGATTTCGGCCAGTACTCCAACACATGACCGGTTTCCATGGTTGTTTACTGTAAATGCCAATATTTTGTATTTCCCCTTCGTTGACAGATTTTTCCATACACTGTGTTTAAATCCGTACGTAAACTAGGCCTGCACATCCGCAATAGCCTCTTCCTTTTCCATTTGCAGCTTATATTCTTCCTTTATGGCAGCTGTCTTGTCTGTATACTCTAGTTTTCTTTTCTTTAGTTCGATGTCTTCCATTTCCAGTTTCCTTTTACGTGCACTTAATGGGGAATGGTTTAAGTCTGTGTGATACATTTGCTCTTTTTCTTAAGACTTAGAGTACAACATTATTTGTAGGAACCAGTCCCAATTTGGCGATATCTATATCGGACGGTATTGTGGAAAACAGTGCTCTAGGCTGAGAAAAATAAGTTTCTCCTCCTTTAACATAACACATCTGCGTAGTACTAATATTGTCTTTGTTGGAGCCTGTGTTAAGAACCTCTACGTGGCTTACAGGTAGATAATTAAAACTGTATGCAGACAGAGCGTAACTTATAATCTTTTCTCGGTCTTGAGAATCCGGCAGGCTTACTTGAACACCTGTCAATTTTCGGGTGTTCTTATTACCCCAGTAGACAAACTGCAGAAAGTTGTTAAACAGCACACAGCAACTGTTCTGTAAATTATTAGTTAGCCGACGCCACATAGACGCAATTGGCACATAGTAAAGTGGAGCACATTGTAAATACTGCTTGTTAGTGTCTAATACACTTAAACAGCTTTGCACTGGGTCGAACACACAATCCATTCTGTAGTTGTACATAGTAGCCTCCAGCCTGGTAACGTAAACGTTCCCGGTAGTCGAGTGCCTAGACACTTTATAAAGTCTGTAAGATGGTTACCGATAACTTTGTTTACTCCTGTACTTGTGATCTGACATATAAATTTCTTATATATCTTTACTCTACAATTGGAGCTCATCCACGTTAAACAGTCTATTCCACCTGTCTTATCGTTGTCCACTATCACATTACTGCTTGGTCTCGATCCATCCAAAATTCGTGGGTCGATATTAGGTAGTCGCACATCTCCATTTTATCAAAAATTCCCGCAAAGTCTTGCGTTATGACTAAATCCAAAAGGTAATAATCGTCTACAAGTAGCTGCTGCAATATTCCAGGCAACTCTTCCATCCAATTTAACGTCAGCTAATTCCACTTTATATGGTATAGCCACAGGATTTTTATATTTCTTCGAAATGGTTTCCAGGGCTTCCTTGCCGATTTTATCCAATATTCCTCTTGCTGTCACACTGTCACTTCCATGTAGGAGAAATGATAACTTCGCCTTGACACCATGTATTGCAGTGACGAACTTGGAGAATTTACTACGTAGATAATAGTTAATTGAGCCACACCTCTCCTTCTTTAACATTACAGATCTTCCTTTCTCTAACTGCTCCTGACAGACCCCTTGATCACAGATTTTAACTACCATAATTACATCGCAAAACGGTTCTGTAATAGGAGTAAGCACATTTAAATTATTCTTGCTAAGGAGCCTACCATTTTCGGTGTAATTTATGTTGCCAATGTCAGAAACAAGATGGTCCAGGTTCTCCAGTAGTAACCATAAACCAAAGCGCTCGTCTGTTGGTCTCGTCTTCCTCCCTAATAGCTGAGGCATGTTAAGGAGTTTGGAGGAATCCATGTTGATACTTTCAACTAGCACAGAAGACTGATCAGTTGCGGCTGTCATGCATCTTTTTATACTCTAAGTATCCGCGATAGCGGCACTTCCGGTCACGTGATCTTCCGGTAGTATAGCACTGTACCCGGCCGTGGTTACGCTGGATGGTACAGCGCAACAGCTGTATAGGCCTGTGCACCGTAGTATCCGAGCGTGATAGCGGTATTGTGCGGCACCGGATAGGGTGGTACTTGCGAGGGCCAGTCGCATTCCCTCCCACGGATACCTTACACAGAAAATAGCGCAATTTAGCTAGAAGGAATGTATGACCGGAAGATCACGTGAGAGATGTCACTAAATCCGCCAAAAGATTTAAACAACCATGCATGAGCAGTGCCTATTTGACGGAGGGGGTCCGACAGCCGATCAGATCCAGTTATTCCACCAAGAAAGAGGTACACGGCTCCAGACTGTAGCGCCTAGAACCGCACGGCCACTCCGGCCGGCCCACGATTTACAGTAGACGCAGACAGCTGGGGTACACTAATTCCGTCCCGGGGGTTATGGAATGGCGGCAGGAAGGGCATCCGGCCACCCCTTAAAAATTCACCATGCCAGATCCGTACTTAACCCTGCTGACCCTGTGCACAATGCGGGATAAGGCAGTAGCAAAAGAAAGAAAGAAAGAAAGAAAAGTTAGAAAGTTTTATTTTTCCTGCTTCTTGACTATCTGACTTTACAGGTTAATTCCATGGCTCATAACTGTATTAGGTGGTTAAGAAAATGACGCACTGCAATGTGACATACACAGCGGTCAAAGAATTAAATGGTCTAGTTTATTCTCTTACTTGTGACTCGGATTTCACGCTTTGGTTTCAAAGCCGAGACTTCTGATTTTGTCTTAGAACATCTAGCTACATCCCTGCGTTAATATTTCTTACTGCAGCGACTGCGGAGTGGGCTGAGGTGCTGAGGAGAGCCGAGAGTGGTACGGGCCTGCGGCGATAGCATCGGCGCGGAGACGCTCGAGGCTGCGATGAGAAGCGGGAGTAAATCCGGCGTTTAGAGCCTGCGCGGGTGGGTACATCCTCGCTCGCAACCTTCACCCGCGGGGTCAATGCCGGCCCGCGGCACACGAAGGCCGACGTCACCAGGCAGCGCCGGATCTCCGCAGGGCCTGATGGGAACCCCGCGCCGTCACGGCGTCCAGAAGAGCTGAGCGTTTTGTCAGGTAGGTTCCTCAGCAATATAAAACTAATCACTGACGATGTTTTACATACGGACTACAGAAAGGTATCGTTTTGGAAGATCGTAACCAGGTGTAGAAAAATTTCATCAAAGTCTTCACTGTTGAAATGAACATCAGCTCTCTTTAAATGTGAGTAAATGTACGGTAATTTCTATAACAAACAGATGGAGCCCCATAGTACGTCTTTACAGGTTTAGTGGTGAGCATCTCGAGCATGTAGTGTAGTAATAAGAAGCGACGGCAAATGAGACGATCAAGTAAAATCAAAATTGTGTAGGACGAATGTAACACATATTTTTTAGAAGTGACTCGCATAAAAAACTGACATTTCAATTGTTTGGCCGGCCGCTTTGACAGAGCGGTTGTAAGCGCTACAGTCCGGAACTACGCTGTTGCTACGGTCGCAGGTTCGAATCCAGCCTCGGGTATGGATGTATGTGATGTCCTTAGGTTAGTTAGATTTAAGCAGTTCTAAGTCTAGGGGACTGATGACCTCGGATATCCCATAGTGCTCAGAGCCATTTGAACTTCAATTGTTTGAAGTCTTCTCCAAACACACAGACAACATGAACGGAGAGCCATGAAATACGCACTCTGAGGAGCGTGGGATCGTCGCTGGACAGTATCTCCCACACAAAAGTTTAATAGAATACTCGGGAACAATTAAATGCGAATCCTTGAAAGAACGTCATAGTTCTTGTGAAACAGTGTTGATCAAATTTAGAAAATCTGCATTAGAATGGCTGGTTCAAATGGCTCTGAGCACTATGGGACTTAACATCCGAGGTCATTAGTCCTCTAGAACTTAGAACTACTTAAACCTAACTAACCTAAGGACATCACAAACATCCATGCCCGAGGCAGGATTCGAACCTGCGACCGTAGCAGTCGCGCGGTTCCGGACTGAGCGCCTAGAACCGCTGGACCACCGCGGCCGGCTCTGCTCGTTTTGCATACGCCTTCGAATCCCTGACCAGGCATTAAACCATGGTATTTAATCAGGTCTAGAAGCAACATACTGAAAAACGCTTAACATTTTTCCTACTTTGGGGCCAGCGCTGCAAGACAATCTCACCGTAACTGAAGAGTCGGTAAGTCGCGTCCTGCATACGGCACGGCGTGTTGCCATCCGCTGGTCGTCAGTCGTCGTGTGATGGGCTGGCCGTGAGATATGCAAATCTGCATTCTGCCTCGCCTCCCAACTCGTAACGTCTGTTTTTCCACGTTTCCAAGACCCAAGCGTCTGCTTCCGCAAAATTCTATCGCTCCTCTCTGCTCTGCACAAAATCCGCACCAAAGAATGCTCCATCAATGAGACAGCCTCAGCAACTTGTGGGTGGACCGTCAGATTTCGACTATGCTAAGGAATTTTCGCTGGGATGCGATTAAAAATCTTCCATACAGTCTCAATCTCTAACCATGTGCTTTCCATACTTTTTTGGAGGACTGAAGAGAGACATCTGTTGTCGTCGATTTGCTTCGGACGAAGAGGAACATGCCTGGGTACAATCTTGGTTCCCTAGGCTACCGCAGACATTTTTGAACGAAGGCGTAGACCGTCTTGTCTCACAGGGGAATAACAGCTATGGCGATCACTTTGGAAATAATAAACACCATACTTACTTCTTGTCCATCTGTCTCGTTTGTACCTGACTGCTCCTTATAAATCACGCAATAAGCTACCATCCTTCCTAGCGAGAGAGAGAGAGAGAGAGAGAAATTCTCACTCGACGTGGAGTGGCGTCCAGCTGCCGCATTTACAACCCAAAAGACGAGAATAAGAAAGTTTCTAACAAGAAACAGTCGCCAAGTTTCCAACGAGAATGCAAAGATGGATATCTCCCGACCAGACGGGAACCCTCCGGGTTTCTAAGAAAGGTGTTACTCGCGAAAAACTTCATTCCACCGAGCTGTTTTCTAGGAAGAGCGTTACGGCAAAAGGCAACACTCCACCAAGCTGTTCTTTGAGCAGAGAGATCGACATGTGCACTGGCCGAGGGCGCGAGTGGTTCATTCTACTAGCCGTTTGTAGCCAGAATCCGGGACTTCATTGAGCCTGCAGTCTGTGGCTAACTGCATACGCCTCAGGGGTGCGGAAGTAGATAGTACAGAGCCCTGCGAACACCTGCCTGATGGTCTGTGTCCGGGTCACTTGCCCTGCTCCAGGCGCCCTAGCCGTTAGAAGCCTAGTATTCTGCTTAGGGAATGGCGAGGGTTGGCTGACAGTGGGTCCTGTGGCCTCCTACCATGACGCCTATCCAAGGTACTCTGAGAATCACACCGCACAACCAATACAGGACATGCAATTAACTACAGAGACAGAGGGAAATTAAGACAGGTGTCAGTGACTCGATCTTTGCAGTCACCGGTATCATCCATATTAGCAGTATCAGACATTCTTCAGTTGGTAGAGACATGATACAGATTGTGATAAAGTGAATCAGTAACAATACTACAAGAGAGGTGCAGTCCACCATTTGTTTGGCACACTTCAGCAGGATCACGACTAAATTCATCATGGAATAGTGTGGAAGACTTAATTTTGAACTGAACAGAAAATTAAACGGAGCTAAATTGGACATTTACCAACGCAAAGGTATGGTAGAAGTGGGAAAATTTTCTACTAGATTCCAAGAAAGAGAAGATAAAGATGATGAGCAGTGGAAGCTTGGTAGACTAAACTGCAAAACATACAGTAACGACATGTATATATATGGCTAAACCATAACGCGTGAAAAAGTCAGAGGAGTCATTTATCCATCAGCGGGTATCAAATGGCTATGGGTGATGATAATTATGTTGATATGCTGTCTGATCAAAAATATCCACAGGACTAACTCGTGAGCTCCAAAATGTTACCAGCAGTCAATCTAGCAGAATGACTATGTGCAGGAACTTAGAAAGAATAGGGAACAACAGTTTCACGAGCCACACATTTCTGTAGTCAATGCAAAGCGATGCTAGAGGCTATGAGAGACGCCGCTGGACACTGGGTGGCTAGAAACCAGTGTTTTTCAGTGATGAATCCCTCATTGCTCTGTGCCAATCAGATGGAAGGATTTGGGTTTGGCAAATGTTTGGAGGACGATACCTGCTGCCTTCATGTGTGTGCCAACTGTGAAATACGGCACACTCTTGACACTGTGGATTACGAAATATTGAATTCCCTAACGAATTCTAAAATGTCCATTGCGCCTAGCCCCAATTACCATCCCGCGTTCAAAGTGTGTTAATTCCCGTCGTGCAGCCATAATCAAGACGGAAACCCTTTCACATGAATCACTTGAGTACGAATGATACACTATGTGATCAAAAGTATCCGGACACCCCCCAAACAAACGTTTTTCATATTAGGAGCACTGTGTTGCCACTTACTGCCAGGTACTCCATATCAGCGACCTCAGTAGTCAGTAGGAAACGTTAGAGAGCAGAGTGGGGCGCTCCGCGGAATTCACAGACTTAGAACGTCGTCAGGTGATTGGGTGTCACTTGTGTCATACGGCTGTACGAGAGATTTCCACACTCCTAAATATCCCTAGGTCCACTGTTTCCGATGTGATAGTGGACTGGAAACGTGAAGGGCCGCGTACAGCACAAAAGCGTACAAGCCGACCTCGTCTGTTGACTGACAGAGTCCGACGACAGTTGAAGAGGGTCGTAATGTGTAATAGACAGACATCTATTCAGCCCATCAGACAGGAATTCCAAACTGCATCAGGATCCACGGTAACAGTTAGGCGGGATGTGAGGAAACGGATTTCATGGTCGAGCGGCTGCTCATAAGCCACACGTCACGCCGGTAAATACCAAACGACGTCTCGCTTGGTGTAGGGAGCGTAACATTGAACGACTGAACAGTGAAAAAACATTGTGTGGAGTGACGAATCACGATACACGATGTGACGATCCGATGGTAGGGTGTGGGTATGTGGAATGCCCGGTGAACGTCATCTAAAAATGATTCAAATGGTTCGGAGCATTATGCGACTTAACTTCTGAGGTCATTAGTCGCCTAGAACTTAGAACTAATTAAACCTAACTAACCTAAGGACGTCACACATATCCATGCCCGAGGCAGGATTCGAACCTGCGAGCGTAGCGGTCGCTCGGTTCCAGACTGTAGCGCCTAGAACCGCACGGCCACTCCGGCCGGCGAACGTCATCTGTCAGCGTGTGTAGTGCCGACAGTAAAATGCGGAGGTGGTGGTGTTATGGTGTGATCGTGTTTTCCATGGAGGGGGCTTGCATCCCTTGTTGTTTTACGTGGCACTATCACAGCACACGCCTACATTGTTGTTTTAGGCACCTTCTTGCTTCCCACTGTTGAAGAGCAATTCGGGTATGGCGATTTCAACTTTCAACACGATCGAGCATCTGTTCATAATGCACGGCCTGTGGCGGAGTGGTTACACGACCATAAAATCCATGTAATGGACTAGCCTACACAGAGTCCTGACCTGAATCCTACAGAACACCTTTGGGATGTTTTGGAACGCCGACTTCGTGCCACGCCTGACCGACCTACATCGATTCCTCTCCTCAGTGCAGCACTCCTTGAAGAAAGGTGTGCCGTTCCGCAAGAAACCTTCCAGCACCTGATTTAACGTTTGCCTGCGAGTGCGGAAGCTGTCATCAAGGCTAAGGATGGGCCAACACCATACTGAACCCAGCATTACCGACGGAGGGCGCTCCGCGAGGAGTGGCCGCGTGGTTTGAGGCGCCATGTCACGGACTGCGCGGCCTCTCCTGCCGGAGGTTCGTGTCCTTCCTCGGCCATGGGTGTGTGTGTTGTTCTTAGCTTACGTCAGTTTAAGTAGTGTGTAAGTCTAGGGACCGATGACCTTAGCAGTTTGGTCCCTCAGGAATTCACACACATATGAACATTTTATGATGGAGGGCGCCACGAACTTCATTTTCAGCCAGTTGGCCGGATACTTTTGATCAGATAGCGTAGCTCCGCTAATGTACTGTCCTTTTATACCTTGTGCACGCGATGCGACTGCCATCTGTATATGTGAATATCACTATATCATGACTTTTGTCACCTCGGTGTAAAGCGTGCTTTCTCAGTTTTCAGCTTTTTAATTGACAAGCAACATACATAGAAGACTTTCTAATACTGTAAAAAATCGCAGGAGTTTTCCTTCTGGTAGTAGTCACAGTGAGGTTTTGAAATATGGCCGAGAAATTTCTTGCGAAAGTTTTCACCTTTTAAAGGTAAGGAGAGAATGACACATCGGGACGCCGCCGTGAGAGTCTCACATAGAGGTAAGTTGTAACTCTGCGGCTGGGGAGTAATTGGCAAATAGAGTAAAAGAAGACCACAGCGAATCCGTTTGAAGTAACAACTCTGGCGACATATAAAGTAAAGATGAAGCTCGTGACAGAGCCGCGGTATCAGGCATTCCGCAAACGAGCTGCGAGCGACTCGCCGACTCGTCGCGCCGCCGAGGACCACATTCCAGCTGTCAACACAAGCGGCAAATCTAGCGCACCGCCGCGCCGCGCAGACGCGGGACAGGTTACGCTGGGCTGGGTCGGGCCCCGTCCGTCTGTCAGCGCATCCGAGGCTCTGCGGCGGCGGCGGCGGCGCCGGCGGGAGGCATCAATCGCCGTCTGCCGCGGGTCTAGCGTAAGCCTCCGTCCCACGTCTCTCCGTGAAGCAGCGCATCCGGTGCACGCCTGATTATGCGCAGGACATGGGCAAGGCTGCGCTCCTTACTTTTTGTCTTTCTTTCTGTCAGTAAATGTGGAAAGCCAGCCGCTGTGACCGAGCCGTTCTAGCCTCTTCAGTCCGGAACCGCGCTACTGGGTTGGGTCGGGTTATTTGGGGGAAGAGGCCAAACAGCGAGGTCATCGGTCTCATTGGATTAGGTAAGGTTTGGGAAGGAAGTCGGCCGTGCCCTTTCAAAGGAATCATCCCGGCATTTCCCTGGAGCGATTTAGGGAAATCACGGAAAACCTAAATCAGGATGGCCGGACGCGGGATTGAACCGTCGTCCTCCCGAACGCGAGTCCAGTGTGCTAACCACTGCGCCACCTCGCTCGGTCCGCGCTGCTGCTTACGGTCGCATTTTCGAATCCTGCCTTGGGCGTGGGTGTGTGTGATGTCCTTAGGTTAGTTATGTTTCAGTAGTTCTACGTTCTAGGGCACTGATGACCTCAGAGCCAATTGAACGAAATGTGGGAAACGAGTACTGTAAACCGGACATACTTTGACTGTTGTGGTTACTTTGACCACACATACAACAAAAGTTTTACAGCTCTCCGCTGGCTCTCAGAAGGGGAGACCACACCATTGGGATCGCACATTTACTTTATACTTTGTACACCTTTAGTACACGATTAAATCAAACTTAATGTGCAAGCAGTAAGGTGCACTACTCTGGCAGTTCCGAAAAAATAGTAAGAGGAATACTTCTATTATGTGCCTTATGTATCTGCGTGGGTAGCAGACGTAACAGTTCATGGCGGTAAAGTGTTTAACGTTCGAACTCCTTAAGACAAACGTGTACAGATCGTCTCCCGCTCAAACTTTTGTTTTATATTTTATTTTCATCACTGGTCATGTTATTTCACTTATATGACATTTGAGAGGTGATATAATGAAAAGAACCATGTGTATTTGCATGAACTTTCAATTTATGTTTTTCACGTCTGTATGACAAATATCACCCACAACCTTCCTTCGGCGAAGTAGCGGCTCGGAAGTGTCTAGCGCACCGGCCGCGCCCGTTTAGCGCGAGCTTTGTTTACATCCGTGAGGCTGCAGATCACGATGGCTCTTCCTTGTCGGAAGGCGACGATCAAGTTCAGTTCCACGCGCTATAATTAAGACCAAAAGCGCACGAAGTCGGACGTTTCATGCTCGAAGTGGTGAAACTAGACCACCGGGAGCTGATAGGAATTCACCTGTCAATAGTGGCCAGCGTCGTATATGTAAAACTCAAAGACGAGGCAGCGTGCGAGGCCACTCCCGCCGGAGGTTCGAGTCCTCCCTCGGGCATGGGTGTGTGTGTGTGTTTTTCTTACCATAAGTTAGTATAAGTAGTGTGTAAGTCTAGGGACCGATGACCTCAGCAGTTTGGTCCCTTAGGAATTCACACACATTTGAACATTTACAGCGTGCGCACAGTCCCATTCGTCGATCCACCGACGGTTACCGTTTTTGCCCCGCCGACGGGAACGTGGGTGTGGTTTCTGTTGACCATACCGGTCTCGGAGTGAGAACGGTAAGCGTATTCGCACTTCCGTTCAAAGTCCCTGCGGACATGGTTATCGCAGCAATTCGCCCTTATGGCACTGTCCTTGGTCATGCTGCGGAGAAATGGACCAGCTTCGAGACGTATCCCGTACTCAACAGAGTGCACAAAAGAGGAATTGAATTCCAGAAGCACATACCGACTAACGTGACAATAGGTGGCGGTCTAGCCATCGTTACATACGATGGGCGACCGAAAACCTGCTCTAGCTTCCGGCAGGAAGGCCGCGCCCGAATTGACTTTCTTCAGCGACGTCCCGTACAGCTACCTGGGGAAACCCAGCACCAGCCACACCACGTACGTGGAAGGGCAACGATGCGACGTGGGCGACGCCATGACAGACCGTTGCTCGTAGAGCCTGCGAGTATCGCCGCCGTTACCACGTCACTGACTGTGCAAATGACTTTGCCACACCATCCGCCAGACGCCCTACAGAATGCGGAGCCACGGTCTACCACTCTCTAGTCGAATCCATCTTCAGATATGGAAGAGAATCCGCAAGAGGGCAGCATGCCTCAGCAGACGTGGAGGCTCCACCACGAAAACAGCGGTCGAAGAAGCGAAAGAAGAGGCAGCTGTCCGCAGAAGACGAGTACTTAAACATAGTCGATGAACAAGACAGTGGGAACGATCACGATTCGTTTCCACCGACCGGCCAGGTCTACGTCACACCCACAGTTTCTGTGCTACAGACCATGGAGAAACCGCCACATGAAAGAGACACGATGGGTACAATTATGCAACAGGATGACGTCCCACTTGCAGATGAATGGCTTAAACAGCGAGAGTCCTTACCAATGCGTTAGGATATTGGGCACAATAAATGGAACAAACGGATGAGATGCAGGAGGTCGAACTTAAGTTATTGGCTCCCACCGACAACGAGTCGGGAGGGAACCTTGTCCATGGCGATCAATGAGGCCGTGTCGTGTCGTCCCGGTCCAGGGAGAATGCACCGTAGACAGTTGATTTCCACGTATGTGATTTCCCAGCAGTGCACAACCGATAAGATGTTACATATCCACCGTATTATTACAGTTAACATCAGTGGTATTCACACCCCAGAAATGATCCAAACGCTACAAGATATGCTGCAGGCAGCGGACAGCGACATAGTTTCTCTGCAGCAGGTGCTAAACAATGCCCAAATTGAAATGGTTCAAATGGCTCTAAGCGCTGTGGGTCGTAACAACGGAGGTCGTCAGTCCCCTAGACTTAGAACTACTTAAACCTGACTAACCTAAGGACATCACACATATCCATGCCCGAGGCAGGGTTCGAACCTGCGACCGTAGCAGCAGCGCGGTTCCGGACTGAAGCGCCTAGAACCACTCGACCACAGCGGCTGGCTGCCGCAGATGAGTTTTACGGTTATGACGTCTATCGTTTAACAGGTTACGACAGTAACGGTGGCACAGCCATATTGTTACGAGAAGAAACAGTGGCGGCAGATGTGAAATACTTACCATCCACCCGTGGTATAGCCCTGCCTGTTGGGGATGTCCGCTTGGTGAATGTTTACGCACCATCTGGCTCGGGGAAAAGAAACGAACTCACAATCTTTCACACGGAAGAATTGGCACCGCTATTTCGAGGACGCCAGGAGAATTATATTGTCGGCGGCAACTTCAACTGCATTCTGCGGCCCGAGTTCCAACGACCACACTTCGTCCCTTGCCAGGCGTTAACGACGCTAGTCCTTGACCTTGCACTGCGTGACAACTGGAAAATGATGCACGGTGACAGCCGCGTATACACGTGCTTTACAAGCCACTCAGCTAGTCTACTAGACAGGGTGTATGCGTCACGTGTGGTACGCAAGGCGACGATTGACGCCGAGGCGTGGCCTACGTCCTTTACAGACCACCAGGCTTACATCTGCATCATTGCTCTGCCACGACATAAGGCATGGCGTAATAGGGACCCATGAGAGCTCAACGTTACCCACCTACGGGATGAGAACTGTTTACGGGAATTGAAGACGCATCGTGTCTATGCTAACGGCGTCATTGTTCGTATGATTCAACGCGTAAATGGTGGCTCTGCTGTGTCAAACCGGCTTTACACAGAACTTTCACACGACATGGCCAAGACAAGTCACACTGGCAACGGGGGACTTCCGAATTTTATTTCAGCGCCCTACTTCAGTTGGCGACACAACCACCATCTCCCGACCGTTAGCAGGTTGCCCCACGTATCTAAGTACAACTGCTGCGTGTTACGGCAGTGAAGATGTGAAGATAGAAAGAGGATGCTCGACGGATTATGCAACAAATGGCGGTCATTACATTCTATAGTGAAAGAGAGAAGGCAGCTTATACGGGATGTTGAAATAGCCGACGGGTCGCGGACCACGCTACAGAAGGATATTGCACGTACTTTCGCTCACCACTATCGCAGTTTCTTGCCACCTCCTTACGTCCTACCGAGTTCACGGAGGGTATCATGATACCCGTTCCAAAACCAAGTGGTGGTCGTAAACCACAAGACTACCGGCCACTGACTTTATTGATCGAGGACTACAAAATCTTTGCTCGTATCGTTCGTGCTCGCCTTCAAGTCGCGGTGAAAGACCAAATTCCTTTAAAAAAAAAAAAAAAAAAACGTGTCGAGGTGGGAAAAGCAATATAAGCACAGTGATAGGGGCAAACAGGGATGTCATAACATTGATGTCGGCATGTAGATCACGAGGAGCCCTGGTAGCAGTAGATTTCGATCATGTTTTCGACCGAAAGCACCATGTGTTTCTACGAGGAGTGATGGAACGAATGAGAGTCCCCGTCCCATTTGTGGACTCGAGAGTCTTGGTGCGGCAAGGTTTCCCCCTTTCGGCTATTTTATTTCCAGTCGCCTTGAAGACGTCCAACTACTGACCGCAACGTCCAGTGCCGCGCATACACCGACGACGCCGTTCTTTTGGTCAAGTCAGGAGACGAAATCCAGGCGGCGCTGGAATGGCTTCATCAGTATGGAGCGGTGGTGGGTAGTGTCATGAACCTACGAAACACCCGATGTATGGAAGCGTGGGCAGAGGGCTGCCACCAGGGACAGCAGCTCCCATCACCAAGGTCCCCACACTCAAGTGTGTGGGAGTGGTATTCCATGGTAACATACAACGGCTATTGCGACAGATTCGCGCATTAGTACGACAATACGCACTGCGCGCCACATATATATTCCAGCGAGCACATTACGTCATTGTCTATTTGGCACCAAAAATAAGTCACTTGGCACACATACCGCCGTTACCCACCGTGATCGCGTCAAGACTGCAGTCGGCCTTCGTACATTTCGTAAGTGCCGACCTCCTCTTGTAAATCCGATACAATACCTTGACGCTTCCGCCGAGAAGAGGAGGCATCGGATTCGTAAACGTGAGGACCAGGGCGCGTGCGTTATTTCTCAGTATGAAGCAACGCTACTGGAGAATTGAGCACATCACCTTAATGGGCGGTTGTGATCATCGAAGTGGCTCTCCATTCACTCTATCCACCTGTCAATGTTGGCCACATCTTGGCACAGCTCGCACACATTCGGAACTTCTTCGTCGATTACAGTTACGTTCTGAACAGTTTGCCGAAGACCAGGCTGCCCGCAACGAAAGACATATATCGAAGGTTCCTTCAGAAACAATCTCGCAATGTGGACGAACAGAAGTACCCGGCGATACATTGGCAGAGAATATGGAGAGCGGTTCGTCTTCTCTCTCTCCCTACAGGGGTACGCGCGTTTTGGTATGTAGTGGTGAGCTTCAAATTCCCGAAACGTCAACGCCTGCACTCTATTCACCTGGTCGTCACGCCGGTATGTCTCCACCGCTCGGTCGTCGACTCCGACGATCACCCTATGGTTTGTGACAAGGCAATCGTCTGTTGGCTTCTAACGAGGAAAATGCTGGCTCTTTTACTGCTTACGGTGCACACGGCGATCAAAGCTGACGACCTACAGTTCCCGGACAAAGTATACTTTCCCACCGCCAGGACAAATGCCGTAAACTGGATATAAGGGGATGGCAACATATTATCGCACCGATGACAAGAACGTCACAGACTTCTGGTACATATTGCAAAAGCAACATGAGATCATGTGGCGTCAAGTGAAATAAAAGAACATGTTTTTCAGTTACTGGGGTTCGTTATTCACGGATCCTCGGGCTAGTTTGGGTGTTTCGGGTATGAGAAGTGAAATGAGAAGACAGCTCAAAGTTCAGGAACTAACGTTCATACGTGATGTATTCAGGGTACTATATATCGTTTTTGTCGCCGGCCGGTGTGGCCGTGCGGTTCTAGGCGCTTCAGTCTGGAACCGCGTGACCGCTACGGTCGCAGGTTCGAATCCTGCCTCATGTATGGATGTGTGTGATGCTCTTAGGTTAGTTAGGTTTAAGTAGGTCTAAGTTCTATGGGACTGATGACCACAGATGTTAAGTCCCACAGTGCTCAGAGCCATTTATATATATATCGTGTTTGAATTAGCGAGAAGCCGACCTGGATACTCGCCAACAGGGCCGTTGCATTGTCCCGTCTTTTTTTTTTAAATCTAGACGGCGTTGGGATCCATTTTTATGTTTGGATGTGTTTAATGGCACCTTTAGTTTCTGTATGTTGTATTAGCACCTATAAAAGGCAAAGAAATCAATAGCCACAAAAAACACCTCAAATAAAAATTAAAAGAAAAGCATTTCATACCTTGGACCACATCCCCAGAAAAGGGGGACATTGTAGCCAGGTCTCGGGTTGCGACCCCTGTCCACATTGCCTCCGCCAGCCCCTGACCTGATCCCAACAAAATATGTATATTAAAATAAAAAATAAAACAAACAAAGGAAAAAAGGGAAAGAAGAAGGAAAAGTGATAAACGTTTGAGCCCCGTAAGGCAAACGTGTAGGATGCCACGGTTCTTTTTTTTTCCCCTGGTCATGTTATCTAATTAATCTGATATTTGAGAGGTGTACTTGCATGAAGTTTCAGTTTATGTTTTCCATCTGTGTATGATAAATACCAGTCTGCAAAGTGTGATGTCGAGAGCATATCCGATGAGTAATTGAACATTACTCTTGTGTTCTAGCACATTGTGACTTACTATATTACTGATTCTGAATAACGTCATTCGCATAATTATTTATCGAGGTCTCACTTGTGATTTCCAAACCTGTGCCTCGTCCTTGAAAGTTTAATTACAAATAGTAAATTGTCAAATGACATTATATTCACTACAACTTCATGAAAATGTACGTGAATTTTTTTCGTTATAGTACCCCTTAAATGTCATGTAAATTAAATAAAGAGACCAGCGATGAAAAGAATATGGATTAAAAAATATGCGCCAACGCGACTGGAACGGGCGCCACGTCCATGACTGTTTCACTACGCGCTTACACTAACCGCCTGACCACATTGACTTCTTAGAGCGAGCACCTTCGCACAGATACTTCAGTTACATAATAGACGCGTAAAACTTCTTTTGCGGTTTTCTCGGAATTGCAAGTGTAATGCACATAACTATTTGCACGTAATGTTGCTTTAATGGTCTACTAAAGTTGTACAAAGTTTGAAGTGATCCCAACCCCAAGGCCTCCCATTGTCAGTCGGGTGTTTAGTGTATACTATTTGGTGGTAAAGTTCCATCAATATACGCTAGACGGCGCCATGTAATGCCGATTTACTTGCGCGAAAGTCGACAAACTTAAAATTGTTTGCGAAAAAGTGTATTAAAATCTGATTGTTGAAAATCCACCGACATCACTTGACTACAAAGAAACTGCTCTTTTCCATTATATCATGTATGTCACTAGATTAATTCTCAAAGCAGACCACTGATTAGTTTCTCGTTCACATGTATATTTCTGACAGTATTTCACGCTTTCTGAGGTAATGTTCATGACTTTTCCGTTTTGAGATTACTTTGACCGCTATTCATTATTATCCCAAGATTACAGATGGAAAATTTGTTTGTTTCGATTCCACGTCAGAGCGGATCTAAGGACTACAAACATTAACGAAGACTCATTTGTAACTGTTGATGTGCCTACAACTAAGAAAAACAAACGTCAGTCATATATTTCTCAAACTGCAAGCTGCTGTGCTTCAGGCGGTGATTCAGGTATAACATGTAACGTCAAATACATCCGGAAACAAAAAATGAAATTTGTTTGGCCTCAAGTGCCAGATATTGATTCAATAAATGAAGAATGGATAACCTTGGTTCTAATTGTAACAGCTGTTTTGAAACGAGTTTTAAGCCAAAGAGGGATGAAATTAAGATACACTCAACCAAATTTAGAGCTATGTATGTGGTACTCCATCCTAGTATACTCCATTACATTTCCAATTTTGATGCGGAATCACGCTGTTTGATTTATGTATCATACCAGACAAAGCACTTAAGAAAATTTATTTGGGAGGGGGGGGGGGCAAAGTTTCACTTGTTTTTGAAGTACTGACCACAAATGGAATGATAGTTGATAGTTGTGGTGGAAGTATAGGCCGGTCAATGTAACCCCAAATTCATTCTAACTTTAACCACCTACAATTTTTTTCTAGTTCTTGCTGTGAACTTTACAAAATGTATTGTACTAATCAGTACATAATCCTTTCATACAAATCCCTACGTACATTAACATAAATATTACAGAAGTTAAAAAAGAGTCATTATGATCAAATTTAAATCCGAAATTCGGTCGAAGTATATCCGGTTTACAGGAACCGTATTCATGCTTATATCGAAGTTCCGGATTATAGAGATTATGCTATCTACACTATCACCATCGAAACACCGAAAAAGAACTTTGGACGTTGGGCGACCGAATATATGAAGTTAGAGAGATATCTGAAAAAGTGCGAAGGAAACATCACATGATCACTCAACTACGATACGAGTTTGTGAATGACGAGCGCCGGAGTTGTTGTATTCAGAGCAAAAGCGAATGGGACACAAGCTCCTCAGAAACGTTTGACTTCGGGTAAGCCATTTCTCTGCAAATTCGTTTCTTCCAGGAGTGTTAGTATCAGCAAGACATGCAGGAGGTCTTTTGAGAAGTTTGGATAGTTGGTGAGGAGTAGTGGCAGAAGTGAAGCTGTGAGAGCGGGTTATGAGATTTGTCTGCATAGTTCAGTGCGTTATAACATAGTTTGCAAAAGGGAAGGCTCCTTTCAGAATTCTGTCCGGTGCTCAGGTTCAACTCTCCAGGAAGTCTCAGGACAGCGCACACTCCTCTGCAGAATGTAAGATGTATTGTGGAATATTTGGATTCTCTTAATTCAATGGGTCCAGAACTAAAACATCGCATAACGCAGGGGACGCAAGCTTCTGCCCCTGCACCAACAGAGAAGAAGATTTCACTATAGGATATGACCACTGTCGTCACCAAAGGGAAACGAGTTGTTATTAACTACCTCCAAATTTTGAATAAATAGTTCTAGAAAAGATGCGCTTTTTACTAAAGGGCAACGGATGTGTGGGACCAGCTCGAAACTTAGCTCGTCGCAGTGCAAGTTTCATGGACACCAAGAACCAGTTACAACACACCATAGGTGTGTACGTAAGTGATCAGAGTTGCAAAACCCTTATACTGTTAACACAGTCGTCAGACTGCAAGGAATGTATTGGGACACGTCGTAGTCAAACTTCTGTTAATGATAAATACAAAAAGTAAAACCGAGATTTTTTCCAAATTTTCTTTGGTTCGGCTGACGACAAGGAGTGGAGAGATTCAAAGATCTGAGATCGTGCAGTTACAAATAGCAGAAACGACGTAGATACGAGTACATACCCACCTCAAAAACCACAACTGTAAATTTAAATTTGAGTGGAACATGAAACAAGAAATTCACGGGTACGAAAACGAGGTATTTGAAGCAACTTATAAAATCAAATATGGTCAGCCTCAATAAGGCAATGAACTGTCTTCGTGTATGACTAAAGCCCAAATCTAACCACAGCCGTCATGCAATATTTTATGCGGAAAAGCTGCAACTTCACATACGCAGCATGGAAACCAAGCGATACACGACGCCATCACCCTTACCATCATATGTAGTTGAGCAACCCGGCAAAACGCAGTCTGCTGATGTGTTTTTAAAGCAATAATTTAACATCTAGGCAAGTGATCCTACGATTCTTTTTAAAAAAGGATTATCATATTATGGTAAATCTTTGTGTCTAATGGTAAGGTAACCTAGGATTTAAGTACTTTAGGGCAATTTATTAACTTTGTAAAGAGTAATCTTGTGTCCAAGGCCAACAGTGATTCAGACAGTCCACGGAGCTCACCCTGCGACAGATCACGTTTCATGCGGCAACAGACCGGAAACACCACTTGTAAGCCATCCCCGTGGCCATGAAGTCGCTGACATAGCCGCATGCGGGGAATACCTACGGTACCGGACTCTGATTTTGGATCTACACAACTCGGCTTTTTTTATAGGGGGGGGGGGGGGGGACGTAAGGCTTGGTGTCTCAACTGATGTGGCGTTTCTCAACGAAGGTCGTGTGCTGTACCAATGCGTTTGAGAGTGGACAATGTTTTGGACTGACGATGGTTTCGCTATACAGAGGATTGAGGTTGTTTTGTATTTGTGACCTTTGGTAACAGTACGCGTAAATGTGCGGTAAGGAACTCTTCTGGTGACAATCACATTGATTTCATCATATCCAGAAAAGATACAGTTTGTGAAAGTAAAAAAAAGAATGATGTTGTACTTCAATTACATTCCTGCAGTTAAGCAACTAATCCTTGTATTTTTATACGAAAATGCCGTACGTAATTGCATCACTTTGAGTAATCTGTTTCACAGCATATTTACGCACTTAATTGCTGTACCGCTCTTCGGTGAAAGACAGTGTGGTTAAGAACCTACTCTCACAGGCACCTACCGATAGACGCCCTATTGCTTATGCTTCACAGAAGATAAACAAGGATGGCACGCCACTCCGCTCCGACTCATCGTATCCACCATTGGTTCATCAACATACAAGCTGGCGAAGTACTTGGCCACTGTCCTCGCCCCTCATGTAGAACACTGTGGACATCGTATTAAAAAACTCAGCAGATTTTATGAGCCGAATTAACCGTCTTCGACCTAGTGAGTGTGACATTATGGTCAGTGGTGATAATGCTGTTGTAACCCAACATAGCTTACACGGTGCTGGCCGGAGTGACCGTGCGGTTCTAGGCGTACAGTCTGGAACCGAGCGACCGCTACGGTCGCAGGTTCGAATCCTGCCTCGGGCATGGATGTGTGTCATGTCCTTAGATTAGTTAGGTTTAATTAGTTCTAAGTTCTAGGCGACTGATGACCTGAGAAGTTAAGTCGCATAGTGCTCATGGCCATTTGAACCTTACACGGTGTTGACTGTTGCCTTGGCCTGCTCGATCAGCAGATGTGCCTCCTATCGAGCACATATGGGACATCGGACGATGACTCCAGCGTCATCCACAAACAGCATTAAACACATCTGTATTGACTGGTCTAGTACAAGAGGCATGGAACTTCATCCCACAAACTGATATCCCTCACCTGTACAACACTATGCATGCGCGTTTGCATGCTTGCATTCAACATTCTGGCGGTTGCACTAGTTTAACATTTGGAATGGCTCATCTCACGCTTATATTAACCTATGATCTTGTAATGTTAATCACTTAATATGTTACCTAGACAAATACAGTCCTGAAATTTTGTTACTCTACATTTTTTATTTTTTTTTATTTTTTATTTATTTATTTACTTTTTTTTGCTGTTATGATGTTCTCCCGTCAGTGTATTACATGGAAATAAATGAATAAGTTAAACACTTTACACTCAAACACGAAAATTACTTTTGTCAAAATGAACGTATATTCTGAAAAAAATATCTCAAAAATATATAATTCATTTTACTATCTGCCATTCTGTACACTGTTTTCGTACTTGATCATGGCCCCGATATTTGTTTACTTTCTTTATCAAACTTGTTCTGTGACTTTTTCTTTAAAGACGGAATGTCGGATTTTTTTCGCGCATGCGTGTATGAACTGATAGCCTTTACTCAATATTGCGAATTCTGAAAGTGAGTTGTGCATATGTGCTTTAATATGTTCACTATGCCTTGCTCGTAAGATCCTGCCAGTGTGTTCCTCACAACCTATCCTACATATGACACACGCTCGTAATATTGTCTAAAATATTAGCATTTTGTTCAAATACGGGTATTAGGCAGGAACAGGTTGAGCAGGTAACTAAGGGAGCTCAAGAAAGTAAAAAAGATAAAGAGAGAAGAGCTGTCAGAATGCATCTGACACTGATTGCTGACAGTACTGCTCGTTGCAGAACGATGTGACAGTGAAGCCGCTGCAGGTAACTAAGCATGAGAGGCACAGCAGAAAGAGAAAAATAATCGAGGAAAAGTGAAGGCGGATTCGCAGCTTCCCATTCTCCGGATAGTAACTCTAATATGGTCGAACTGTTTCTCAGGTAACCTGTATTACACATTTAATAATTTGGTGTAGGTCTTCAGCAGTTTGACATGTGATTCGGATGCACTCCCTTCAACAGCCTCTTGATAGAGGCATTTATTGCAAATGCTGAGAAAACACCGTTTCACTTTCAATTCAAAAAAGAGCGCAGAATGTCCACAGGCAAAACTTAGTAGAAATTCGTGTGTCTATAAAAAGGTCATTGCACGAGCTGTATGGTTTGTATATTCACACGCTAGCAGATAATTAAAACCTTGTCTTATAAGCGTTATTATGCAGCATCTTGCTACATACTCCGAGAACGTGCAACGCTCGTTGCTATTTCAAAATAGCAGATAAATTATCCTTGTTCTTGGTCACCGTACGCAATAACTGTGCCGACACAGCAGAAAACATCTTGGTAGTTTACCTGTTTATATTTATTTATTAATGTGTCGCAAATCAGGAAAATTATAGGACAAGCTTAGGATCTTCAAATAGAAGTAAAGTATGTCTTGACCAGCATTTTATTTGCAAGTAATTCCAAAAATGTTGAACAGAAGTTATGAAATAAAACAACATTAACTGAATTATGAGTTACGTTGACAAAAAGTAACGTTAACACTGGGAGAGGGGGTGGGAATGCAAAAGAAAGGAAGACGGCATGGATAATGAAGCTCCAAGGTACCTTTATCTGTGCAGCTTATGGATACGACATTATCTAAACAAAATACAAATTCGAATAAAATCAACAAAACATGTAGCATATTAGAAACAGAAGAGAAACGAGCTGCTCAGGTTGCGGATACAATACCACGAATAGAGAAAATTTATTTCTCCTAAAGGTCAACCACGTGTTCCTAGCAGCACTAAATGACTAACAGCTCCCGTCTTCACCGATGCTCAAGCAACGAATCTATCCCAAATCCTCTGCCGTTATCACCAAATGCCCAAAAAAGTTCCTTTCTCCTGGTCAATTTCTAACTTTTATTAAATTAAATATACAAAATTTCTGAGAACCCTCCAGAAAGTTTTTCTAACATCTGCTTGGGAAATGGGCAGCTGCCACCACCTTGCTAGCCGTGCCATATCTGGGAGCACAGTCTTCAGTCCATTGCCTCTCCAACTGAGCAGACAGTCCAGGCAGCCAGCACTACCGATGACGATAAAAGCTACTCATATGCATGGTTGCTACGGCAGAAGACCACAGAAAAAAACGAGATAAATGACGGCTATCCCAGTCGCAAGTTGTTTGTCTAAAAGAGCCGCTGCGGCAGCGCTTCCCCTGCCAAGAGCAACTGCTTCCGCTTGCATACGCCGTTCTAAGAGAGAAATCACTTCAGTGTAACAGTTGTGTTTGACGTCGACATACCTCTTATAACCGAGCACCTTTTAAAAAAAGAAAAGACAATCGCAACAATAAAAACAATCTCGTTTCCATGATAATAGGTGCAGCCCATTTTACTTTAGTTTTATGAGAAAAATCTGTATAGTCTGAGAGCATTCCTTGTGTTCAAATTATAAATTGTCATGCACGAGGGCACTACATTCTTCTCAGACGACTGAATTATCAATACAGAAAGGCATCTGTACAGTCATTCTTTACGTTCGTGTGGAGGATAAAGTTGCATCTCTCTCTCTCTCTCCACCTCCTGTTATTTTGTGACATCCAACAACGTGAAAAAAAACTGCAGCACTGCCACCGTTTACATATGGACAAAGTGCAGAGGCCAGAGCTCTATAGCAATACATCTGACAGATGTATTAACTCATCTCACATCTTCCATACAAGTTCACCCTACAAAGAATAGAGAAACCACTGTTTTGCTGCAAAAACAACCGATCCCTGCAGAATGCCCTTGTTATTTTGAAACTTTCATCAGAGTAGATAAAAAGCAACAATTCAAACTCCGAAGAAAAAAAAATCTGTGTTAAGCGAATTTTTTCAGTTTGGTAGATAAAACTAAATGGTTGAAGAGCTCCCCTGGCTTTCAAATCAATGTCTGTAAATAAACTGTCATGAGCGTGTGTATTACAAAAATTTCAGACTCGTGGAATAACATCACAGGCTACAGCCTTGCATGCCATTTCTTACATGTTGGAAAAAATACAATAGTTTTACGTTCAGCCACAATAAGCCATAATTCAAAAGAACATTGTTGTTCTGTACACTATGACAGGTCCCATTTTACCACTGCAATGGTACATCGTGATGGTCTTTACAAAAATTAAAAACAAAACATTAAGCATGCCTTGTAAAAGAACCTCCTAAGTAATATAGTAGAGAACTCATCAATATACATTAGAAACAATAACTGTCTACATGCTGACATCTGAGATTTTTACTCCACAGCTCGCCTCAACCAACCAGTATGTAAAGTTTCTGTCATCATTACTTGTAGAAGAAGTCCACAGCCAGCAGGCTATCATTCGCAATAGCAACAAATTCTTGTATTGTAGTTCCTTAAGGAGTTTGGTCGTAAGCATTTTGATCGTCACAGAAGCCTGTGTCATGCAGACGACTCACATGTCGAGAAAAACTCTTATCATTTCTAAGTTCCACAACGACCTGTAATTCAAGTGGTGTCTATAAATAGAGTTTACAAAGTATGAAATAACACAGGACTTGCGGTAATAGATATTTTTAAACACACAATCGTGGCGCTAATAATAAAAGTAGTCATGATACTATGAGAATAGATACAGTCGATTTCTATTAGTTTTACGAGCCAAACCAGTGTAGTTTGACAGCATTCTGTATATTCAAATTACAAATTGTTGTGCACAAGGGCATTACATTCATTTCAGATGTACGAAATACTGATGCAGATCACAATCTGCACTGTCACTTATTACATTCGACAGCACTTTTCATCGTTATTTTGTAACAACCAGAGTAGGCAAAAAAAAAAAAAAACTACAAACTGTATGCATCCAAACCTTAACCAGTCATACCATTCGTAACGTCAACCTTTCAGATTTTACCGCGCCTCTCTGCAGGAGGAAGACCATATCCCACAGACTATCAATCTAAAGAGAGCGTTCCTGGTTGTTCTTTCATAAGCTGTCTGATACATTGTCAACTGTAACACATCAAAGCAGTGTATGACTTTAGTTTTCTACATCGACATACATTAGTTTTTATACCATGACTTCTAGATATGTGTCAAGTGCTAAACCGATATTAATGCATTTCAATCCATTGGATTTCACAAAAAGCTGAACATCGCATGGTGTAAACAATGCTGCTCCACCAACACACAGAATGGTAGAAATAAAACACAAAGGTAATATTCCTTATTGATAAAAATTGTGGAAGACATCACAACATACGAAAACTGGAAAAGTTTGTGGCATTATGGAGCGGAACAGCTGTCCAAAGCTGATGACCTAAATATTTTATCTCATCTTCCACAGTGACTGGGTAGCAGATGTCTCAGTGACCATTTCGAAAAGACCAAGAGCATTGTTTCCTCATTTTGCAGTCATGTACATGATAACTGTTCCAGTGCTGACCGTCCCCAGAAGGTGCTGTTAACAACATCCCCAGGGTAGTAGAAATAGAAAGTGATGTTGTCATCTTATTGATGAAAAAACATGTGGAGGGCATCACAGCTTATGGAAATAGGACTAGTCTGCAGCATCGTGGCTCCAAACAACTGTCTGAAGGTGATGACATCTGCATTTAATCCCACGTTCCAGCGCGACAAGTAGTGATGTCCAGTGTACCGCCAAGGCTCTCTCCATCTGAAACAAGTGGTGTCAGTCAATCATTATGTGGTAATCAATAGAGTACCAGTGGAAGGATGGGATGGAAAAGACACTGTCAATATGGGACGATGTACTGTAATAAGCACTGCAGTTGATAGCGCGATCAATTTTAGCAATTTTACCAGTTGTTCTGTAATTTCAGTGCCAGCCAATGACACAGCAGAACGCTTCCCAATTTCCGTATCATCACTAAGCCAACCCTCCACTACTTGGTGAGTACCATATACTAGACAGTGAATGGAGTTCGATAACTGTGCAGTACGTCCATTCAGTCACATACAGCAAAGTAGACGAGGCGGGGTTCTACACCAATGTGCTTAGGTTAACTACATATTTCAATTACCTCGGTCAAACTGCAGAATTTACGATTTCAACTGACTATCTTTCGCTATATGGATGGGAGCCACAGAGTATTTTTGCATTCAAATAATAAGGTAGAAGACTGAATGATCTCCCCGCATTGTCATTGACCAACCCTCCCTGCACATAGTCAACGATTTAATCTGCAACCAACCAGAAGTAGGAAGGTATATACTTACTACATTCCACGTCGTGTGAAGGAACACAGTGTACCTAGTCTGTAACTGCTGTTCAGAGAAGACTGTTCCACACCACTATTATTCATGGCACCTATCTCGAGATGCACCCATGTTGAGGAGGTTAGCACCCCTCAGCTGTGTATGGTAGACATAATAGTGTCGTGGAGATGTAATATACAGACGTAGTCTGAAACATTTCACGTAAATCAACGTTGCTATTAAGTCTGAGGTATCATTCCAGTATCTGGAATCAGTACCAAGGAGGTACCGGTGAGAGGCAAATGACCATAGAACACAAACTCAGACACTCCTAAAGCTACATAGTTCTGCGTTTAAGAATGCTAGAATGTTAAATCCATATGATTTCCGAAGTAATAGTCGTATATAATGTTCTTAATACTTTAATGCAGGAATTATATGGCTAGCTTCTCATATACAATCACCATGCACGTTTTCTACTCCAATCACTATGGTGATAAAATTTAGGATGATAAAACTACTTCCTACTACATTATTCTGGCGTCCTAGGAAGTGACTGAGCTGTTCATAACTACTAAGGTATCGTCGGTGTATATCCGCTGCTCAAACTGCTTATAAACCAACTAGAATAAAGTCGGAAGGCTTCTGTTCTGTCTCTTAAAAAAATTCACGTCTTTTTAAGTCGCGAAATGTATGTGTACGCAATCACATTTCCCGTGTCAGTCGTGCTTATTAGTAGTAGTAGCCCATTTGATGATGATAATGTTTGGTTTGTGGGGCGCTCAACTGCGCAGTCATCTGCACCAGATAGTAGCCTTCTTGACGAATGGGGCCATGCCTCACTATAAAAAGGGAGAGGAAAAACGACATGAATATTTTCTTTAGTTGATACATTGTGTTACCATCCATGCCCTGATGCATGAAAATCCACACGAAGAGACAGCGACTTCTTACGAGGAAGTAAACAACACGATCAGTAGCCAAAGGAGATGTAACAGTCTTGTGCTATTTACATTAACATCACCACGGCTCTGATAGCTTGCACACAGAAGTTACGGTCCAGTGTTAGATAGTTTGGCCCAAGTGCGTGATAATATGGGAATGTCATCTCAACACCCCTTCCTCACATACACTCCTGGAAATTGAAATAATAACACCGTGAATTCATTGTCCCAGGAAGGGGAAACTTTATTGATACATTCCTGGGGTCAGATACATCACATGATCACACTGACAGAACCACAGGCACATAGACACAGGCAACAGAGCATGCACAATGTCGGCACTAGTACAGTGTATATCCACCTTTCGCAGCAATGCAGGCTGCTATTCTCCCATGGAGACGATCGTAGAGATGCTGGATGTAGTCCTGTGGAACGGCTTGCCATGCCATTTCCACCTGGCGCCTCAGTTGGACCAGCGTTCGTGCTGGACGTGCAGACCGCGTGAGACGACGCTTCATCCAGTCCCAAACATGCTCAATGGGGGACAGATCCGGAGATCTTGCTGGCCAGGGTAGTTGACTTACACCTTCTATAGCACGTTGGGTGGCACGGGATACATGCGGACGTGCATTGTCCTGTTGGAACAGCAAGTTCCCTTGCCGGTCTAGGAATGGTAGAACGATGGGTTCGATGACGGTTTGCATGTACCGCGCACTATTCAGTGTCCCCTCGACGATCACCAGTGGTGTACGGCCAGTGTAGGAGATCGCTCCCCACACCATGATGCCGGGTGTTGGCCCTGTGTGCCTCGGTCGTATGCAGTCCTGATTGTGACGCTCACCTGCACGGCGCCAAACACGCATACGACCATCATTGGCACCAAGGCAGAAGCGACTCTCATCGCTGAAGACGACACGTCTCCATTCGTCCCTCCATTCACGCCTGTCACGACACAACTGGAGGCGGGCTGCACGATGTTGGGGCGTTAGCGGAAGACGGCCTAACGGTGTGAAGGACCGTAGCCCAGCTTCATGGAGACGGTTGCGAATGGTCCTCGCCGATACCCCAGGAGCAACAGTGTCCCCAATTTGCTGGGAAGTGGCGGTGCGGTCCCCTACGGCACTGCGTAGGATCCTACGGTCTTGGCGTGCATCCGTGCGTCGCTGCGGTCCGGTCCCAGGTCGACGGGCACGTGCACCTTCCGCCGACCACTGGCGACAACATCGATGTACTGTGGAGACCTCACGCCCCACGTGTTGAGCAATTCGGCGGTACGTCCACCCGGTCTCCCGCATGCCCACTATACGCCCTCGCTCAAAGTCCGTCAACTGCACATACGGTTCACGTCCACGCTGTCGCGGCATGCTACCAGTGTTAAAGACTGCGATGGAGCTCCGTATGCCACGGCAAACTGGCTGACACTGACGGCGGCGGTGCACAAATGCTGCGCAGCTAGCGCCATTCGACGGCCAACACCGCGGTTCCTGGTGTGTCCGCTGTGCCGTGCGTGTGATCATTGCTTGTACAGCCCTCTCGCAGTGTCCGGAGCAAGTATGATGGGTCTGACACACCGGTGTCAATGTGTTCTTTTTTCCATTTCCAGGAGTGTATTAGGGCAGATATATGTGGCATCAGTCCAATCTCCTACAGAATACGCTAGGGAATGGCTTACGTCTGTTAATCACACCGTCCACTGCTTGTGAGAACCAGCCCTAATTTGACAATATCTATCTTCGACTGCATGTGTGAGAACACTGTCCTGGATTCGTATAAATATATTTCAGCTGCTTTAAAGTAGCGCTTCTTTGCAATACTTATATCACCTTTGTCGAAGTATGTGTCACCTATGTATTTTACAGGGGTAGGGAGATTACAACTCACTGCAGACAGAGCATAATCTTTAACCTTCTCTTGGTCTTGAGTGTTTGGGTACCCACAATCCACCTCAGTTCACCACATTTCGTAGTTTACAAATCTTTAACATCATGCAGCGCATCAGCAACCGTTTATGTATAGAAAATAAACAATTTTTTTCAGCCTTCAGTTGCAAGGTAATTTTTACTCGTTTACCTAGGTTTCGATTCCAGTAATGGAATCATCTTCAGAACCTAGGAATTAAACCACATTCGGACATATATTACACACTGAAATGCATCATCAGTCTTAAGATTGAAGAATAAAGAAATCGTGATACTTACAAAAAATTAAATTGAGAGCCAAACACTGGCCATGTCACAGATAAAAAATTAAAACAATAAAGACGCATAATCATAAGATTATGTCAGTCAAGATTAAAACCATTAAGGTGAACGTAGACGGAGCTACGCCTGCCAGAAATAAGGACCACATGTGAGCGGCGCGGAAAACTAGGCGTCGCGAGCAGTTTCGCGGCGAGGCTCGGCCGCGGCCAAACGCATGCGCGAGCGCAAGCGCAGGCGCGAGAGAAAAATGGTCTCAAAATTATTTAGAGCACATATACATATAAACAAGATGTGACAAAGCCGTCCTACAAGCGGATAAACCTATCTATTGGTATGGCAACATTAAACAATTTACCTGAAAACAAATTACAAAGCCAAGGTATAATTTTTTTTTTTTTTTTTACTTTTAAATATTATAGTAAGAGGGCGAAGCCCCGCTACAGTAACTAAAAATTAGTGTCGAAACCATGCGTGCTAAGCATAAAATGTCTTTAACATAAAAACGCCTTACCAACTATGTGTCATTAACAAGCATATTACGAAATACAAAGACACACATGTACAATCGCACTATAATAAAGGGGCAAAACAGATAGTGAAACAGCATCGGCCATTCGAGGCGGACTGTGGGTCAACTCCACTGGAGTAAAGGTTGAAATCCTTCGAAATAACTTCTATTTTTTAGTTGCAACTGATCATTAAGTAAGTTGTCTCTATCAATAATAAGATGTTTAAAATTTTGCAATTCTTCGAGGTGTCTAGCCTACATCCCTTGGCTTCATTATGCAAAAGCACTGCGTCTTTCAGAGGCTTGGGAGCATGCGCCTTTTGGACCATATGTTCAGCAAATGTAGATCCTCGTGTTCCATCACCGCTTTTTGTCGGCAGATGCTCTTTAAACCTAACCGACAGGGCCCTTCCTGTCTGGCCAATGTAACAGGAAGGACATTCAGCACACGTGATCTTATACACACCTGACAGCGATGATTTATCAGTATCTTTATCCAGAGAATGAGCTAAATTCTTTTTGAGGTTGTTGGTGGTAGAGTATGAAACTTTACACCCTAGGTTTTTCAATAAACGACCTACCTTATAGGATATGTTACCTATAAATGGAACTGATATGTATTTCGTTGCCTGGTGTTGATTGTGGGTACCTAAAGTGGAAAGGGTGGCAGTCTTCTTTCGTGTTTTTTTGTTGAACAACTGTCTCACTATACTGGGATTATATCCATTATTCTGAGCGATGTTTTCGAGGACTTTTAATTCGTTCTGTAAGTTGGATGGCGAAAGCGGAATGGAAAGGGCTCGATGGATACTCGAGTGAAAAAAGGCCATTTTATGGGCCTGAGGATGGGTGGAATCAGCTGGGATGATGATGTCGGAATAGGTTGCTTTTCGAGAAATTTTGAAATCTATTTTGTTGCCAATAATGGATAGAGTCAGATCGAGATAGTCTAAGGTCCTATCAGCTGTCTGATTTTCTTGCGTGAAACTGATTTTTTCATGGAGGTTATTGAAAGTGGTAAATAACAGTTCTAGCTCTTCATGGGAACCTTTAAACACCAACAGCAAGTCATCTACATATCTCGCATAGAATATTATATTATTTTCCAAATCTGGATAATTCCGAAAAAACATCTGCTCCATTGAGTTTATAAAAATATCTGACATGATACCAGCTAACGGGCTGCCCATAGCTAGACCACAGCGTTGCGAATATATTTTATTATTAAAAGAGAAATAATTGTACTTGGGGGTGGTGCGTAACAGAACCATTAGTTCATCGATCTCAGGGGCAGATAATTTTTTATGGTATCGCAAATTGGTCTGCTCAACAGGTACATTAGTAGATAAATTTTTAATATCAAACGATACGAGTTTTGTGATGTTAGAACAGGCTAAAGTTTTAAGTTTTTTGGCCACGTCTACCGAATTTTTGACGGAAAAGTTTTTTTCAAACACAAAATTCTCTTTCAATTTACGGTGTAGGAAGAGCTAGAACTGTTATTTACCACTTTCAATAACCTCCATGAAAAAATCAGTTTCACGCAAGAAAATCAGACACCTGAAAGGACCTTAGACTATCTCGATCTGACTCTATCCATTATTGGCAACAAAATAGATTTCGAAATTTCTCGGAAAGCAACCTATTCCGACATCATCATCCCAGCTGATTCCACCCATCCTCAGGCCCATAAAATGGCCTTTTTTCACTCGAGTATCCATCGAGCCCTTTCCATTCCGCTTTCGCCAGTCAACTTACAGAACGAATTAAAAGTCCTCGAAAACATCGCTCAGAATAATGGATATAATCCCAGTATAGTGAGACAGTTGTTCAACAAAAAAACACGAAAGAAGACTACCACCCTTTCCAGTTCAGGTACCCACAATCAAAACCAGGCAACGAAATACATATCAGTTCCCTTTATAGGTAACATATTCTATAAGGTAGGTCGTTTATTAAAAAACCTAGGGTGTAAAGTTTCATACTCTACCACCAACAACCTCAAAAAGAATTTAGTTCATTCTCTGGATCATCATCATCATCATCAGTTATCTGCTATATTAGCAGGTCCTTTGCCTCTCCATTTTCTGCGATCCATTGCTTCCTTCTTAAGGCTGCTGTATGTTGTACCGTCCATCATGTCATCCAGTATCTGGAATCTCTTCCTTCCTCGCTTCCTTTTCCCTTCTACATAACCTTCTAAAACTGTTTTTATCAGTCCGTCATTCTTTCTTAATATATGCCCAATCCAATTTCTTTTTCTTCTCTTTATTACATCTAGTAACTGCCTTTTCTCTCCCACTCTTCTCAGTACCTCTTCATTTTTTACTCTGTCCATCCAACTTATTCCTTCCATCTTCCGCCATGTCCAGATCTCAAAAGCCTCCAGCCTTTCTCTGTCTTTTTTCCTCATAGTCCATGTTTCAGCGCCATATAGAAGAACACTCCATACAAGACATTTTATGAGTCTCTTTCTGAGTTCTCTGTCCATACCGCTGCAGAAGATTCTCCTTTTCTTATAAAACGCCTCTTTTGCGATTGCTATCCTTGTTTTAATTTCTGTGGTGCACTTCCAGTCGGTGTCTATCCTGCTTCCAAGATACTTAAAATTTTGCACCTGTTCTAGTGTTTCTCCATTCAGCACAATTTTTATTTCCTTATTTCCTCCTATTGCCAATACTTTTGTTTTATTTGTGTTAATTTTCATTCCATATTTTTTTCCGTTAGTTGCAATGGTGTCCAACAAATCCTGTAATTCTTTTTCCCCTGTGGCTAGAAGGACCATGTCATCAGCAAATGTCAAGCACCCTACTCTTCTTCCTCCAATTTCTACTCCTTTGTCATCTAATGAGCATTGGTCAATCATATTTTCCAAGTACAGGTTGAAAAGAGTAGGTGATAAACAGCATCCTTGTCTTACTCCTTTCCCTAGTCTGATCCAGTTTGTACTTTCTCCTCTCACTTTAACTGAAACTTTTTGATTAAGGTACAATGAGTTTATAAGTCTTCTGGTTTTCCAGTCCACTCTCTTTTCCCTCATAATAGTCGCCAGCTTGTCCCAAACCACATTGTCAAATGCCTTTTCTAAATCGATGAAGCACATATATAGGTCTCTTCCTTTTTCAATAAACCTTTCTCCCAAGATTCGTAGGAGCCCTATTGCATCTCTGGTGCCCATATTCCATCTAAAGCCAAACTGCTCCTCGCCGAGATTCTCCTCTATTACTTTTCCAAGTCTTTTATTAATTATTCTTAACATCACTTTGGCTGCATGTGAAATGAGGCTGATTGTCCTGTGCTCGCTGCATTTCTTGGTTCCTTGTTTTTTCGGCAATGGAATCATTACTGTTGTCAAAAAGTCCTCAGGCCATTCACCACTGTCATATATTTTATTACATAACCTCAATATTTCTCTTATTCCATTGTGGTTCAAGCATTTTAGTATTTCTCCCGGTATTGTATCTGTACCTACTGCTTTGCCATTTTTCATTGCAGCAATGGCAGACTTTACTTCTTCCATTATGATGGTCGGTCCTTTCTCTTCATCACTTACACTGTTGTGTGATTCAAGTTTCAGAGTTTTTGGTTTGCTATTTGTGTCATATAGCTCTTTTATATATTCTTCCCATCTCTGGAGGACATCGTCACGATCTTTATACACTACCTCTTCGTCTTTACTCAAAATTTCCATAGTAGCACTTCCTGCTCTGTTTTGTTCCCATGTCATAGTCTTTACTCTGTTGTATAGACATCGTCACGATCTTTATACACTACCTCTTCGTCTTTACTCAAAATTTCCATAGTAGCACTTCCTGCTCTGTTTTGTTCCCATGTCATAGTCTTTACTCTGTTGTATAGTAAGTCGTATCTTCCTTTCCTGTCCAGTTCTTCAATTTCATCACATTCCTCTTTTAGCCATTTTTTCCTAGCCTGCTCTGTTTCTCTTCGCAGTTCGTTATTTAACCTTCGGTATATCTTTCTTGCATCTTCAGTGTTCTTGTTTTTCAATTTTCTTCTCTCCTCCATCTTGGAAATCATTTCTTGTGTGACCCATGGTTTTTTTGACTTTTTCCCTTTTACATATCCTATATTTTGCTGTCCTGCTTTAATGATTCCTTCTTTCAGCATATTCCAGTACTCGTTGGCATTATCAGGTGCTTCTTTGTCTCGTAATGTGTTTAGAAAGTCCCGAGACAGCATTTCTGTAATTTGTTCTTTGTTGGACCTTATCTTCTCTAGATCCCATTTCTTCACCATTGTCGCCTTTTTCAGTTTTTTCATTCTTATTTCTATTTCTGCCATAAGTAAGTTGTGGTCACTATTAACATCTGCACCTGGTAATGTGTGCACCTTCTTGATTGCATTCCTGTATCTTTCTTCTACCAGTATAAAATCGATTTGGTTTCTATATTTATCCCCTGGTGATTTCCAAGTGTAGAGCCTCCTCTTATGGTTCTTGAACCATGTGTTTGCCACTATCAGCTGCCTTTCCCTGCAGAAGTCAATTAACCATTCACCTCTGTCATTTCTCTTTCCAAGACCATGACTGCCTACTATGTTCCCCTCTTTCCCTTCTCCAACAATGGCGTTCCAGTCTCCCATTACTATTTTGCAACATTTTTTATTTTCGTCCATTATTCTCTCTATTACATTGTACGTTTCCTCTACAATTTGGTCATCATGTTCTGAAGTTGGCATATACACCTGGACAATCAGTAAATCTTTTTGTGCTCCTTTCAGCCTTACACCATTAACCCGGTCATTTGCATAGTCTACATATTCCACACATTTAGCCAATTCCTTTGTCATAATCATTCCTACTCCATTAATTCCTTTTACTTCTCCTCCTGAGTAGTAGAATACATATTCATCTGACTGCAACTCTCCATGTCCATTCCATCTTACTTCAGCAACTCCTACGAGGTCCATATGATTCTTTTCCATCTCTCTTTTAAGGTTTTCTAGTTTTCCTGCTTGTAGCAGGATAAAGGTACTGATAAATCATCGCTGTCAGGTGCGTATAAGATCACGTGTGCTGAATGTCCTTCCTGTTACATTGGCCAGACAGGAAGGACCCTGTCGGTTAGGTTTAAAGAGCATCTGCCGACAAAAAGCGATGATGGAACACGAGGATCTACATTTGCTGAACATATGGTCCAAAAGGCGCATGCTCCCAAGCCTCTAAAAGACGCAGTGCTTTTGCATAATGAAGCCAAGGGATGTAGGCTAGACACCCTCGAAGAATTGCAAAATTTTAAACATCTTATTATTGATAGAGACAACTTACTTAATGATCAGTTGCACCTAAAAAATAGAAGTTATTTCGAAGGATTTCAACCTTTACTCCAGTGGAGTTGACCCACAGTCCGCCTCGAATGGCCGATGCTGTTTCACTATCTGCTTTGCCCCTTTATTATAGTGCGATTGTACATGTGTGTCTTTGTATTTCGTAATATGCTTGTTAATGACACATAGTTGGTAAGGCGTTTTTATGTTAAAGACATTTTATGCTTAGCACGCATGGTTTCGACACTAATTTTTAGTTACTGTAGCGGGGCTTCGCCCTCTTACTATAATATTTAAAAGTAAAAAAAAAAAAAAATTATACCTTGGCTTTGTAATTTGTTTTCAGGTAAATTGTTTAATGTTGCCATACCAATAGATAGGTTTATCCGCTTGTAGGACGGCTTTGTCACATCTTGTTTATATGTATATGTGCTCTAAATAATTTTGAGACCATTTTTCTCTCGCGCCTGCGCTTGCGCTCGCGCATGCGTTTGGCCGCGGCCGAGCCTCGCCGCGAAACTGCTCGCGACGCCTAGTTTTCCGCGCCGCTCACATGTGGTCCTTATTTCTGGCAGGCGTAGCTCCGTCTACGTTCACCTTAATGGTTTTAATCTTGACTGACATAATCTTATGATTATGCGTCTTTATTGTTTTAATTTTTTATCTGTGACATGGCCAGTGTTTGGCTCTCAATTTAATTTTTTGTAAGTATCACGATTTCTTTATTATTCAATCTTAAGACTGATGATGCATTTCAGTGTGTAATATATGTCCGTATGTGGTTTAATTCCTAGGTTCTGAAGATGATTCCATTACTGGAATCGAAACCTAGGTAAACGAGTAAAAATTACCTTGCAACTGAAGGCTGAAAAAAATTGTTTATCTTCTATACATTTCGTAGTATTTTATTCATTCTCAGTCAATTTACGTAATTTTGCTAGGTTTCCATGATTTTACATATTTCGCCGTATTTCCCACAATTTTACGAATTTACCATCAATTTGTTGTAATTATATCAGATTTTTCTCAATTTTTACATATTTTATCTAATTTTTCATTTTTCTGTTGTTTTCGTAGGTGTATGGTCATATTTCTGACATATCCATGCGTTTTTTGATTTTGTGTGAGAATATTTGCGTGTCTTATACACCAACCTACTAAAAAATCCAAAGAGTTCTCCTCTTTCCGATGGAAATGGAAATGCCGTGTTGTTAGGGTCTCCCGTCGGGTAGACCGTTCGCCTGGTGCAAGTCTTTAGAGTTGGTGCCACTTCGGCGACTTGCGTGTCTATGGGGATGAACGGATGGTGATAAGGACAACACAACTCCCAGTCCCTGAGAACACAAAATCTCTGACCCAGCCGGGATTCGAACCCAGGCCGTTAGGAATGATATTCCTCGCGTTGAACACTCAGCTACCAGGGGCACTTTCCGATGATCTTCATGCAAGCATTTTGGATACCACGATCATGCAAGGTGTAGCGACACTCGCTTGTACCCAGATGAGACTCAACGATTGGTGTAGATGATGGGTACATTGGAAACTCGAAGTCTGGAAACAATTCCGTGTACTGCTACGGCATATCAGGGAGCTTTTCTATAGATTCAAGTAGTGATGCACTTGATGGAAACTCAATGCCTGGAAACAGTTCTGTATGTTCATTTGACTTCCACTCTATCGTTCAGGGTTCTGCAAGTGTAGGGACCTGCAACAGGGAGTTAACATGTGTACAGAGTTGATTTCTGTTGCTGCTCGGATATTTGTCCCATTGTATATGCTCTTATTGCTTACCAGGTGAGCTTAGCTACTTCTGCTTATATCTTTCGAATACGATACATTTCTACAAACTGTAGATTTCGTTTTTTTTCTTTTACCCTGGTAATAGGTTATTCGTTAGTTGACAGTGTTCCTATTGCATTTAGCATCCTGGACCGTAAGAGTTTCCCTTCTCCCTACCAACAGGGTGCATCTCCCCAGTAGCGTAATTTATAGATGAACAGTTAGCAAGTTGTGTATTCGAACCGCAACCATCCGCTGTTGACAGTCCTACACACATGTGATTACATAGGCTTTCCCGGCGTAATAAGTCTTGAAAGTCTCTTTGGGTTTGCTGCCGGATCCTAAAATCGATTTGACTCGATATTTCGGCGATCCAACTGTTCCCCATCTTCAGGAAAATGCTGCTTCTGCTGATGAGTCCCGCTGAGAACATTCTCCCATCCACCAAACATCTGGCACACAAAACAGCGGAAATGGGGTGATCATGTGCTATCATCGTCGATCTTAAGAGTATAAAAGGAAGTGTGATAGACGCAGTATGATGCCTTGGATTGTTGATATTATTGGAGAACCTATACAATCTTTTTAGAAAATAATGTTAATATAACTTGCATCGAAGATGTTATACTCTTTAGCAAGAGGAATTTAAATATGCTTACAGCCTCTACAGGGACATAGCGAAATTTACGTAAAGGCGAGAATAACTTAAAGATCCAACATTACATGCATACTACAAAAAATGCTGTAGTATTTTAGGAAAAGTCACTGGAATCTGTAGGATTATGTATGTCCTACAAGACAAATAATGCTCATAATATGATTAGAACTATATGGGATATTGTCAAACAGGAGACAGGACAACTAGTCAGTGTACACATTATTACAACAATCAAATCAAATGACAATGATGTGACTATTAGTTCACAAGTTGCAGTATTTTTATTTTATTTTTTACAGTCACTTTCTAAATGTAGAAGCAAAAGTAGGATTAAATGGTTCAGTTGATGAAGCAAAGAGAGTATATTAAAAATGTCGTTCCACATATCTTTCAACATCTAGAACAAGCACCATCAACCTTCACTGAAATTAACAGAATTACAAAAATTCTAAAAGCACAAGAGCTTATATTATGTGCATGGAATTTCAAAGAGAATTCTGGAAGTAGCTTTAACTTAATAATTAGTGTTCTCAGTGATATATGCAACACATTAGAGGCACAGGGTGTTTCTCCAGACAGATTAAAATACATAACAATCCAACCAATTTGTAAGAAAGGTGACACGAAAGACTTAAATAATTATCACCCAACCTCCAAAATATTTGAAAATGTAATGTACTCAGTTGCAGTGTAACGTTTAAGTAGAAGCAATTGAGTTAGTACATCACAGTCAGGATTCCAAAAGGGTTGCTCGACTGAGAATTCTGTTTATACTCTTACATTAATCAAAAAATACTACAATTCTTAAATAACAAAAATATCTCCAGCTGACGATTTTTCCAAGGTTTTTAGTTGTTTAGATGATGTGACATTCTTGGAAAAACTTAAATTTCATGGAACTAACAGCTTTACACGAAATGATTTCAATCATACTTAACAAACAGAATGCAACCAATGTTGTAACGATAGAAGATATTTCTGACAGGGAGAAATCACAAAGGGATTCCAACATGGTTCAGGTTTGGGTCCTTTCCTATTCCTTATACATGTGAATGATCTTGAACTTAACATCGATCCAGCAAAATTGGACCATTTTGCTAATGTTGCTAATGATCCTAATGCTGTTATGAATCCAATTAGAGAGAAAACAACGAAGATAGTTAATGAAGTTTTTCAAGGAATTATGAAGTGTCTCTGAAAATGGGTTCTCCCTTAATTTTGAGAAAATACAATATATTCATTTCTACACAACAAATGGCGTAGTACACGCACAGGGATCAGTAAATAGGGTAGAATGCTCCAAATTTTTTGGTGTACACACTGATGGAAAATTGAAGTGGAAGAAGCATTATATTGAGCTTCTCAAACAAGTTCAGTTGCTTTTGTTCTCCGTGTGTTTGCTTGTTTTTGGAAACAAACGAATCAACCTCTTGACATATTTTGCATATTTCCACCCAATAATGTCTTATAGAATAATCACTTGGAAAAAAAGTATTGACTGCACAAAAACAACTTAGAACGAAAATATTTATTGCACAATAGCGAGCAGTAAGAATAGTACGTGGTGTTCATTGCAGTCGTCATGTAAGATACCTCTGCAAGGTGATCTCCACACCTACAACACTACAGGCAAAATAATCTTTGTTTCCCAAAATTAAAGCTTTCAGTGGTTCAGAAAAGAGTTCGATATGCAGCAACTAAAATTTTTGATCACTTGCCTAATATTTGAAATGCCTTATGGGTAACAGACCAAGGTTTTTTAAATGTGGCCAAAAATTGTTTCTCCTAGACAAGTCCTCCCATTCCATCGAAAAATTTGTATTTAACAGCTGGGTACTCTGAAAAAGAAATAAAAAATTAAAAAACTAGTTTCAAGTGTTGTTGCTTGATTAGGGCTAAAAATTATACATTCATTAATGTTAACACTAAACATATATACATATCCTATAAACCGATTGTTCCACATCATTTCGATAAAAGTACACAGGTCTGGGACATAAAAATTGTTTCAAATTTATTAAGTGATTTTCATAGTGTTTTCAACGCTGATTTCGTAAAAATAGTGAAAAAATTCCATCACGTACAGTTAATTCACAAACTGCTTATCTAGTTTTAGCTTTTTTTCGATATTTCATCACTCTAATGAGTTTGAATTTTGATTTTTTGGATCTCCATAAACTTATTTAGCAGTTTTTGTACTAGATATACGTAAAATAAAGAGTAATTAGGAGAACCCAGCAGTATTTCCATGTCAGTGCCTGTGTGTCGCGCCGCCCCTTGCCCCTTCCCCCGCCATCACCAAGCAGTGAGCTTCTGCTATTGTCCTTTAGTCCGCAGTACCTCTTCACTCTGTGCTGTCCACGTGTTGTTACTAGTGCCTTAAAGTAGTGGCTGTTTTCTTGTGTTGTGAAGTTGTTTTATGGACAATTGCTTCTGCTACATTTGTGGTAACTATACCGTTAAAAAGCAACAAAGAAACATTTCCGATTTTGTTGAAAAAGTATATTTCGCCTATTTTGATATAAAGTTAGGCGATCAAGATAAGCCTTGGGCCCCACACAAACTTTGTTCAGTGTGTGTTGAAGAACTGAAGAAATGGTTTCAACGTAAAAAGATGTCATTACATTTTCGAATACCAATGGTTTGGAGGGTGCCCAAAAATCATAGTGATGACTGCTATTTTTGTTCTTGCAACGTACGAGGTTCCAGTTTGAAAAACAGAAAGGATATTTCTTACCCTAACATTCAATCAGCCATTCGCCCTGTTCCTCGTGGACCTGAAGTACCAATACTCTCTCCTCCAGATTCTTTGGATGCTATAGAAGATCACAAGCCATTGGCTCATCAAGGCGATAGTGAAGAAGACAGAGATTGCTACGATCATGGCACAACTGATCCCATTCCATTCTCACAATCTGAACCGAACGATATAGTTAGAGACCTAGGCCGTTCTAAAAAATCGGCAGAGGTTTTAGGATCTAGATTGAAAGATAAATATATCTTGGCTCCGGGTACATCCTTTTTTTGGTATCGATCGAGGGAAAAGGAGTTTGTATCTTTCTTCTCTCAAGAAGGTGACCTGGTGTTTTGCAGTGATGTTCCTGGACTTAATGGCACGATTCAAAACAGAATATGCTCCTGATGAGTGGAGAATTTTTATTGATTCTTCAAAAACAAGACTTAAAGCAGTACTTCTACACAATGGCAATAAGTATCTTCTATACCAGTTGAACACTCGGTTCACTTAAAAGAATTTTACGAATATCTTGAACTGGCTTTAAACAAACTCTGCTATTCAGACCACAAATGGACAGTGTGGTGATTTAAAAGTGATTTCAGGGCTGCTTGGTCAACAAAGTGGCTATACAAAGTTCCTTGCTTTCTCTGTGAATGGGACAGTAGATACAGAAAGCAACACGACGTAAAAAAAGTTTGGCCCTTGAGAAAAACCTTACAGGTAGGGGGTTAAAAACGTTGAGAGAAAAGCATTGTCGATCTCAAAAAGGTGTTACTTCCACCACTTCACATTACGTTGGGGCTGATGAAACAATTTGTTAATGCACTGCCAAAAGAAGGGGAGTGTTTCAGATATCTTTGTGGACAGATTCCTAGTTTATCTTAAGCAAAGCTAAAGGAAAGGATCTTTGTCGGACCAGACATTAGAAAACTAATGACAGATCCAAACTTTATGGACAAAATGGAAACAAAAGTAAAGGCAGCATGGACATCTTTTGAATTAGTTGTTACCGGTTTCCTAGGAAACAAAAGAGATCCAAACTACAAGACAATCGTCGCAGACATGCTCGACAACTTTAAGATGCTGGGCTGTAACATGAGCATTAAAGTTCATTTTCTCCACTCACATCTTGACTACTTCCCTGCAAACCTTAGTGATGTAAGTGAAAAGCAGGGCGAAAGATACCACCAAGACATCAAAGAAATGGAAAGAAGATATCACGGAAGATGGAACGTAAACTTGATAGCGGACTACTGCTGGATGATAAAAAAAAGATGATCCTGAACGAGTCCACAGTCGGGAAAGCAATAAAAGAAGCTTCGACAGAAAGCGAAAGCGTTATTATAAGGACTGGGGAGCTTGAAGAGAAATAGAAGTGTACTGGAAATGTAGTTTAGAACATGATTTATAAATAAAATAAAATTTCATAACGTTGGAAAAATGCGATAAATTGCTTAAATTTTCCATGCTTAAATTTTGTTATTATACTCAAAGATACTCCCATTTTTGTGAGAAAACGTGACGTAATAGAAAAAAGTGGATTGCATTTTTTAAATCAGCGCTGAAAAGTACACAAAAATCAGTTATCGCATTTCAAACAACTTTCAAAAAATATTTTTTGTAGACCTGCTGAATCGTTAAAATGATCTTTGTAGCACGTAACTAACCAGCTAACAACTGACTACGTATAATTCCGCAGTCCACGGTATGAAGAATATTGTAGGGTATTATGTACCTGTACTAGTCAGTTCCTTTCCTATTCCACTTGCAAATGGAGTGAGGGAAGAAAGACTGTCTATATGCCTCTATCTCAGCCTAATTTCTATCTTTTCTTCGCAGTCCTTACGCGAAATTTGTGTTGACGGCAGTATAATTACCCTGCAGTCAGCATCAAATGCCTATTCTCTAAATTGTTTTCTATAGTGTCTCGTGAAAAGAACGTCGTATTCCTGCCAGGGATTCGCGTTTGAGGTTAAGAAGCATCTCCGTAACATTCGCGTGTTGGTCGAAGCTACAAGTAATAAATTTAGTAGCACGCCTCTAAATTGCTCCTGTCTTCCATTATGTATTATTCAGTGGATTTCCTAGCATTTGTACTTACGCGCTCAGGCTGGTGTGAGATAGTGAAAAACTGATGGAGAAGAGGTCGCGTTTATAGACATCCGTCCTGTTGCAGGGACCAGTTCTCTTCACCCATGTATCATAGAAGGTTACAGTGCGTCAGAGAGGGTCTTAAATGGCAATTTTTTGACGGGACTTCAGGCTGCGTCATCCGTCCCCCAACAAAGGGATAACCTTGATATTATCCAGATAACTTAACTATTTTTTAGTAAAATACGTCATTAAAAAAGTATGAACGCCTACTTTCTGTTTTATGAGTACCTACCAGTGAAGTCGACGGCTATGATACCATTCACTTTCAACCTTTAAGCAAAGGTTGCTGTTCCATTTAAACCCATTGTCGATTAAGGATCTTCTCAGTCAAATTTCACACGCGATTGTAGTAGACAAAAGTGACTTGTAATTGGGGGCTTTTGGTGGGAATTTCCGCCGGCTGTGGTGGCCGAGCGGTTCTAGGCACTACAGTCTGGAACCGCGCGACCGCTACGGTCGCAGGTTCGAATCCTGCCTCGGGCATGGATGTGTGTGATGTCCTTAGATTAGTTAGGTTTAAGTAGTTCTAAGTTCTAGGGGACTGATGACCTTAGAAGCTAAGTCCCATAGTGCTCCGGACCATTTGAACCATTTTTTGGAATTTCCAGTGCCGCTATTTGCCTTACAAACAAGGGAAACCGCCTCAAAAATTTGTTCAGAACCGAGAGCGAAACCGTTTTAACTTCCCTTCGGAAATGTTGCAACGTAACTTTGATAGGATGTCACAGACCAAAAATTTGAAAGTCTAATGTAGGTGAAACTGTAGTTGTAAATTTAAAATATCGATAGTTTGCTCCACATGTGCGGTGTACCGATGTCGCCAGTGATTGCAGGAGATACCAAAGATAAGGCCTGCTCGATTTTCGTTACTTCTGTTATGAAAAGAATAACTGCCGTTTCCGTCTAGGGCATTGGTTCCCAACCTTTACCAGACTATTATTACCTCTGAGTACAATTAGATAGTAGCTAGTTACCTCACCCGCCCCATCTACCGCGGCCATCGTCAACATTAGCACCTAACAAAATTTTGGTATTAAAAATTCTTTGAACACTCATTTATTAAAATGACGAAAGATAAATGATATGTGTTCGTAGACATTTTATTAAATAATGGACTAATGAGTCAACGAGCTAACCTTTTATTTTATAGAATGATTAGCTGACAAACCGATTATGCCGCGCGGGATTAGCCGAGCGGTCTGCGGCGCTGCAGTCATGGACTGTGCAGCTACTCCCGGCGGAGGTTCGAGTCCTCCCTCGGGCAGGGGTGTGTGTGTTCGTCCTTAGGATAATTTAGCTTAAGTAGTGTGTAAGCTTAGGGACTGATGACCTTGGCAGTTAAGTCCCATAAGATTTCACACACATTTGAACATTTTTTGAAAGCGATGTTTCGTGTGTATAAATTTTGCCAATTTTTCGTTGGACACTTAACCTTATATGTACTCGTGCTGCAGACTCGATATGAGATGATCCCGGACAGTTACTGTACGTTGGGCGCAGCATCTTCGGGTGTCTAAAACGGGATTTTGTAAACGTCTCTTTGGCAACGCCTCTTCACAGCCATGTCGGTAGTTGTAGGATTCCCATATTTGATGACCTTTAATGTTATCACTTGTGTGCTATGATAATACACCGTTTGAGTGGTACGCCACAATGATGATGTATCAAAAGATAGTAATTTACGATATAATTTGTAATAATTAAATACCACATAACAACAGTTGCAGATACAGCCGTTACACAGTTTATATTGTAATTTAGGGACTGCAGCTGTGTTGAAGCCATAGCATCAACATCTACAGCTACATGATTACTCTGCAACTCACATGTAAGTGCTTGGCAGAGGGTTCATCGAACCACAATCATACTATCTCTCTACCATTCCACTCCCGAACAGCGCGCGGGAAAACGAACACCTAAAACCTTCTGTTCGAGCTCTGATTTCTCTTATTTTATTTTGATGATCATTCCTACCTATGTAGGTTGGGCTCAACAAAATATTTTCGTATTCGGAAGAGAAAGTTGGTGACTGAAATTTCGTAAATAGAGCCGGCCGAAGTGGCTGTGCGGTTAAAGGCGCTGCAGTCTGGAACCGCAAGACCGCTACGGTCGCAGGTTCGAATCCTGCCTCGGGCATGGATGTTTGTGATGTCCTTAGGTTAGTTAGGTTTAACTAGTTCTAAGTTCTAGGGACTAATGACCTCGGAAGTTGAGTCCAATAGTGCTCAGAGCCATTTGAATCATTTTTTTTTTTTCGTAAATAGATCTCGCCGCGACGAAAAACGTCTTTGCTTTAATGACTTCCATCCCAACTCGTGTATCATATCTGCCACACTCTCTCCCCTATTACGTGATAATACAAAACGAGCTGCCCTTTTCTGCACCCTTTCGATGTCCTACGACAGTTCCACCTGGTAAGGATCCCACACCGCGCAGCAATATTCTAACAGGAGACGAACGAGTGTAGTGTAAGCTGTCTCTTTAGTGGACTTGTTGCACCTTCTAAGTGTCCTGCCAATGAAACGCAACCTTTGGCTCACTTTCCCCACAATATTATCTATGTGGTCTTTCCAACTGAAGTTGTTCGTAATTTTAACACCCAGGTACTTAATTGAATTGACAGCCTTGAGAATTGTACTATTTATCGAGTAATCGAATTCCAACGGATTTCTTTTGGAACTCATGTGGATCACCTCACACTTTTCGATATTTAGCGTCAACTGCCACCTGCCACACCATAGAGCAATCTTTTCTAAATCGCTTTGCAACTGATACTGGTCTTCGGATGACCTTACTAGACGGTAAATTACAGCATCATCTGCGAACAACCTAAGAGAACTGATCAGATTGTCAGCCAGGTCATTTATATAGATCATGAACAGCAGAGGTCCCAGGACGCTTCCCTGGGGAACATCTGATATCACTTCAGTTTTACTCGATGATTTGCCGTCTATTACTACGAACTGCGACCTTCCTGACAGGAAATCACGAATCCAGTCGCACAACTGAGACGATTCCCCATAGGCCCGCAGCTTGATTAGAAGTCGCTTGTGAGGAACGGTGTCAAAAGCTTTCCGGAAATCTAGAAATACGGATTTAACTTGAGATCCCCTGTCGATAGCGGCCATTACTTCGTGCGAATAAAGAGCTAGCTGCGTTGCACAAGAACGATGTTTTCTGAAATCATGCTGATTACGTATCAATAGATCGTTCCCTTCGAGGTGTTTGAATACAGTATATGCTCCAAAACCCTACTGCAAACCAACATGAATGATATAGGTCTGTAGTTCGATGGATTACTCCTACTACCCTTCTTAAACACTGGTGCGACTTGCGCAATTTTCCAATCTGTAGGTACAGATCTATCGGTGAGCGAGCGGTTGTATATAATTGCTAAGCAGGGAGCTATTGTATCAGCGTAATCTGAAAGGAACCTAATCGGTATACAATCTGGACCTGAAAACTTGCCCGTATCAAGCGATTTGAGTTGTTTCGCAACCCCTAAGGTATCTACTTCTAAGAAACTCATGCTAGCAGCTGTTCGTGTTTCAAATTCTGGAATATTCCATTCGTCTTCCCTGGTGAAGAAATTTCGGAAAACTGCGTTCAATAACTCCGCTTTAGCGGCACAGTCGTCGGTAACAGTACCATCGGCACTGCGCAGCGAAGGTATTGGCTGCGTCTTGCCGCCTATGTACTTTACATACGACCACAATTTCTTCGGATTTTCTACCAAATTTCGAGACAATGTTTCGTTGTGGAACCTATCAAAGGCATCTCGCATTGAAGAAAGTGCTAAATTTCGCGCGTCTGTAAATTTTAGCCAATCTTCGGGATTTCGCGTTCTTCTGAACTTCGCGTGCTTTTTCCGTTGCCTCTGCAACAGCGTTCGGACCCGTTTTGTGTACCATGGGGGATCAGTTCCATCTCTTACCAATTTATGAGGTATGAATCTCTAAATTGCTGTTGCTACTATATCTTTGAATTTGAGCCACATCTCGCCTACATTTGCATAGTCAGTTCGGAAGGAATGCTCTTAGAAAGGCTTCTAGTGACATTGAATCCGCTTTTTTAAATAAAATTTGTTTCTGGTGGATTTGGAAGAAACGGTATTGAGCCTAGCTACAACGACCTTGTGATCACTAATCCCTGTATCAGTCATGATGCTCTCTATTAGCTCTGGATTGTTTGTGGCTAAGAGGTCAAGTGTGTTTTCGCAACCATTTACAATTCGCGTGGGTTCGTGGACTAACTGCTCGAAGTAATTTTCGGAGAAAGCATTTAGGACAATCTCGTAAGATGTTTTCTGCCTACTACCGGTTTTGAACAAGTATTTTTGCCAGCATATCGAGGGAAGGTTGAAGTCCCCACCAACTATAACCGTATGAGTGGGGTATTTATTTATTACGAGACTCAAATTTTCTCTGAACTCTTCAGCAACTATATCATCGGAGTCTGGGGGTCGGTAGAAGGAGCCAATTATTAACTTAGATTGGATGTTAAGTATAACCTCCACCCATACCAATTCGCACGGAGTATCTACTTCGACTTCACTACAAGATAAACCACTACTGACAGACACAAATACTCCACCATCAATTCTGCCTAATCTATCTTTCCTGAACACCGTCTGAGACTTCGTAAAAATTTCTGCAGAACGTATTTCAGGCTTTAGCCAGCTTTCTGTACGTATAACGATTTCAGCTTCTGTGCTTTCTATTAGCGCTTGAAGCTCAGGGACTTTCCCAGCACAACTACAACAATTTACAACTACAACTCCGACTGTTCCTTGATCCAAGCACGTCCTGTATTTGCCATGCACCCTTTGAGATTGCAGCCCACCCCGTACTTTCCCGAGGCCTTCTAACCTAAAAAACTGCCCAGTCCACGCCATAGCATAGTTGATAGCGTCATGAACTTTAAGGAGACAGGTAGCAGGCTAAGTTTTTTTCACCTTAGTGCGTCTTCCTTATTAAATATCGACGTTATTTATTATAAATAATATAACTGCTGCAATTCTTATTCCATAAGACAACGACTGGAATGTTTCCCCAGTAGCAGAAATCTTAGTGTGACTGCCTGTCTATGTTCGAAAGTAAACACAAGTGACATACTGGAAGTTTGTGACTTAGTGTAAAATATATACACCTATCTATTTGTCTAATTGGCCACCTCACATTTGTATCTGGCTGGTAAAAATGTTTTGAAATTATAGTCAGCAGCTTCGACAAAATTCCCCTTCCACTCGACTTAAATTACGAAACAAAGTCCCAAATTGAAACCTATATTCAAATGGTTCAAATGGCTCTGAGCACTATGGGACTTAACATCTGAGGTCATCAGTCCCCTAGAACTTAGAACTACTTAAACCGAACTAACCTAAGGACATCACACACATCAATGCCCGAGGCAGGATTCGAACCTGAAAACCGCAGCGGTCCCGCGGTTCCGGACTGAAGCGCCTAGAACTGCTCGGCCACTCCGGCCGGCCAAACCTATATTAAATACGTTACTTTGGAGAGATGGTGGTCAATACAACATCGAGAATACGGATATTATAATGCATAAATAGATTTTAGAGACTATACTTTATTCAGCTGAAAATCGAAAGTGAGATGAAAATTCTACTGAGTTAATGAGTAGCTTCTATTAATATGTGTCTCAGATAGTTATACAGCATTATGTAATGCTCCTCAACCAGCAATTCAATGTTCAAGCCACCGACCACTCCAGAAACCTCTTCGCGATTTTCTCTTCTTTGACAATAGCTAAAAGGCTGCTCCTGCTATTTTACGTGGGTCCATTTTCGTAAAGAATCTGTATGACTTGCACGCCAGATGCAGCCGAGAACTGCTGCTGGAGAGCGCTGCGCCCGCCAGTCACGAACAGCAGCACGTTCCGTGAGATTTAGCAGGTCGTTTCAGAGCGTGCAGCAGCCATGACGGACACTACATCTGACGCGTTTTGTAATGTGAGGAGTGTGTCCTGTGTGAGAACCGTTTAACGAAATGCAGAAATATTTGGACAAAATTTCTACTTGATGTAGTAATGGCAGCTCTCATTAAAAGTCAGGCGTTTCCTATAGTAAAAAAGACAAATACCTAACAGGTCCCTATCATTAGATCAATGGTGCACGTCTTAAGCACATGATCACATAAAATCAGTAATATGCAAAATGAACGCAAAACTTAAATTTATTGAAGGGTTCTAAGTAAATTCAATGCATCCATAAATGAAATCATATACAAGACATGGCCAATGTTACATTTATCTAGTGTACCCTTTCTCAGGCTGCATCCGTATCTTCCAGATTCCACAATTGGCTGTCACCTTCAGGTGAACGGTTTCTGTAGCCGAGCCCCGTCCAGTGGATTCTATTCTGGAACCGGGACACCTGTGTATCCTGGCAAAGAATACTTCATGCATGTGTCACAAGTACCATCACTGCTGCATCGAATGCAGACGATTGTAGCAGCGCCGCTAGAAGTGTGGAAATATGAATCTGCATTAACGGCTTTCCTATCATTTTGAGACTGTGTTTTCTCCGCTGGCCTGGGTTGGGCACTTTTGGGCTGTGTTAAAGATGATCTGGGGCTAAGGAAACCCAGTGTTTGTTAGATACCACGCCGCTGTGGTAAAGCGTATATAGGTCAAACTATTCGTGCTGTTCAATACAGCTCTGCGGAAAATAGCCACCACATAGAGTTACAGCGGCACGAAAACTCCACCATGGAAGAGCAATGCTTTGCCGAGGAACACGCAGTGACATGTAATGAGAAACTGGTGGTTATTGCCGCATCTAAGTACTGAGACTGTATTCTGAAAGAATCCACGGAAATTAGGTTGACTCATGGTCGTATTAACAGGAGTTAGGGCTATCATCTGAGCAAGTTGTGAAATCCTGCACCAACCTTCATTAAAACACTTCTCAACTGACAGAAAATTTTTCACATTTACTTAAGGCACTGTAACCTTTCATTTGCTTCCGCTATCGGCGACGCTGCTAGTATCTTTTGCAGTGGAGGACAGCACTCGCGGCACGTGGCGCATGCGCTGAGTACTATCTGGTGGCCTACAAAGGGGCGACGGCTCCATCATAGCTCCGTCCCTGGTAGCAAACTGGAAGCCTTCAATCTGTCCACTCTTCTACATGAGAGCTGGGGATAGGAAAACACAAATAAAATAGTAATGAAATAGAATAACACAAAGTCACTAACGACAGTTCGACAAATTTCAGCAGCAAAAAAATTGACTTGAGGATCCAGCTGCAATTCCGAGAAGTATATCGCAAGTTATATTATCGAACAGATTACGAGGTCGCACATTGTTCTAGTGTTTTTACCAAGTAGTCACGACAATAGTGAGTGAATTCAGGGACGAGCTGTTGGGATCGTAACAGCTCAGTATAGGTCATACAAAAGCGTAATGGGCAACGTAAATGGGAATTCTCGGAACTCTCACGAAATTCTCTTGGAGATATTTGCAGAACCTATATTTCAAGAAGACATCACAATCATTATGATGTCACCAGAATATCTCTCCCATGGGGATCATGAGAATTAACTCAGAGTGCGCACAGAATTTCACTCCGCAAATGGGAAGATAATCGTTAATATGTGTTCAAAGTACCCTCCGCCATAGAGCGTACAGTGACTTACCGACTATACAGGGAATTCGGGAAATCCCGTTACAACCTTATAGGAGTTGTAAAGGGAAATGAGTATGTAATATTTTCAATAGGAACCCATGTCCGGGAGCGTACCATTTCCGTTCTACTACGGTTTCTATTCAGATGTTTAACTCATCCACTTCTGCTTGAAGAATTGACTTAGACGTGACACAGTACGATTATTAGGTAACAATTCTAAATGAAACATAAAGAAATATCTATTCATCACTTAAGTACATTTGTTTGTATTAACATATGAAAGCTATGTGTTTGCATTATTGCAAAGCAAGAAAAGAGCCCAACACACTGTAAATACAGAACAATACTGATGCTTTATAACAATGACTCGACGTGGTGCCTACCAACGTTGTTACAGACACTGTGTCTACGAAGCATGCTGTGGTAAACACGCTCCATTCCATCTCCTGTCACTTCAGTTTCTACTGCAGCGGCCAGGAGAATCGTAAATTAAAATGAAGTCACATCAGGTGACCGTCTGACACAGTGCACGCCATACTATCTACCCTATTGCACACCAGGACAAGCAACTCTGGGACTTTTCTCTTTCCGTCAGCAGACGTGGACGCGTTACACATCTGAAGTGAAACTGTCGTAGAACGGAAACAGTACGTTTCCGGACATGGGTTCCAACGCAAAATATTATGTGATCACTCTTCTCTACAAGTCCTAGAAGTTTGTTAAGGGAATTTTCGAACTCCATGTGCATGCATAAGGAGACATATTTACCGAATTACTAATACTACTCATATTCCTCATTCACGAAAGCTGGCCTTCGGGGTAGCACGTTTACATTTGCTGTCCACTCCAACATCTTTGCAGACACCGCCTAAGAAGACATCCCTCAGGTATTTCGAGACCTTGTCCTTTGGCACTTCTTCAGTTTACTCAGCCACTTAAGTCTCATTATGAACGTCACGGACGGCGGGGTAGCCGCGCGATCAGAGATGTCTTGTCACGGTCCACGCCGCTCCCCCCGAACGAGGTTCCAGTCCTCCAACGGGCATGGGTGTGTGTATTGTCCTTAGTGTAAGTTTAAGTTAGATTAAGTAGTGCGTAAGCTTAGGGACCGATGACCTCAGCAATTTTGTCCCATAAGACCTTACCACAAATTTCCAAATGAACGTCACGGTATATCCCGTTCTTACACGGAGAAATGGTGTGACTATTAACCATGCAAATGTCATGGCGTTTCATTTTTCTTAAGATATTCTCTTACAAACTGTATAAGGAAGGGCCCAGTGTCAGTTGTGTATCTCATGTCCCCTGCCTGATTTGTAACTCTCTTTTCAGCTTGTAAGGTTTGTTGTAGCATATCACAGTTGAAACCTTTCAAAAAGGCAAATTTTTAAGATAATACAAAATTGACGAACTGATTCGTCAGATTCTACTGTACCCCAAAGTTAAAACTATTACACTCAGGAAAATAAATTTCTTCTACATTTCAGCTTAAAATCTCATAATGAAGAAGCTAGTGCTTCAAGTCATGTACTTTAGATGCTTGATTAGATCCCTGCTTTCTGTATTGCTACAGTCTCTGTTGTTTCCTACATCGTCTTTGTCTTCTGTAAATAGTTTTGTGCTTTCTATGGTGAGTCTTGTTTCAGTACAGTGGATGAGGACGTAATAGGAAGCTAAAACCTTGCATCTCTTAACACAAATCTTCTCTTTCTGTTTGTCCTGGAGAAACATCATTAATTTTCAGACACGGTCTAAGGCGCCGCAGTCACGGACTTTGCGGCTGGTCCCGGTGGAGGTTCGATTCCTCCCTCGGGCATGGGCGTGTGTGTTTGTCCTTAGGATAATTTAGGTTAAGTGGTGTGTAAGCTTAGGGACTGATGACCTTAGCAGTTAAGTCCCGTAAGATTACACACACATTTTTTTGAATTTTCAGACAGCAGATTCGTTTTAAGAAAAAGGTAACAAAACTGTCAACATAGGCAGCATGTGATCAAAAAATGCGAAATAAGTCTTGAATGCAGGTTAATAAGACACAAGAGGAAGAAAATGCGAGCGCATTATTCGAATTTGTCGAGAATTTCCTGCCCAGGAAATTACGAGCTCACCACCAATTTCGGCGTAGCAAATTCCCAAATAACTACGAAGAACGTGGCGGAGAAGCGACCATCACAAGAGCACATGAACTCACACAGTGAAACCTGCCAAGAAATGTTACGTATATCAAAATACATGACAATGAAACATTACCAAATACAGCACTTATGTAATAAATGAACAGAGAAATGTAATGACTACTTGGCTTAGTGCCTGAGTTCATGGGATAATCTTCGTGCAAGAAAAGATTTTAATGATCAAATTTCATGTATCTGTTCACGTAGTGTGTCTGAAATGATAAAAATGATAACTGAAGAAAACTTCACAATCCAAGAGAGCTATGCTGTCATCATCGTATCTTACGCTTTTGAATTTTTACAACATATTAGCCATTAGTGTTACAAGTCGCTTCACATTGCGTACGTACACTCTATTACCATGACGATCTTGGCTGTGAAATTTTATTTAGTTACCATACATTGCAGATCGCCCGAGATTGACCATGTAAGGAATATATGCGACTCAAATAATCGTTAAACTGAGAAGAGGTATGTAGTGATTATTGTATATATCAAGTTGAATATAGCTCTCTCTCTCTCTGACACTGACACACACACACACACACACACACATACACACATACACACACACACACACACACACACACACACACACACACACACACACACACACACAGACATACTCAAGGAGAGATTTTAATTATGAGAATAATTAAAATATCATAAGCATGGCAAAAGCACATACCACCCAAGTGCTCTAGCGGCGGGAAAGTCTATCACAAACAGCAGTTCCTCTGAGCCAGTGGCTCTTTGCTCAAGCTTCTATGCTCTAACTCGTTTGCCTGTCTAAGATAAACCACTTGGGTTTGGCCACAGATGCAGCTCAGTTCTGCAGAATCACGGGCAGACTACGTCCTAACATGACGTCTTCGATCGACGTGAAAACCAGAATAACCCCGAGAAATGAAAAACTGTTTACAAATTCATGGAAAGTTCTCTGTTTCTACTCGCGCATGCGTAATATAGGAGTACATGCGACGTATTAAAATACACTGACGGAAAAAATTGCAACACTAGGTAATGTACTGCAAGATGACTGGTTAATGTAAGCGCGAGATACGCCATTCGAAAAGTGAAACGCTGATACATTAATGACCGATGAAACAGCCAGAACGTTGAATGCGTTCACGTAAACGTGAATGATATGTGTTGCACATTTGCCGGATATCAGTTTGTAGGATGCAGTTGCACGGCTGTTGCAGTTGGTCAGTCAATACAAGGACAGGCAATACTGTTTCTGTTTGACGCTGGAGTTGTCGTTCGATGTGTCCCATATGTGCTCGATTGAACACAGATCTGGTGACTGAGCAGGCCAAGGCAACATGTCGACACTCTGTAGAGGATGTTGGGTTACAACAGCGGTATGTGGGCAATCGTTATGCTGTTGAAAAACAGCCGCTGGAATGCTGCAGATGAGTGGCGGTATAACAGGTCGAATCACCAGACTGATGTCCACATTTGCAGTCATAACCACTAGAGTGTCCATGTTGTCATACGAAATCACGCCCCAGACCATACATTCAGGCATAGGTCCAGTGTGTATAGTACCTAGACAGGTTGCTTCTAACCAAAACATAGCCATCACTGGCGCCTAGGCATAACAAGCTTTCATCAGAAAAGACATCTCCATCCTGCCCTTCGATAAGCTCTGACACCACTGAAGTTGCAAATGGCGGTAGTTTGGGGTCAAGGGAACGCACGCTACAGGGCGTCTAGCTCGGAGGTGTCCTTGGAGTAACCGATTTGTAACAGTTCGTTGTCTCTGCTGTCAGACTACTGCTCAAAGTTCTGCTGCTGATTCAGTACGATGCGCCGCACCCTTACATCGAACACGATGGTCTTCCCTCTCGGAAACGCGTAGTGGCCGTCCGGAGCCCCGACATCGCGACCGTCCATTCTCGTGACCACCGCTGCCAGCAGTCATTTGCAGAGGCTACATACCTGCCAAGATTTTCTGCGTTGTTTTCAGAACTAACATCTAGTTTCTCTTACCCCTATTACAAGACCACGTCCAAAATAAGTGACGTATTGGTAATGGATTCATTGTCACCTTAAAAACATTCTTGACTAACATTAACTCACCGTGTCCAGTTTCAAAGGTAACTAACACTCACAACCGTTACAGCGTGTATTCGACGCAAATTTGATTTGCATCGTCATAGTGGAGCTACTAAAGCCACTCTTATGCCATGAGCGTAAAATTTAAATATACATTATCTTTCAGATGTACAAACATGCCTACCAACTTTCGTTTATGTCGCACAACTCCTTCTTGGTAGAATGGAAATGCCGTGTGTCTAGGGTCTCCCGTCGGTTATACCGGTCGCCTGGTGCAAGTCTTTCGAGTTGACGCCACTTCGGTGTCTTGCGTGTCGATGGGGATGAAATGATGATGATAAGGACAACGCAACACCCAGTCCCTGAGTGGAGAAAATCCCCGACCCAGCCGGGAATCGAACCCGGGACGTTAGGTATGACATTCTTTCGCGCTGACCACGCAGCTACCAGGGGCGGTCTCCTTCTTGGTAAAGCTGTTTTTTTTTCATCACTGTTGTTTCGAATACTAAATGTAACATAATATGTCCAGTTATGCACGCCCATAGCAGGAACCTTTCAAATGGTGATTACAGTTATTCGTCGTTACGAAAAAAACAAAACAGATAAACTAGAAATCTTATTATTTGGGGTGGTACTGTCATGGACTCTCACCTTGGGCAAAAAGAGGAGATAAAACGTGGCCCCCTCTGCCTCTGCGCCTAGACCTCCTAAAATCAACGAAAGATGCCCCACGCTTCGTGATTGACAGAAACTTGCCCACCTTCCCCGGTTCTACGCTATCAAACTGGCCTACCACTTCGATCAGAAAGTAAAATACCGGAACTAAAAGAAAAAAAATTAAAAGTCTATTTTGATATTAATGCTTTAGAGCGAAATATTGTCCTAAAAATATTTTTTCAGCTTTCCCGAAATATCAATTCTTGAAACACCTACCCGTACATACATTATTGTAGAAAACACGAAATAAATTCTGCGTTCTACTCAAGGCAAATTTTAAAGAATTTCAAAAAACAAACATATGTTTATGTCATTTCAACATTTTGTTGGTAAGTGGACCAGCAACTTAAATTAGATTATTATTTATTGGCTTTTCTGTCAGTTGCGTACAATTTCATTATGGTGATTAGTTTCGAAAGTTAATATTCATTCTCAGACCAGTGCCTACTATATTGCTAAGCACAAAGAATGAAAAATACTACAACCGTTGGCAATATACAGTATTGTATGGTGTGACGCATATTTCTAATAAGGTTGTTTGATAGAGCATAATTCCACTGATACTTTTGCATGACTTCTACATGATACAGGTCCACATGACAGATGTGACATGACCATAATAAAGAAATGTTACATTCAACAGCCAAGATTACGCTGAAGGTCAGTATTACAATAAATTGCGTCCACAGAGAACCAATAGAGGCCATCAGCTGCGAAACATGTATTCGTGCGCGCCGTCTGCGTTTATAGCCCATAATATTCTACACTTACAAATTTATTATGTGTTCATGCGCGATGACTCTTATTACAATAAATAGAAAAAATAAGCATGATATGACTTGACGTACAGGTAAAAAGTGTGTTACATTGAAGTATTACGGTCGTATGACTGAAAGATGCATTTCCCAAGCATGACAATGTCGAGTTACGGACACCTGGCCAATTGCGGTACAAATTAAGACATAAAACAGATAAAAAAGGTGAAAAATAACAGAAAGTGTGAAATATCTGGCCTGTAAAGACTGAATTGTGGAATGTGTGATCGTATTTCTATTGACCAAACTAGTCGTGGTTTTGCAACTAGGTATAAACAACATATCGCCCCAAAAAATAAGACTGCATTTGGCCAATATTTACGTAGCACTACACATGTAGCTGGCAGCATTGTAGATACAGCGAAAATTTTGCACTTAGCACCTAACGAAATGAAAATGGATATCCCTGACGAATGAAAAGTTATAAAAGTAACATAACAGAGCCTGAAAAACTGATGAATGAACAGTCGTAAGTATAATAGTTTTTTTCCTCCTTGTGGGGATAATATGATTCAATGATTCAGCGCAGTAGTCATCTGATGACCATACGTGTTAATAGTTCGCTAAATATTACGGTACTGTCAAAGTTTTCATTAGCATCCTAACTTTTCCATAGATTTTGTAATTTTCATAAGCACAGCAGACAATTGTTTAACGTGCAACGGTACTTTCGCGTTCTCGTCAATACGGTACCAGAACGTTTAAGTTCTGCCACCGTAAAGACGGAAGACCCGCGATTCGGAATGTCAGAACAGTGTAAGAAGTACCGGCAGGAACACCACCAGAAAATTACGCAGTACTAACACTCCAAACCACCGACTCTCGGAGAGATATTTTTACCGTGTTCAACCCAACGGTAAAGTATCGAACTATTTTTCTCCGAATCATACAGTTTGGGGGAAAAGCAGTGAGAGTAATTACTTTTGGAAACCTTTTATCAGACAAAGCCTGTTATAACAATAAACTGTTTCGCTTAATAAAACGGCTGCCAGCCCAAATCCGGGAACAGTGTCTACACAAAAAGATGAAGTCAATTTTCGACACTACTTTCACTTACTACGGTCACTTGGCAGTAAGTACTATTAATCCCACTTTCTGTTACTTATAGAATTTATCACTATACTTCACTAATTATTTAAAGAAGACACACATATGTTTCAACAAGGATACAAAAAAATATTAAACTTATAGCTGTCATTCATATGACCAAAACTATTATTTAACACGACTATATTTCATTTCTTTAGGACTGTTATTTGTTAACGTTTTACTAACACCAACATTTGTCTGGCTTTCTTTGACATGGAGAAGCAACACGAACAATTACTGTTAAGATTGTTGCAGTTAAACAATTATGTTACATTTCTTTCAGAAATACTATCGAAAACTTATCCTCATGGTCACGCAAAGCGGTGGCCCTTAAACTGATACGTGCAAACTTTAGTATTTAATAATGATTTTCAGAATTTACTACCAAAACAGTACTCTTGCCAGTAATTTACTATTATTCAAGCTTCAATAAACATCAGGATACTCGAAATAAATTCGTTTAGGTAAGGACCCTACTGAGGTAAATGACATAGGAAAATCACGGTTAAACACAGAGGTACACTTAACACTTATATTCCACTAATTGAAGATGGATGGTTCATACTGTGATACACTTCTAAATAAAGTACTTTGCCTGTTACTGATGTCGAAGGTGGCATGAGGCGGTGCTGTTTTGTAGTAACATTGCGCAGGTACGGCTCTTGATATACATAGCTCTGTCTTCCTCTTGGTGGCGACGATAAAATTGCAAATTTCTGAGCTATTAATTTATTGCCGTACTGCGCCACCAGTCTTTCAGGTAAATTCGGGGCCTCTAGTGCTTGAACAACGTAAAGCGTGTTCACCACTTGCAGGCGGCTACCGACTTGATGAGCGACCTGTGCGACAAATCTCACTTGCGCGCCCCACCACCTTTTCCATTCCACCACAGAACGGAGTTCCGTTCCACTTATGATTCCTACACCTTTTCAATTTACACTTCTGCTTACAAAAAACCTAAGTATGAACCACCTAGAATTGCATAACAGCATATACATATAAAACTGACATAATTAATTACAGTTGTGCTTGACATATTATCTAATAATTTACAAAATATGTTTCAATACATTTATTCCATCTACGTCAAAGAGGTTATTTTAAATAGATAAATTACACTTAACAAAAGCTTACTCTCGTTATAGTATTTTCTTAATTTTTCAAAATTATTATGGAACAAAAATTTTTTTTAAAATATACAGATTAATGGCAGTATTATATTTACAATAGCATTGCAAACGGACTCGACACTCGACAGTGAGCAAGCAGCAGCGGCTTTGGATGTCACTGGCAAGATATCGCTCATTGGTGAACATAATTATTGTTTGTAATTTTTACCTTGTCACAACTTTATAATGCAACAACATATTGTTATTTATGTAACAACTTGATTTCATAAGCGCAGTGATCCGCTGTCGACCATGGTATTATGACGCTGTGATGTTCAAAGCAGTGACTAGTTGCGCATGTACTTGCTGCTGTCATAATAGGTATTTTAATAACAACTTTTTTTATTTTAATTCATTATGCATACACTAATTTCGATGATGTTTTGTATGGACAGGTGGTTGCATAAATAAGAATAGTAGAAGAGTTAAGGGGATAGAACCTTGGGCTAGCGCAAACATAATACGAGTATGACGCCACAGGTATTGTCTTACCAACTGAGTCGGCAAGACTCAGCACACCCACGAGCACCTCCGAATATGTCCAACGTTGCTTTGGACCAAACGTCAGGGACAGAAGAGTTCCATGGACGACGGTCGTACAACCTGGAAGAATACTCGGCAGTTGACTACAATTACATCTGTGTAAGATCAAGATTTTGTAATGGAGCTTTGTAAGAACAAAAATAAAATGTTGATAATTGTTTCCTCGAGAACGTAACTAGGACCTGTGACGCACTATTTGCTGCAATTGGTCAGCGTGTACCAACACATAATTTGGTATTTAGGTAGATGGTGCGCATTAACACATGACAGGCATCTAATTACATCTATCGAGTATCTGTAAATATATTTTTAGTATTGCCATTCATTATAAGATAGACTGTTGAATGTGTCACCTTTGCCTTTTGCTCATACTGCATTTGTTATGCGGATTTGTATCATGGAGATGTCTTGCAAGTGTATCAGTGGAATTATGCTTCTGAAGAAGAAACTTTTAAAACTGTTGAAACATAGATCAGGGATTCCTAAACGTTTTCCTGAACCCCTCCAAGTCTGTAACAAACACATGAAATGCAGGTGTGCCTTATTCGATATTTGCATTACAAAGATTTGTGCACACTGCATAGTGACATCTGCTCAAATATTTTGCGTTCTTTGTTTCTAATATTTTCTGTAGACGACTGTTAGGGAATGAACGTTAAAGTTGATCACCACCAAGAAATTGAAAGCGAGTGCAACAGAAACGAGAATACATGAAATACAATTACTTCGAAAATTGGTCTTTAACTATTGAGACTTTAACCTTACGTCAAGAATTAAGACATTAAAAATTAGTTAGTTAGAGCACGGATTAACTTCCCAACAATATGAATTAGTAGCACATCTAATACAGCGTCATAAGACGTAAGAGAAGCGAAAAGAAGTACGTGACTATGAATCAGAGATATGTGTGTGTTCAGTGACCTAAATTTCTGACTTATTTAAATGATTTTTTCCTCGTTTTAGTATCTGCAAAACGGACTCATCGTTCAGTGAAATCAGGTTTCGTGATCTTTCTTTTTCTGTTTATACTATTGATAAAGCCGGCAACCGTCCCTAGCTCATTTTGGAACGTCAGTAGCGTACAGGAAGAGCATCAGCTTTTGCAACACTCTCAGGTACTGTTAAAACATAAGGGCAGCTGTGTATTTATTATTAACTACTTTTTATTCATAGCATTTCTGATAAGTCTCACATAGCAGATATTTACCCTTCAAATGAAGTTATTATCAGCATCATCATAAACTTTATATGCAGCTGTACGCAAAATACAAACATAAACATTATGTTTTACGAAATTAGTGTCCATGTACTGGTAGTGGCACCAATAAATGATATCTATAGCGTTTTTAACTGTAAGTGCAAAAGAAAATTATATGTACAAAGAAAATAACGCGGAAAAACTGTACGTATTAACCGAAAAAAAGTACAAAACACGTGAAGTTTGTCATTTTGCACAGGTCACGTAACCTGTTTTCAAGGTAAAAAATCACATTTTGAGCATCAGCAAAGCGTGATGTTATCATCCATCATCATCGTTATTTTTCTGAAAGCCCATGAGAGTGGGAGGCTTCTTTCATGTAATGTCAAACGGCAGGTGCGATTAGCGGAGGAATCATAGTATGAAAGCGCAGTTCACCGACCAGGAAATACAATAGTCTTCCGCACCAACTACAACCTAATCGGAAAGAGTCATTCTGTTACTCGATTAAGTAATCTGCACTAAAATTATTGGATGTGGGTTCTGCCTCTTATCCAACATATTGTTTTCTCTTGTTCAAATGGTTCAAATGGCTCTGAGCACTATGGGACTCAACTGCTGTGGTCATAAGTCCCCTAGAACTTAGAACTACTTAAACCTAACTAACCTAAGGACAGCACACAACACCCAGCCATCACGAGGCAGAGAAAATCCCTGACCCCGCCGGGAATCGAACCCGGGAACCCGGGCGTGGGAAGCGAGAACGCTACCGCACGACCACGAGATGCGGGCTTTTCTCTTGTTATCCAAACATGTTTCAGCCCCCTTACGTCATCATCCGTGGGTTTTGTTTATTGGTCAACTGTAAAAGTGAACCTATTTTAGGTTGTAGATGATCTAACAGAATTATGTCTAAAGATAGTTTTTGTTCGTTTCTGTTCTTACTTTGATTTTCCAGGACCATCTGTATGGTGCCCTGCACTGATAAGTTGTCATCTGCAAACCAAACGACGTAAATGTAAATTTCATCAGCGAGTTAACCTAACCCTTGATTTTTTTTAAACGTGCTTTGGTGTGGCAATATGCTTTGTGTTTGTATTTATTCTTACTCGTATTTGGTTGTGACTGATGCTTCTTTTTTCTCGTTCCGAAGGCACTGCACACACATATTAAATGTACTTTGCATATTTTCGGTTTTGCAATCGCCTTATCAATTCGCAGAACGTGGTGTAAACGATGTTGTTGTGTCTCCTAAACCCGTCCGCGTTCATTTGTTCCCTAGTGAGTTTGGCACGGAATTTGAATTTGTGTGTGTGTGTGTGTGTGTGTGTGTGTGTGTGTGTGTGTGTAAGCTCTTTTAGCTGTTTGAGTTGCCTTTTCTGTAATGTTCCTTTAATGTTTTAAAAAAGGTGCCTTTACTGAGTAGTGTGTTCATTTAAAACTTGGTGGCCTTTTACTACTGCCCTCTGCATTTGGAAGTTTTCTTCTATTGTTAGTTGGTGGTATAGGCTCTGGCTGGATTTCAGTATTTTTAAGTGTTTTCCTATTGTATTTGAAAGGTGGTTATGGGCTATTAGGTGGTCAGGAAACGTGCTATGGGTGCTGTTACGTTTTAGGGCTCGAAGGTGTTCTCAGTATTAAAAAAAAAAAAAAAAAAGTTCCAGCATGTTCTTCGTATGCGAACTGAACGACAAATGTTGCAAAATTCAAATTCCGGGGCAACCTCACTAGAGAACAAATGAACACCGACGGGGTTAGGACATGCAACAACATTGTATGCACCGCGCTTTGCGAAATGAAAAGGTGACAGCAAAAAAAAAGTTCAAATGGCTCTAAGCACTATGGGACTTAACATCTGAGGTCATCAGTCCCATTGACTTACAACTACTTAAACCTAACTAACCTAAGGACATCACATACATCCACGCCCGAGGCAGGTTTCGAACCTGCGACCGTAGCAGCAGTGCAGTTCCGGACTGAAGCGCCACAGCGGCCGGCGGTAATTGCAAAACCGAAAATACACAAAGTACGTTTAATATGTGTGTGCAGTGCCCTCGGAACCAGAAGGAAGAAGGATCGGTCGCTAGAAAACGTAAGTAATAACAAATATAAATACAAAACATATTGCCACACCAAAATCACGTTTTTAAAAAAATCAAGGGATGGGTTAACTCGGTGATAAAATTCACATTTACATCGGCTGGTTAGCAGATGACAACTTATCAGTGCAGGACACCATACAGATGGTCCTGCAAAACCACATCATTTAAAATCAAGGTAACAACAAAAACTGTCTTTAGACCTCTTCTGATAGATCAGTTACAAATTAAAATATGTTCATTTTTGCAGTTGTCCCATAAGTAAAACCCACTGATGCTGACACAGAGGTGCTGAAAGGTCTTTGAGTAACAAGGAAAAACAGTGTTTTGAGTAAAAGGCGGAACCTATATCCAATAATTTTAACTGCTAAATACAAGAGATACAAGACCTGCAAATCCAAAACATGAATAATCTGCATCACTTTTCCTCTCCGTACAACTGTCTTTTTCACAAAAAGTTCTTTATGACACCTGGTCATGCTTCCTCCTAGAGAAGCCGGCAGTAGATTAGTACTTCGCTTATACCTGCCCTGCTTCTTCCATGAACCAGAGTGCTTTTTCTCAGCTAAAGCGATGTGCATGCGCCCCTTTTATACAGGGTGTTACAAAAAGGTACGGCCAAACTTTCAGGAAACATTCCTCACACACAAAGAAAGAAAATATGTTATGTGGACATGTGTCCGGAAACGCTTACTTTCCATGTTAGAGCTCATTTTATTCCTTCTCTTCAAATCACATTAATCATGGAATTGAAACATACAGCAACAGAACGTACCAGCGTGACTTCAAACACTTTGTTACAGGAAATGTTCAAAATGTCCTCCGTTAGCGAGGATACATGCATCCACCCTCCGTCGCATGGAATCCCTGATGCGCTGATGCAGCCCTGGAGAATGGCGTATTGTATCACAGCCGTCCACAATACGAGCACGAAGAGTCTCTACATTTGGTACCGGGGTTGCGTAGACAAGAGCTTTCAATTGCCCCCATAAATGAAAGTCAAGAGGGTTGAGGTCAGAAGAGCGTGGAGGCCATGGAATTGGTCCGCCTCTACCAATCCATAGGTCACCGAATCTGTTGTTGAGAAGCGTACGAACACTTCAACTGAAATGTGCAGGAGCTCCATCGCGCATGAACCACATGTTGTGTCGTACTTGTAAAGGCACATGTTCTAGCAGCACAGGTAGAGTATCCCGTATTAAATCATGATAACGTGCTGCATTGAGCGTAGGTGGACGAAACTAAAATGAGCTCTAACATGGAAATTAAGCGTTTCCGGACACATGTCCACATAACATATTTTCTTTATTTGTGTGTGAGGAATGTTTCCTTAAAGTTTGGCCGTACCTTTTTGTAACACCCTGTATATGTCACCTGTATGTGATCTACTGGCACATGCTGACTGAACTGAAATCCACATAGCTGGCATTAGAATGACAAGTTTTGAAACACAGTTGTTGACCGCCAACATGCTATCAACATTTTTGAAGATAAACTGATGTATGTCGTGTTCATTAATTTTCTAGTTTTCCTTTCTATGTTAATTTTTCCTTTCTTTATTCTCGGTGTCATCACTTGTTCTCTGCAACCATCCCAGTCGTGGCTGATGCACATAGGTACTTCAGAAAGTTACACATGTCGGCCCACAATAAAACAATTGAGTAACGAGGACGGCACGTTGTCAGATGGAGTGCATGTCCTGGGTTGCCTGCAGTAGGTTAACAGATGCATCACAGTGCGCGAGTGAAACTGCGCAGCACCTGGAAATGTACTCCAAAGTAGAAGCACGCGGTACAGTATGATTCCTCTAAGCAAAAGTCTGAATTTGATAGATTCGCTGTGAAATTCTGGCGGAATGTCGACCAAATGTAATGTCACACCCAACCATAGTGAAATGGTGCCAGCAATTTGACGAAGGCCGCAAAGACGTGTGTGGTACTGACCGGGAAGAAATACTATCGAAGTCCAAAAGACATTAATGTCCAAGCAATCTTTTTGGCAAGATTGCAAGCTTACTACTCATTTTTGGCTGGAATCGTCAAGTGCAATTGTCTTCTCTGTTTTATTATGGCAGGAAATATGAAATGCGAGCTCATTATTAGTTTTGTTTAACTCTGATCTTGCTCTAAATTAGGTAATTAATGCTGGAGTACTGATATTATTACGAAGGAGTAGTAATGCTAGCTGCCATGTAACCACGGACTTTGAAACGCTGCCTGGGGTAAAGAAGGGAAGAAGCAAATACACTGAAACGCCAAAGAAACTGGTATAGGCATGCGAATTCAAATACAGGGATATGTAAACATGCAAAGCCTATATGAGACAACAAGTGTCCGACGCAGTTATTAGATCGGATACTGCTGCTAAAAAGCCAGGTTGTCAAGATTTAAGTGAGTTTGAACGTGGTGCTACAGTCGGCGCATGAGCGATGGGACACAGCATCTCCGAGGAAGCAACGAAATGGGAACTTTCCCGTACGACCATTTCACGAGTGTACCGTGACTATAAGGAATCTGGTAAAACATCAAATCTCCGACATCGCTGCGGCCGAAAAAAGATACTGCAAGCACGGGTCCAACGACGATTGAAGAGAATCGTTCAACGTGACAGAAGTGCAGCCCTTCCGCAAATTGCTGCACATTTCAATGCTGGGCCGTCAACAAGTGTCAGCTTGAGAACCATTCAACGAAACACCATCGACAAGGGCTTTCGAAGTCCCAGTGATGTACCCTTGATGACTGCACGACTCAAGGCTTTACGGCTCGCCTGGGCCCGTCAACACCTATACTGGACTGTTGATGACTGGAAGCATGTTGCCTGGTCGGATGAGTCTCGTTTCAAACTGTGTCGAGCGGATGGACATGTACGGATGTGGACACAGCCTCACGAATCCATGGATCCTGCATGTCAGCAGGGGATTGTTCAAGCTTGTGGAGGCTCTGTAATGGTGTGAGGCGTACGCAGTTGGAGTGATATGGGACCCCTGATACGTCTAGATACGACAGGTGACACGTACGTAAGCAGCCTGTCTGATCAACGTGCATCCATTCATGTCCACTGTGCATTCCAATGGACTTGAAAAATTCCAACAGAATAATGCGACACTCCACACTTCCATAATTGCTACAGAGTGGCTCCAGGAACACGCTTCTGAGTTTAATCACTTCCACTGGCCACCAGGCTCCCCAGACATGAACGTTATTAAGCATATCCGGGATCCCTTGCAACGTGCTGTTCAGAAGAGATCTCCGCTCGCTCGTACTCTTACGGGTTTATGGACAACCCTGCAGTATTCAGGGTGTCAGTTCCGTCCAGCACTACTTCAGACATTAGTCGAATCTATGCCAAATCGTCTTGTGGCACTTCTGCGTGCTGGGGGGGGGGGGGGGGCTACATGATATTAGGCAGGTGTATCACTTTCTTTGGCTCTTCAGTGTAGTTTACGTAAATTTCCCCTCACTCATGGCCACTGTGCTTGCAATATATTTTATTGCACAACGTTTAGGTCCCTATAATATGGTTCGACTACACGGAACCGTAATGCACGTCATATAAACGCCATTTATGCATGGAAGTCTGATTAAATGTAATTATGAATTCGATTAGATGTAATTTTTTTTATTTTTTCGGGGATCAATTGTAGAATGCGGGAGTTCATGGTGAGAGGGAACGTTTGAAAAGCAGTCCGATGAAGACTGGTGGTTTAGTACAACTCAAATGAAACACTTGACCTGATATCAAGCCAATAGTGAAATTATATAGTCCCATATTAGCATGATAACCAATACTAAATAAAATTGCAAGGGAAAGCTAATGATATAAGCGGGAAGTTGGGAGTCTATTCAAGAGGCGAATAATCTTGCATTGACGCGCTCAAGGTCTATCAGAAATGAGTAGTCCTTTCTCCATCACTGCCGAACCACACAGGAGCGAAAGGTTGTGCCACGGAGTGACATAGGTGAATGTCAAAGCCATCCCATTAAAATTTATAAATTCTTTAACTACCACTACATTCGACAGCTACTGTACGAATTCAGGTCCGTTCTGCATACAACCACTATCTGTCTCACTCATTTGGAAAGCCTGTGCACGCGATATCTTTACTTTATGCACATGTGTCGGTCGGGTTCGCAATGGTTCCTATACCAGAAACAAAGAAACAACTTCAAATCCCGTAATCAAATAGATGCAAAATACACTAAGACTAAGAGTTAATCTGTGAAGCTGATAACTGGGAATCGACAGACTTTACTTTACTTTTACACAAAGTTTACCACGTGAAATCATCAATCTTCTTATTCCAAGTAATCAACTTATATCTTTATCATTATGCTCGATAGCTGAAGAAAGTACTGATTTTAAATAAATGCTAAGAGGTTCTCAAGTAAAGAAACTCCAGTGAAAGAAGCGATTTTGTAACAAGAGAAAAGCATGTGTTCTCACTGATCGAAACAGAAAATGCGCCGAAACACGTTCCAAGGAACATTTATGTTTACCACATTGGCGACCGTACCCAAAGTGCTCTCTGAAAACATCAGCCAGTGGCTGTTGCCGCGACCGGCCGCCGTGTCATCCTCAGCCCTTAGATGTCACCGGATGCGGATATGGAGGAACATGTTTTCAGTGCACTGCTCTCCTGCCCGTTGTCAGTTTCCGTGACTGACAGCGCGCTTCTCAATCAAGTAGCTCCTCCATTGGCCTCACAAGGGCTGAGTGCACCCCGCTTGCCAACAGCACTCGGCAGACCTGGACGGTGACCCACCCAAGTGCCAGTCCAGCCCGACAGCGCTTCACTTCGGGAAAAGGTGTTATCACTGCGGCAAGGCCGTTGGCTTACTCCGAATGTGAAAAAAAAAGTCGGCCAAAAGATCTTTTTCTCCACAAGAAGACTTATAAAGGAGACAAGAAAATGATAATATTTATATACATGCAACATGTAGCAACAACGCAATTACAAATTCAAATTAGGTATACTGGCTGACAAATCAGCTAGCACTAATCAGCAATCCAATTAAGATTTAAGTGCTGTTAATCACCTATCTTTGAGCATAATTAAGAAACTAGTGACTGAAGTGATGAGCAACAGACCTTATCATAGCTGACATAAAAATCTAAACAAGTGTGTATATTTCTGTGTTTACAGCAAACTAATATTGTGTAGCTGTAATGGATAAAAGAACACTCAGTAAGATATTGAAACATTAACTCTGTACATTAGTGTTGTGTATTGAACCAGGGACCTAGAAACGACGGAGAAGCTTCGTCCCGCCATAGCCCTCAGTGATTCACCAGCCACAACAAGCCACAGCAGTCCACCCCAGGGTTATTGTGCGGTTCGGCGCCGACCAGTGCCGCGGCCCCCCCCCCCCCCCCGCCCCCCCCCTCCCTCCCGGGGAACATGTCATGCCAACACAGTGTAACCGAAATGATTGCATGGTAAAGTAATTATGGTGTACGCGTATGTAGAGACAGTGTTTGCGCAGCAATCGCCGATGTAGTGTAACTGAGGCGGAATAAGGGGAACCAGCCCGCATTCGCCAAGGTAGATGGAAAACCGCCTTAAAAACCCTCCATAGGCTGGCCGGCACACCCGACTTCGGCACTAATCCGCCAGGCGGCTTCCTGCTGTGGACCGGCACGCCTTCCCTCTCGGGAAGCAGCGCGCTAGACCGCACAGCTAGCCAGGCGGGCTACATCAGTATAGTTTATGCATAGAATCCTCTCTGTGAACCTTAGTAAGAAAATGGAACTGTTCGTCTAACAGCAGTGACACGAAAAGATAGAACACAACTAAAATGATATTGGATCAATGCCATTTCCAAGCATGACACTCAAGAAACAAGTAACAGGGTCAAATGACAACATATGGTATAAATACACATATAGAAGGAAACAGGAAATGAGGTGCCAGGTAATGAATAGTTTTCGAATTATTTTCTTTGCTTGTACTGTGAAACCTAGCTTCTTGGAAAAACTCCATGACTCTGGGTCAACAGGAGGCGTCCTATAGGTTTTTGTGAGAGAGTTTAAGAGTATCAGTAATGTGACATAATAGGTCGTATCTTTTGATTTAATTGACTTACAAACTTGCATTTATTGCACCGCTAAGAGAATATAGATCTTAGCATGTAGCATACATGTCAACTTGATACGTCAACCCATTCCTCAGAAGAGAGGTCGTAAGGCTCGGACAGAAATACAGACAACAAATGTCAAAAAACATATTTTTGTGCGATATAATTACAAATTAACACGTTTCTAATTTTTTCTGTTAGATGCACTGTTAAAAAACTTCATGATTCCAGGTCAATGGAAAGTATCCTATACGTTTTGATGAGCGAGTTTTGGAGTATCGAACTATGTGGCCCAAATGGGTATCTCTTTTGATTGCATTGAGTTAGAAGCTTCAATTTTTTACATAGCCAACGGACTGTAGAGGTTAGTATGTGACATAAATTCCAATTTGATTCGCCTACCTATTCCTGAGGAAAATGGTTGTTGACAGTCGGACAGACAGACTGACTGAAAGATGGCCAACGAAGTGAACCTATAAGGATTTCGTTTTTAGCGATTTAGGTACGGAACCCTAAAAAAATTATAAATATAATACCTGACACTACTAAAATAGAGGCATCGTTATGATGTTATGATGTTCATGACCAATAAGACATAATTAACGATATAAGAACAAGCAACGTGTCACTAATTTTAGATTGAGGCACGTGCTCTCAACTCCACACTCCACTTGTTACACTTGGGAGCATAAAGTTCTGGATAACAGTGTGTGCCGCCATAACAGAGAATACCTCTTCTGAAGATATTTGCAGGATGGGCGGAGGACACAAGTAATAACACTGATAAAAGATGCTTAACTGCTGCCCATCTGGTTCAACTACACTGTTGCCAACTCCAATCCTCAAAGAGTTGTCTCTCCTCTGTCTTCCACCATTCCGTTGACTGATTTCTACTAGACCTTGATAATCTTACGTCTCACTCAAATTGACAACAACGTCCATGGTAGAGTCCCTGTTTTCTCACAATAACAGGCAATCAATAATGTTTACGGGGTTGCTGCGGTGCTCCCCTACACATTTTTGGAAGTAATGTCACCTCATCTAATTTCACGGCTCCCAGGAATGCCTAACGTTCATGGGTGACTACTGGCAGCTACTTTCTAATAAGCATCTCATACAGTGAGACGTCTACATCACATTTCATTCTGACCATCAAAGGAAACTTCGAGTCCCATTTCAAGTTACCTGACAATGTTACAAAACTGTGCCCACCAGGCAAGACTGTTCTCCATGAGCGTCCTTCCACTTCTACATTATACCAAGACTATATAGAGTCACCAGAGATATGTCAAGAAGCACAATGTCCACCAGTATAAATGTCATCTGCAAACCGATTTCACGCTACCAGAAATAAACACGTACGGGCTACGCACCACGACCTCCAATGCCTCATTCCAGGAGCATCACCGCCAAAGGCGACGAATCGTTTCCACGGACCCACGGGCACTGGTGTCCCACGCACTCTTGCGTTGTTGAGCAGGTTAAAAACACTTCTGTGCGCGCCGTCAGTAGCTGGTGCATTGTCGCCATGGTAGGAGTGTAGCGGTGGACGCAGTCAGTTACCTGACCAAAGACAGGTACATATAGAGAGATCTGCAGATTAGCTCTCCTGTAGCCCAGGGAAGGTGAACGTTTTCTCCGCGTCGGCCTTGTTGCTGTGAGCCTGCCGCTAATCAGGGCCCCGTGGGGCAGAAGGACAATGGCCTCAGATAAATGGCTGCGACCCGTCGCCTCCAGAAGTGCTCGTTCTCAGACTCGATATAGTCAACCTCAAATCATTTGCACAACGGGCTATATCTTACAGTACACTGAAAAGGAATGGAATGCTATGGTCTGCCTCTCAACAAAATTTCGTAACAAAGTGCGAGCACTAACTGCCCACACAATGAACAGATACAAACTGTACGTCAAACTGAGGGTTATCTTATTCACATAGACAGGAAGCAACAAAAATGAGGTAATATAATCCTAAAGTGCATGCACTCTCTATAGTTTAACTTTACAAAGGATGAGAGTCGTATACCAAGAATGTATGTAGCCGTAAATCAACATACAGTCATCATTCATACACTACCTGGTACATTTCTCATCAACTACGGTGAAAATTGAGAGGGTCAACAAACTTCTGTTCCACAATCGACTATCCACTTTTATGTCATTACCTGCTCTACATGAATTCCACACGTTTTACAGCGAGATACCTGCCAGTACAGACACGGACATCTTGATTCAGGAAGTATAAAATCACATAAAATCAAGCTCCACTGACTAAATAAACCTACCACAACCACATCTTCAAACTTATTGGTAATTCCCTCAACATCCACAACGCTCCAGTGGGCTCCACAGACTACTTCAGGTTTGCTATATAACCTTCTCTTCATCGTCTCTACCTGCTTAAATCATAATCCTTTGAAGGGTCGTCCGAGGAATACCTCAAAAGACACCAATATGACACCTTAATGAATCCTATGGCAGTATCATTTACAAATTATATTAGCCATTCGTTATGGTCGACAAGTTCTCTGAAATATAACAAAAATACACATAGCATTGGCAGAATAATTATTACCTAACTGTTCGTCTTGCCTTAGATCTTTATCTGCAAACCATATAAATTAGAATATTCAACCCTATCCATAGTAATACAGCATCATTAATCTATTCTCACTCAACCTTGAACCAGGGGTGTCGGCTTACTCGCATTACTTTCGACCAATACCTGCTGTATGCCTTGGTAACGTTTTGTGGTAAAATGGGCATTCGTTTACTTTCCATCCTTACTCCTCTTGTCAGCCTCATTTGTCGTGCTCGAAACTCTTTCATCGTATCACACTGTTGACAATGATTTAACCCTTTTTATTACCTGCTGCTGACAGGGGGTTTTCTCCACCATGTCGTCTCTACTAATGGCAACAGACAATCAAACAATCTCTAAATAAAAGACAACACCTCACCACAAGTCTTAAATTACTGTGACAGCCTATCGTTTAATGTTCTAATCAGTTTACGTCAATGAGACAAAGACATACACAACATAAAACTTCCTGGCACATTGCACTCAATATGAACTCACAATAACAAAGTGTTAATTAGTGTATGAGACTATTACATCACTCGCATATCAACTAATATGGAGATTATTATGTCTAACAAGGAGCAGTTACACACACTGTAACCTCCCCACCGTAATTTTAAAGGAAAGACAATACTCAATAGAAATGGGAGCCAAGTGTAACCTCCCCACAAAAATTTAAAAGAAAGAAACAAGACAATATTTAATTATGAATGCTAATGGACACTGCTCTAATTGTAACCTCGCCACAAAGAAATGTACTGACAATGGCAACAAAAATGTGAAATTCGCAATCTGACTCAAATATAAATTCTTCACCAATAAATTAAAGTCCATTCAGTGATAAGAAAATTCAATTAAAACGAAATATCGGTCTTTGGCCCTGTGTAAAACAATCAGAATTAAAGTCTTACCTCAGAATAACTGGATGTCAAATTTCTGCTCTTATTTCTGCGCACGGCTTGGAGGAACTGCATTGCAAATAATAATATTCCTTTTTTCTGTGAATTTACTGAAATTTTTCTTCAAAAGAAGTGGAATGAAATGGGAAGTGCAACGAAATCTTTAGTTCAATAAAAAATAAATTTTTTTGAAAAATGCTTTTGAAATCAAAATTATTATTGGGGGACTTGTTGGAGATTGATTACAATAAATAAGTTTTACATTGTCTAATGATTATATTAATTAACAGTATACCTCATTCAGCATCTTGACCAGTGTTGCCGACCGCCTACATCACACAACCGCACTGGGCTGCTACTACTGACCGACCGCTCTGCATGACGACTACTGACATAGTACTGCTCTGCAACTAAACAGAGCTACCGACTCGCAACGACTACTTCACAGACTCGCAACGACTGACTGACAGAGTACTGCTCTGCATAGCGACAACTAGCGAACTGCTCGCAACACTCGCGCGGTCAAGCGCAGACTCTCTGGTCACAGATGCTACAATGCCTCGCCATCGCTGCTATGTTACATACGTGTTTCATAACCCTCCACTGGGGGGGCAAAAATTTGGCAGCGATGGTGAGTCATTTGGACTTGCCAAGCGCGGCAAAATTTTTCTTTAATTAACAAAATTCTACAACTTACAGAATATTTAAATGTTGTGCACACGCACTAAGTACAAAATATATCAGACAAAGACAAAATGTGAGTACAAAACATAGTAGCAAATCAGAAAAATGTATATACAAATTATTTGACAGATAAAGTGCACAGGCACTGAAAAAAAAAATTCTTTAGCATATTCAGAACAAATAAACAGACTGGCAAAAAATATTATGTTGACAAGTGACATGAGTGTACTTAATGAACATATCAGGAAATCATAAAAGTTATACAAATCATATTGAAAAATGAGAAAAGTGCACAGGCACTGAAGTTCAGTAAAAAACATATTAACACCTAACATAAGTGCACATGCACTGTAGTTCAGAAAATAAAAAAAATGTATATACAATATAAAAGACAAGAGTGTACATATACTGTACTTCAGAACAAATCGAAAAATGTCTTTAGCATTTTCGCAATAAATAAACATAATGGCAAGAAAATCATGTCCAAAGTGCACATGCACTGAAAAATGTCTTTAGCATTTTCACAACAAATAAACATAATGGCAAACATCATGTCGACCAGTGACATAAGTGTACTCGCACTGGAGTTCAGCGAATAGAAAAAAATGTATAACCTACGAACATAAATGATGTTACCAAAAAAATGATTTTCATTATGTGACAAGAATTAGGATAGGAAAGGGAAGGATTGCATCATGGTTGTAGCACTTTAGATTGCACACAGCTGTTCTGAAAGTCCATATCTTTCTACAGAAGTACAACACCAAGTGACACAACTTGAAGATCTTTTCCCATCAGAATTTATCAGTGTAGCCAAGACACTGAACTGTCGTAGTAATGTTCCATGTTTTCATTTTGGCAGTACATTACGTACACCAAACAGTGGGACCATAATAATGTCTTCATCGCTCACGGTGGTGGACAGCATGTCGTGTCAACACCACGCTCTTACAAGGCACACCAACGTAGAATTACTGCAAATACCAAATATAGTGCTCCATGATCAGTGGGATAAACAGGACAAATGGACATTGCAGTAATTCAAGGTAGTTAACTCATGAGGTGAAGGACATTATGTCACATAATATTGACAATTACAGTCTTCATTGATAGTTTGTGGCATTCATAGCCCAGTTATTGAACATTTCTGTACCAAGTATGTAGTATTACAGAAAAATGTTCATTAATTGTTTTACATAGAATCAGTAGCCTTCTTTTCCTGGTTACAAAGTATTATGAAATAATCGCATTCTTTTCAGTTACAGAGTATAATTAAGAATCATTAACCTTCTCCTAATTACAGTTAATTAATCATTTGTCATTCCAATAATAATCATTAGCCTTTTCCTAATTACAGTTAATTAATCATTTGTCGTTAATTAATCATTTGTCTAATTACAGTTAATTAATCATTTGTCATTCTAATATAGTAAGAATCATTAGTCTTCTCCTAATTACAAAGCATTATTAAACAGTACCATAGTTAATTAATTATGTGTCATTCCAATCTAGTATGAATTATTACCCTTCTCCTAATTACAAAGCATTATTAAACAGTAATTAAGATTCATTAGCCTTCTAATTACAAAACATCCTAATTACAGTTAATTAATAATTTGTTATTCCATTATAGTAAGAATCATTAGCCTTCTTCTAATTACAAAGCATTATTAAACAGTCACATTCTTTTCTGGTCAAAGTATCAACATTGGAAACAAGAGCTAATCAATGGCATAATTAATAACAATTCTTCAAGTGACATTAATTATTGGCACTCAGTGGCCAGCAAGTATTGAATAAAATAAAACATAGTTCATCATTCAGTATTATTCAGATCATTATGAAGTCATTATTAAAAATCAGCTAATTAGTCATAGCATTAATAATCATGGGCATTATAAGTAGTCTCATTACAATAAAACATTGTTCCTCATTCAGTAGTATTCAGATCATTACAAAGTCATTATTAAAATCAGTTAATTACAATCATAGCATTAATAATCGTGGGCATTATAAGTAGTCTCATTACAATAAACAGTGGCAGTTATTAGCTAGTGACAAAGCATTATTTTATATATATATATATTTTTTTTTGTCTCATTAGGAAGTCATTACTCAAGTGACATACTATTTAGAGTTGATCAGTATTATTCAGAATTATCATAAACTAGTGACATTATGTGGGACTGGTAATACCTCTTTTAGCAATGCATTGCGTTGGGATCGATAATTAATTGGTGAGGCATAACACTATTTGCTTTTGACCTATTGCTGCAAATGAGGATAGTTAACATCATTCGTCATGAGTCAGCTGTAGCAAGGTTATGTAACAAGGCAGTATATGTGATCACATTTATAAATGATAAACACAAATGGGTAAAAAATAAAAATGCAAGTACTAGGACAGGTATAATAAGTAACAGGTTTAGTAAGTATCATGAAAAACTTCTCCTGGAAAAAATACAAAATGGATTATTGACCTGAAAGAAGAAACGCACACTATGCTGAAAAGTAGTGAACTTCGAATTAACAGGTAGTGAAATGTGTATAAAATGTGTTCCATAGCTGTCCTTTCCAAAACTTTCTGTCATCCTACTAAGCAATATGACACCTGCTGTCAAAGAAAACTGCAACAAATACTTAAATAACTACATAACATAAATACATAACTTCAACATTATCCTCATCTGTAAAGAAAACTTCATTATCCATATCATCATAACTTCACTATTATCATCATCTGTAAAGAAAAACTTCATTATTCATAACATCATATCCTTCATCATTATTCATCAGTATTCATTATCATCTGCAAAAAAATCACTCCATTACTCATTATACAACTATTTCTTATCTCTAGCATATTTCATCACTAAAACTAAGATGTGTAGTTCAGTCTGACAGCCTGCATCAATCACCTTGTATTCTGAAAGAAAAAATTAGCTAAGACTGCTATTCTATGATGAGTATAGTATATTCTTGTTAATGCTTGTTAATCCTGATCCATTTACTCTTCCTCATAAAGTTATTGCATCTTCTTTCGTTTATTCCATAGGTGAAATTCCCATTTCTGTTGAATTTATTTCTTACACGCATCATTTCTTTCTGAAATTCATGAACAAAGATTAATGTCTTGCATTTAAATCCTATACCCACTAAATAATGACTGGTTTATGGTGACACAATTAACCATACAGCATAACATGACAGAAAACGTAATATGTCAAAGACATTGACAGTGTTCAGATGCAAAAATGTACACAGAATATCACAATGCAGCAGCAAAAAAAAATGTAAAACAGTCACGATGTTGAGATGTCATAAGGCAAAAAAAAAATATCAAAGTCAACTGGTGTGTGTTATATCTTAACTATTTCACAGTGCATATAAACAAAACTGGAATACAATCATACATAAAAAAAGTGGAAAATGTGCACGGTCTGATGTGTAACGACAAGAAAAGCGACCTGCTAACCTTACCTTGCCGGGCACTTGCCAAGAAAAAATACGATAATCATCAGTAATTAGTCAGGTGAATTAATTGCATTAGTAAATGACATCATAGTGTGTTGAATCATACAGTGGTTTCACTCAATAAACGGTTTAATGTTTGAGATATGGTGATTGCCTTTCGATTTTCTGGTTCTCAAAGTTTCGACGTGTACAACATTGGGGTGAGGGATGCTGCGAATCCGATATGGACCTGCGTATAGAAGTTCAAATTTACTGCACTTACCTTTTAATTTACTGGATAAATAGTGTGTACGTATCAATATCTTCTGTCCAACGTGAAAGTCGCGGCGTGTACAAACCTGTTTTTGCTGTCTTCTCCGGCGCTCTGCGGCACGTTTGATGTTGTTCAGCGCAATGTTAATTATTTCGTGGTGTCGTAGGCGACGACTTTTGGGAAATTCTATTAATTCTTTAATTTTGTTTGGCGGTTCAACGTTTTTCAGTATAACAAACGGAGATAGCATAGTGGATTCATTTGGTATGGAATTAATTACATTTTGGAATGAGAGTATGTGTGTATCCCAATCAATATGTCTTTTGTGGCAGTATATTCTACACAGTTTACCAATTTCCTTCATTAATCTTTCACAGGGGTTCGAAGAAGCGTGGTACTTGGATATATAGATCGGAGAAATGTTTCTAGCTCGTAACATGCGTGTCCATATAGCTTGCTGTAAAAGAATTTTACGTAGTTGCGTGCGTTCGTCGTCTGTAGTTGCACTGCTTTGTTTAACTTTATCGGAAATCATCTGTATTACGTCGTAGTCAGCTTTGTCTGGAGTATTATAGTTGTGTACGTATGTATCCGTGAACAATGTGGGATTACAGTCTATGTCACGTGTTACGGAAATGACCTCTGTGCGATTAATTGTTTGCTCTTCCGCAGACAATGAATGCTGAAACTCTAAAGCCAATTGTACATTTTCATCATTTAGCATTAAATAAGAATTTTGAAAATCAATAACTGCGTCGTGTTGTACCAGAAAATTCGTACCTAAAATAACGTCTGTTGTCAATAAAGGAACAATCCAAAAATTAGAGTGAAAAGTATGACCTCCAATACAAAATGATAAATGCGTCTGTAATTTAACGTCTACACCTTTACTCGATACTGCTCCTTTCACTTTTGTTTTGCCTAAAGGTAACGTCGGATAAGTATTCTCTTTGTTGCACTCGTTGAAAGTCTCCTCATTAATTACTGATATAGGTGATCCGGAATCGATTACTGCTGAAAATTTCGATGAACCAATTTTAATTTCGATAACAGGATGTGAAATGGTTTTCTGAATAACTGGTCTTTCCTGTAAAAGAGTGTCTCTGATGTCGTCAAAAGTAATTACATTTTCGTGAACAACATTTTGCGTGTCTAAGGTAGTGCTTGCGTTACTGTAATATGCAATCTGTGCTGTATCTGGTTAAATTCTGTCGTACGTGCTATTATTTACGGGAGAATGTTGTGGCATATCCACTATATGAACTGCTCTGTTATTTCTTACTGACGTGTTACGCTATGGATGACACCTATTGTCTGTTTCATTCATGATTATTTGTTGTTGCTGATGTTGTTGCTGCTCATAAGATCGACTGTTATTAAATGTACGCTGAAAATTGTGCTCATTAATTTTACGTCTGTCGTGATAGTCATTCCTATACGGTGCATTGCGATACGAGTTGAAATAGTGTGTTATCTGTACGTAGTTATTTCTTTGCTGCCATGCGTTACTATTTGTTGGAGCTGAGACTTTACGTGCACGCGGCGAAACATTCTTGTTCGGTTGACCTTGTGGACTACATTGTTGGTTAGGTACGCCAAGCGGCTGACTTTCATGCTATTGTGGTGAAAAACATCTATTGTTACAAAAATATGGTTCCGACTGCTCAAAATTTTGTACATACTGATGATTACGATTTTATTTGTTATTAAAATTACGCTGATTCTGGAGTGCCTAATGAAAATTGTCACATTCGCTAAAAATTTGTCACATCCGGTTTTCATTACTCGTTTCTTAATACTAGGTAGAGCAATAGTTGAAGAGCAGTTTTGATAGATATAAAGGATAGTAGAAGAAAAGGCAGCAGTGCAGAAAACTAAAGATGAAATAGCACTACTACAGCTCGGGGCCCTATGCTCGCTACGGCACATATTCATTAAAGCGTAATGAATCCCCTGAGGTCAATTACGCACTGCAAATAAATTTTAGCTTTTGCGTTGCACGCAATAGCGGTAAAATTCCAAAAGCAAATCGCTGTATTCCTGCTAATTCTAGTTTCATCATTATAGGCAATGCTGTTGTAAATACAAAAATAAATTGTCGCATCTGGTTCAAAGCTAGCTTTTGCATTACAGGTAATAGCGGTGAATGTACAAAGATAAATTGTCGTTTACAGTGCAAAGCGTGTACCTGTACGCTGTCATTATTAAGTTCTTTACAATTTCTGGCGGATAAAAATTGCTCGTAATCTACGTTCTCGTCATTGAATTTGAAAACACGTTCGGGTTTGTGTGTGAATCTGTTTGTCTGTGTCGTTTCGTACTTCAAGTTGCGTAGCTTTTCATATTTTAAGTCGCGTAGCTTTTCGGATTTTAATTCGCGTAGTCTCTGTAAATTGTTCACATTATACACGCTGCGTGACTCTGACACATGTTCATAAAGTGGCGTCTGTTGCGGTATGTTATTAACTGAAATGTTTTTCATCTCTGTTACTTCTTGTTGTAAATTTGCCAACTTCCTACGTAACGTGTTGTTAGATGAATCGATCTCATTAATTGCCTGCTGTAAATTTTGAAATTCAGGTGTTTGGATAAATGAAACCGGTGCAGTATCGTCTGATTTATTGTCATTAGTATTTTCGATAACATCAATACGACTGGCCAATTCATCATATTTTTCAGTCAGTATTTTAACTTGATCATCGGTTTTAGAATCAGACGCTTTAATCTGTTTTTGCAACTTGCGCGTAGTTTCGCTCAGTTTTTTAACATCAGCTTTGATAACATCACAATCCTGTGTTAGATCTAATTGTTCGAATCTATCTGTCACTGTTTGAATATTTACTGTGTGTGTATCTGTTTTTGATTTAAGGTCAGAAATTTCATCCCGTAATTCCGCGTTCAATTGTTCTATGGTATTAATTTTGTCGGACACTGTAGTAATATTATTGTCTACATACGTCTTCGCTTTCGCGAATATTTTACGTTTGTCCTCTTGTCTTTGTGCAGTGATTGTTTCCATGACTTGTCGTTTTACTTTGTTTTGATCCTGAATAAATCTGCGGAAACGCGTATCACTGTTCTGTATGTGCTGATTAAAGCGCTCGTTAATCTGAGTGTTCTGCTGTTCGAATTTCGCGTCTATCTTTGCGTCCATAGTGCGCGAAAGTTCTACCGTCATTGCTCTAAACTCGTCCCGTAATTGTGCAGCTTTTTCAGAGCATTGTTTAGCGACTCCGCTAATTTCGTTTCTGAGTGTATCTGTTGCGGCTGTTTGCATTTCCCTTAATTCTTGCGCAACAGACTTTATTTCTTCGCTATTTTTTCGTGAACAAGCCTCAATTTCCACGCGCAACTGTTCCTTAGTGTCATGGCACTGCGCGGCAACGGCTCTAATTTGTTCACTAAGTTGTTTGAAATTTTCGTCATTATTGTTAAGTTTCTCGTTCTGTTGTTTGACCTGTTCGCTGAGTTGTTTAAAATCTTCACTTTGTTTGTCTAATTTTTTATTCTGTTCACTAAATTGTTGTTTGAGATTTTCGTCAGTTTTCTCTCTCTGTTGTTTGATATCTACACCAATATCGTTCTTAAATTGTAACATTATTGCCATAAATTGATTCAAATCAAATGTAGCATTACCTACTCCATTATCTGTGCTGTTTGATTGTGTACCTGGAATTGTCGCGCTTTGTGTGACCATTTGGTCATTCTGCAATTTACAAAAAGGATTATCAGTCGGACCTACACTGTCACTCACTGTTTCGGAATTAAATAAATCCGTCGTACTTTGTGTACCCTGTTCATTTTCATCACACAAATTTGTCTGTACGTTACTTGAGTTTTCCAAATCGGGTGTGTTAAGCTGGGTAGCGCTCATTACAATGGAGCGTCCCGCGTCATCAATTGTCGTCAAATTAACAGAAGAGACAATTGAGTTCGTTTGTTCATCATTAAGATAAAAGTCATCATTAATGGTTGTATTGCACTGATTGTTAGTGAACGCAGGATTGTCATCATCACACTGCGTGTCATAATTACTATCGGTCACGCTGTTTAAGTCGGTAATTTCATTCAAAATACCTCGCGATACACTATTCACAGTCTTTCGCGGCATTTTTACAATAGTCACAATTTTTCAGAAAATAAATAAGCACAATGCAAAAGCAACACACAAATACAACAGAGCAACGAATTGCCGTTGACCTGTAGAAAGAAAGTCACAAGATTAGTAAAAGCGTTGCGCCAAATCCTAATTATATCTAAGCAAATAAGAGCAGATATCTGACTGTCGCTCAAAAGACTCTCAACGAAATACGATCCTGGACTGGGTGTCGCCAAGTGTAGCCTCCCCACCGTAATTTTAAAGGAAAGACAATACTCAATAGAAATGGGAGCCAAGTGTAACCTCCCCACAAAAATTTAAAAGAAAGAAACAAGACAATATTTAATTATGAATGCTAATGGACACTGCTCTAATTGTAACCTCGCCACAAAGAAATGTACTGACAATGGCAACAAAAATGTGAAATTCGCAATCTGACTCAAATATAAATTCTTCACCAAAAAATTAAAGTCCATTCAGTGATAAGAAAATTCAATTAAAACGAAATATCGGTCTTTGGCCCTGTGTAAAACAATCAGAATTAAAGTCTTACCTCAGAATAACTGGATGTCAAATTTCTGCTCTTATTTCTGCGCACGGCTTGGAGGAACTGCATTGCAAATAATAATATTCCTTTTTTCTGTGAATTTACTGAAATTTTTCTTCAAAAGAAGTGGAATGAAATGGGAAGTGCAACGAAATCTTTAGTTCAATAAAAAATAAATTTTTTTGAAAAATGCTTTTGAAATCAAAATTATTATTGGGGGACTTGTTGGAGATTGATTACAATAAATAAGTTTTACATTGTCTAATGATTATATTAATTAACAGTATACCTCATTCAGCATCTTGACCAGTGTTGCCGACCGCCTACATCACACAACCGCACTGGGCTGCTACTACTGACCGACCGCTCTGCATGACGACTACTGACATAGTACTGCTCTGCAACTAAACAGAGCTACCGACTCGCAACGACTACTTCACAGACTCGCAACGACTGACTGACAGAGTACTGCTCTGCATAGCGACAACTAGCGAACTGCTCGCAACACTCGCGCGGTCAAGCGCAGACTCTCTGGTCACAGATGCTACAATGCCTCGCCATCGCTGCTATGTTACATACGTGTTTCAACACTCATTAACAAGAAGATTAAAACAATGTAATTTACTATAATACCTCACACAGGAAGTCGTTTCGCAGTTATTCTCTAAAATTCTTATGGTTAGAAATGTGATACTGCCCCGCGATCTTTTGGTTCTAAAAGTTTCATTTCCAGCAGTGTTTTCATAAATTATTCTCCTTCCTGGGAATAGTTCATTATAATCATGCCAACATAATACAATGTAGTTCCTGACAAAATATTTTAAGTGGAACCTCCTCAGCACTCATAGCTAGAGTAACGCAATCAAGAAATGACCTCTGCACTCTGCAAGCACTTATCATTATCAATGAATGAACAAGATGTTCATCATCTCTTAATCCTACAACCAACACAGAACTAAATTGTTTCATGATCATAAAATCTACTGCTGACATGACGCGTGTTACCTATATGTTCAGAGGCACAGTCTCAGTACCTATTTGTAATATACACACAGGATAAACGATTCCTACATACATCATATGTTGCTAAAATAACAATAGAAAATGAGTGCTCAGGAAGAGACAGTAAAAATAAAGAGTAGAACCATGGCCAGGACAAGAGTACAAGAGAATAACAGAAAAGTCATCAAAAGCATCTCATTACTGAAATATCAAATATGAGCCAATCAGGCAGCCCAACTAGAAACGAGTAAACACTCCCAGCAAAACATTATTAATTCGAGTTGAAAGTCGCAAGATACTCACACATATAGTCCAACATCCTGCTGCACCAACTTATACATGCATCATTCACATATCACTAAGAGGAAACTAAACTAAACTCCTACCGAGCAGACCAAGAAGGCCCAACAGTACTGACCGGCCGCCGTGTCAACCTCAGCTCATAGGCGTCACTGGATGAGGATATGGAGGGCATGTGGTCAGCAGACCATTCTCCAGGCTGTATGTCAGTTTACGAGATCGGAGCCGCTACTTCTCAGTCAAGTAGCTCCTCAGTTTGCCTCACAAGGGTTGAGTGCACCCCGCTTGCCAACAGCGCTCGGCAGACCGGATGGTCACCCATCCATGTACTAGACCAGCCCGACAGCGATTAACTCCGGTGATCTGACGGGAACCGGTATTACCAATGCGACAAGGCCGTTGGCAACTCCATGAGGAGAAGATGGGAAATTACTTAAAACATATAAGATCTAGGTCATTTATTTTATCATACACACTCACTTCATCGTTGAAATATGTCCAAACTGCCTCACTCTTGTGTTACAACAGTTATTATTATCTCAGCAAAGTTCAGCAAAAGAAGAATGGAAAGTTATGTTCCAAGCTCCATTTTTTCAATCATCATCACTTTCTTTCTTTCTTTAGTTTGTGCCGTTTTTCCCGCGGATACGCAGGGTCGGCGTGGTTAATCGGATGTGTAAATGTTAGTTGAACGGGTGGCCGGATGCCCTTCGTGCCGCCACCCCGTACCCCCCGGGAAGGAATTAGTGCACCCCAACTGTCTGTGACTAGTGTAATCCATGGAATAGTGCGAAAGTGTTCAGACGTCTGCGAGCCGTGTAATTGAGGCGGGACGTGGGGACCAGCCCGTTATTCACCTAGGGGGATGTGGAAAACCGCCTAAAACCACATCCAGGCTGGCCAGCACACTGGCCCTCGTTGTTAATCCGCTGTGGGATTCGATCCGGGACCGGCGCGCCTACCCGAGTCCAGGAAGCAGCACGTTAGCGCAGTCGGCTAACCTGGTGGGTTTCAAACATTATCACTCTGTTCTCATAATAATCACTATAGTATCTACACTGCACCTTCCAAAAACATCAGTAACACACAGTAACCTCTCACATTTTGTAAAGTAGTTTCATATTACTATCCATATAAATCTACAACCGATACAAAGGATTTGAAATAACAAAGTGTGAAAATTCATTGTTAATATGTTAATTGTGCTTTCCTCAATTTCCAATAGCAATCGACTGAACTGCTCTACCTTTGCAAGAAATCGATCTAGAAAATTATCACACATAGGTTGTAATGCTCTTGGCACCAGCGATAAACTGCATCCTTTCCCTATGGAGGGAATCAGTTTACAAAATCATCTCAAGTAGGCTGCAGTGCCCTCAGCACCACCAAAATCAATCTACAAAATCATCTCAAATGACCTCTGCAACATAGGTTGCAATGTTCCTGGCACCAACGAAATAATCCAACATACACTCCTGGAAATGGAAAAAAGAACACATTGACACCGGTGTGTCAGACCCACCATACTTGCTCCGGACACTGCGAGAGGGCTGTACAAGCAATGATCACACGCACAGCACAGCGGACACACCAGGAACCGCGGTGTTGGCCATCGAATGGCGCTAGCTGCGCAGCATTTGTGCACCGCCGCCGTCAGTGTCAGCCAGTTTGCCGTGGCATACGGAGCTCCATCGCAGTCTTTAACACTGGTAGCATGCCGCGACGGCGTGGACGTGAACCGTATGTGCAGTTGACGGACTTTGAGCGAGGGCGTATAGTGGGCATGCGGGAGGCCGGGTGGACGTACCGCCGAATTGCTCAACACGTGGGGCGTGAGGTCTCCACAGTACATCGATGTTGTCGCCAGTGGTCGGCGGAAGGTGCACGTGCCCGTCGACCTGGGACCAGACCGCAGCGACGCACGGATGCACGCCAAGACCGTAGGATCCTACGCAGTGCCGTAGGGGACCGCACCGCCACTTCCCAGCAAATTAGGGACACTGTTGCTCCTGGGGTATCGGCGAGGACCATTCGCAACCGTCTCCATGAAGCTGGGCTACGGTCCCGCACACCGTTAGGCCGTCTTCCGCTCACGCCCCAACATCGTGCAGCCCGCCTCCAGTGGTGTCGCGACAGGCGTGAATGGAGGGACGAATGGAGACGTGTCGTCTTCAGCGATGAGAGTCGCTTCTGTCTTGGTGCCAATGATGGTCGTATGCGTGTTTGGCGCCGTGCAGGTGAGCGCCACAATCAGGACTGCATACGACCGAGGCACACAGGGCCAACACCCGGCATCATGGTGTGGGGAGCGATCTCCTACACTGGCCGTACACCACTGGTGATTGTCGAGGGGACACTGAATAGTGCACGGTACATCCAAACCGTCATCGAACCCATCGTTCTACCATTCCTAGACCGGCAAGGGAACTTGCTGTTCCAACAGGACAATGCACGTCCGCATGTATCCCGTGCCACCCAACGTGCTCTAGAAGGTGTAAGTCAACTACCCTGGCCAGCAAGATCTCCGGATCTGTCCCCCATTGAGCATGTTTGGGACTGGATGAAGCGTCGTCTCACGCGGTCTGCACGTCCAGCACGAACGCTGGTCCAACTGAGGCGCCAGGTGGAAATGGCATGGCAAGCCGTTCCACAGGACTACATCCAGCATCTCTACGATCGTCTCCATGGGAGAATAGCAGCCTGCATTGCTGCGAAAGGTGGATATACACTGTACTAGTGCCGACATTGTGCATGCTCTGTTGCCTGTGTCTATGTGCCTGTGGTTCTGTCAGTGTGATCATGTGATGTATCTGACCCCAGGAATGTGTCAATAAAGTTTCCCCTTCCTGGGACAATGAATTCACGGTGTTCTTATTTCAATTTCCAGGAGTGTATATTGGTAAATGCCATCGTGCCGAGAAAAAACATACTATATGTAGGGGTAGACATGGTCCCCAAGCATAAATGCATACTTGTAATGATCCACTGTGCCTCCCAGAATGACGATGTCACCCATGGAATACTTTGAAAAAATTTTCTATACCATAACGCCTCTCCTACGGCCTGGACCCTCCCGAAAATTGTTGCAGGGTGTTTGCTTTCAGACATTTCACGACTACACGCCAACGCCCATTTGTCGGATGGAGTATACAATAATTATTCTGAAAAGGCTACCTGTGCCAATTAGACACGTCCAGTTATGGTAATGGCATGCAAGCAAACTCCAGCCTTCGTCGCCGATGAGCAGCAGTCAGCATGGGTGCACGAACTAGGCACCGCTACGGAGGCCCACACGCAGCAATGTTCGCTGAACAGTCGTTGAGGTGATACTGTTGGTGATCCCTTGGTTCATATGGTCGGCCAGTTGTTCAACAGTTGCACGTCTATTCGTCCATGCACATCTCCACAGCCTCACTCACCCCTGTCATCTATGACCAACGTTGCGCAACATTTGCCTCAGCGCCGGTTTTGGAAGACGCCATTTTTCCATGCACGGTGTACTGTAATCATTGCGGCACACGTATGCTTTACAGACATAGCCGTTTCGGAAATGATTCCACTCTTGGGCTTAAAGCCAATGGTCCTGGGACTGATGACCTCAGATGTTAAGTCCCATAATTCTCAGAGCCATTTAGAGCCAATGGTCCTGCCATTTTGCACGTCAGATAAATACGTCCGTTTCCGCATTATGACAACGACTGCATTGTTTTTCGTGCTTTGTATACCCTCCCCTGTTAGTGTTGCCACCTGTTGTCTGTGAGTGCTTATTGCACGGTGATGTCGAATGTAAGCGGTGGATACATTAATGTGACTAGACCGTGTATTATGTTTGCGTTGTAATGTCAGCTGCCAAATGGCCACCCTTAGAGTCAGGAAGGGGAGAAGAAATTAATTTACGTAAATTACCTCTCGTTATTGGGCACCGTGCGCGCAGCGTCGACTGTTTGAGGCGATTTACAGACTTTATCAAGATTATGATATTTTACTGCGCTTTGATTGAATCCCTATAATATGATTTGACTTCAGGTTGGTGACTGAACACAGAGCGCAGATAAAAAACGCCTGTTTGTGACCGTTGCCGCAAGGATACGTTCTTTAAGGGAGTGGAGGTTGATAAAATGGTTCAGGGAAAAAGAAACGCGGGAAATACGGTGATTTGCGAACTACCAACAGCCGTTCACAAAGGGCAGTTAATGACGGTGCCACGGAGACCAGTTTTTTAATGAAGTGGGAATGCATCTCATTGCCAATCGTTCAGAGAGAAACAAGCAGGAAGGCTTTGACTCACAAACAAGCTCTTTGCTAGACCTCTCTGAAGAAGTTCAGCAAAGTTGATACTAAACTACCAGGGAGTACTAGAGATCCCTCACAGGCAGATTTGAAAACAAACTCCCACACATTTATATTGCTCAGATTAATATTGAATAGGGAGTGAACGAGATTAGGAAGCTGGTTGTTATGCAAAATGAATATTGTCTCACCAGGTACGTGCATATTTTCTTTCCAACAGACTAGACACAGAGAAGAACCATTCGTGCAGCATGCAAATGAGTTTACTAAGCACTATTATACACTATGTGATCAAAACTATCCGGAAACCCCAAAAACATACGTTTTTCATGATGATGATGATGATGTTTGTTTTGTGGTGCGCTCAACTGCGCGGTTATGAGCTCCCATACAAATTCACAACCTTTCCTCAGCCCAATCTCGCCACTTTCATGAATGATGATGAAATGTTGAGGACAACACAAACACCCAGTCATCTCGCACGTTTTTCATATTATATGCATTGCGCTGCCACCTGTTCCCCTGTACTCCATATCAGCTTACTCAGTAGTCATTAGACATAGTGGGAGAGCAGAATGGGGTGCTCAGCGGAACTTACGAACTTCGAACGAGGTCAGGTGATGTGGGTGTCACTTGTGTCATACGTCTGTGCACGAAGTTTCCGCCCTCCTAAACATCCCTAGGTCCACTGCTTCCGATGTGATACTGAAGTGGAAACGTGAAGGGACACGTACAGCACAAAAGCGTGCAGCCGGCCTCGTATGTTGACTGACAGAGACAGCCGACAGTTGAAGAGGGTCACAATGTGTAATAGGCAGACATCTGTCCAGACCATCACACAGGAATTCCAAACTGCATCAGGATCCACAGCAAGTACTATGACATTTAGGCGATAGGTCAGAAAACTTGGATTTCATGGTCGAGTGGCTGCTCATAAGCCTCACATCACGCCGGTAAATGCCAAACGACGTCTCGTTTGGTGTAAGGTGCGTAAACATTGGACGATTGAAATACGTTATGTGGAGTGACACTCACGATGCACTATGTAGCGATCCGATGGCAGGGTGTGGGTAAGGCGAATGCCTGGTGAACGTCACCTGCCAGCGTGTGTAGTGCCAACGGTAAAATTCGTAGGCGGGGAAGTTATGGTGTGGTCGTATTTATCATAGAGAGGGATTGCACCCCTTGTTGTTTTGTATGGCACTATCACAGCACAGACATGCATTGGTGTTTTAAGCACCTTCTTCCTTCCCACTGTTGAAGAGCAATTCGAGGATGGCGCTTGTATCTTTGAATACGATCGAGCTCGTGTTGATAATGCACGGCCTGTGTCGGAGTGGTTACACGACAATAACATCCCTGTAATGGACTGGCCTGCACAGAGTGCTGACCTGAATCCTATAGATCACCTCTGGGATCTTCAATAAAATTCTTCAGGGTATCAGACCGCATCGTCATAATTTAAAATGCGCCAACGTTTCGGCCAGCGTTGCAGCTAGCCTTCATCAGGGCCTTACGTTAACTGCTAAATGAACACACTTGATTCCTTAAATAGCTGCACGAGAAAACCGTGTTGTTGCTTGATTGGCTGTAAAAGGAGGAGGAGGAGGGGTGAAAGGTATACTTTATTGGTGTTTCCTTTATTATCTGTCATTGGCTGAAATAGCTGTTTTCTATTGGTCTTTATATTAATCCACCCCATTGGAGGAGACGGACGAATAGCGAACAGGTGATGGCTGTGACGTCACACTGTTTCCATGCTGTCCAGAAGCCGGCTGCGGCGTGCCATTGCTTTGTGTACTCGCGACCACTACTGCGGCTCTCCGCGTGTCTGCATGGGCCGCCACGGCTCTGCCGCCGCTCCGTAGCCCTGCTATTGCAGGCAGCCAAGACCTCGGAAGCTTGTACCCGTCCTCTCTATTCATGTTGGCGGGTCTTTTGGCTATTTCTATCGCCTCTCTAACCTTTCTTTTGAAAGAGAGAGGCTGTTTCGCCAGGACGCGGGCTTCTTGAAAAAGTATTGGTTTCCCGCACTCGTCTCGGTGTTCCGCCACTGCTGACTTAGTGTGTTGATTCAGGCGGATATATCTTTCATGTTCCGAGAGCCTTGTGCTAATCGGACGTCCCGTCTCACCTATGTAGACTAATCTACACGCACAACCAATTTCATACACGCCAGCTGTGTGTAGTTTGTCAACTGCATCCTTGGTAGAACCGAGCATGTCTGATATTTTGTTTCTGCTTCCGAAAATTGGTTTGATGTCGGCTTTTCGTAGAATTTTGCCAATACATTCGGTGACACCTTGTACATATGGTAACACAGCAATGCTCTGTGCCTCCTTCTCCTCTTCCCTATTAGTCTTCTCCCTTGTCGACATGGTGCTGTCTGTCATCTGCTTCCCATAGCCATTAGTTCCGAAGATGGACCTGAGGCGTTCAAGTTCTGTCTTTAGATGTTCTTCGTCGCTTATCCTGTACGCTCTCTTCGTTAGCGTGTGCAGGGCGGACTTCTTCTGCGTGGGGTGATGGTGGGAGGAGGCGTGAAGGTACCTGTCCGTATTGGTTGGTTTCCTGTACACTTTGTGGCCAAGTTTACCATCAGGTTTTCGATAAACTTCCACGTCGAGAAAAGGCAGCACCCCATTCTTCTCTGTTTCCATTGTAAACTGAATTTTCCTATGCTGTTGGTTAAGGTGCTTGTGGAAGTTCTGTAACTCCTCTTCTCCGTGGGGCCAGATGACGAAAGTATCATCGACATAGCGAAGCCAACATTTTGGGCGTAATGGTGCGGACTGGAGGGCTGTTTCCTCAAATGCCTCCATGAAAATTTCTGCTGCGATAGGCGATAGGGGTGAGCCCATAGCTACACCGTCAGTTTGTTCATAAAATTGACCTCTCCACTTGAAATAGGTCGTCGTCAGACAGTGGCGCACAAGCTCACATATATCAGGTGCCACGCGTTCTTCTAGGATGTTCACAGTATCTGACACTGGGACATTCGTGAATAGGGATTTGACGTCGAAACTAACCATCAGATCTTGGTCCGTAACACGCATTTCCTTTAGGAGAGACACGAAGTGAGTGGAATCCTTAACGTAGGACTCGGTTTGGTGCACTAGGTGTCGGAGCCTAGGTGCCAGTTCTTTCGCTAGGTAGTAGGTCGGCGAATTTATACTGTTTACTATGGACCTTAAGGGGAAGTCGGTTTTGTGTACCTTCGGTACACCATATATCCTTGGTGCCTGTGTCACTTGCGGGATGAATCTTCTGGCCTTGTCGAAGTTGATTCTAGAGTGCTTGAGCAGTGCCTGCGTCGTTTTGATTACCTTGGCCGTCGGATCTCCCTGAAGTTTCTTGTAGATAGGTTCTGCGAGAATATCTTCCATTCGTTTGTTGTAATCAAATGTGTCCAAGACTACAGTGGCGTTGCCCTCATCTGCCTGTACCACTACTAAGTGGGGGTTGTCCCTGAGTTCCTTGATGGCATGGTATTCCTCAGCGTTGAAGTTTTGCTTCGGTGGCTTTGCTTTATTCAGAACTCTGACCGTTTCCTGCCGGATACTTCTCCGCCTCGGCCTGTGGCAGATGACGTACCGAAGCCTCTACGGATTCTATGATATCTTCTTTTGGAACTCGCTTAGGTGCGACAGCGAAATTCATCCCCTTGGCCAGAATTGCTGTGGTTGCTTCGCTCAAGGTGTGGCTGGAGAGGTTGACCACTGTCCGTCGCCTGTCCAGCGTCAATGTTTCGTCCGTGGCTTTCTGTTGTAGTTTGTCGTACTTTCTCATCTGGCGGTTAGTAATACTATTGCTGGTCCTTGATGCTTGCTGAAAGGTTAACCTGTCGACTTTATCCCAGTCTTCCATCTGAAGTTTTCCGGCCAGAAATAGGTGCAGATCACACAAATTCCTGTTGTGAGCGTCGAGACTTATGCGGATGTGGCGGATCCTTTCCCGTAGCAATGCTTTACTGGCTTTAACACAGATATTCCTCGCCTTGTTCGTTTTTATGTGATATGTCAACCGCAAAGAATACGGCACAACACTCGTGTCTCTGCATCTCTTCAAAAAAGCAAGGTCATTCAGCAGTTTACATCTTTTTAACCGCAGTGCTTCTAACTTCTTGATGTTTCCGTGGATTTCCTGCCCATACAGGTTGGTTAAATGTAAGCGTAGGCTTCCGCGGCCGTTGTCTTCTTCAATAAAATTCTTCAGGGTATCAGACCGCATCGTCATAATTTAAAATGCGCCAACGATTCGGCCAGCGTTGCAGCTAGCCTTCATCAGGGCCTTACGTTAACTGCTAAATGACCACACTTGATTCCTTAAATAGCTCCACGAGAAAACCGTGTTGTTGCTTGATTGGCTGTAAAAGGAGGAGGAGGAGGGGTGAAAGGTATACTTTATTGGTGTTTCCTTTATTATCTGTCATTGGCTGAAATAGCTGTTTTCTATTGGTCTTTATATTAATCCACCCCATTGGAGGAGACGGACGAATAGCGAACAGGTGATGGCTGTGACGTCACACTGTTTCCATGCTGTCCAGAAGCCGGCTGCGGCGTGCCATTGCTTTGTGTACTCGCGACCACTACTGCGGCTCTCCGCGTGTCTGCATGGGCCGCCACGGCTCTGCCGCCGCTCCGTAGCCCTGCTATTGCAGGCAGCCAAGACCTCGGAAGCTTGTACCCGTCCTCTCTATTCATGTTGGCGGGTCTTTTGGCTATTTCTATCGCCTCTCTAATCTTTCTTTCGAAAGAGAGAGGCTGTTTCGCCAGGACGCGGGCTTCTTGAAAAAGTATTGGTTTCCCGCACTCGTCTCGGTGTTCCGCCACTGCTGACTTAGTGTGTTGATTCAGGCGGATATATCTTTCATGTTCCGAGAGCCTTGTGCTAATCGGACGTCCCGTCTCACCTATGTAGACTAATCCACACGCACAACCAATTTCATACACGCCAGCTGTGTGTAGTTTGTCAACTGCATCCTTGGTAGAAACGAGCATGTCTGATATTTTGTTTCTGCTCCGGAAAATTGGTTTGATGTCGGCTTTTCGTAGAATTTTGCCAATACGTTCGGTGACCCCTTGTACATATGGTAACACAGCAATGCTCTATGCCTCCTTCTCCTCTTCCCTATTAGTCTTCTCCCTTGTCGACATGGTGCTGTCTATCATCTGCTTCCCATAGCCATTAGTTCCGAAGATGGACCTGAGGCGTTCAAGTTCTGTCTTTAGATGTTCTTCGTCGCTTATCCTGTACGCTCTCTTCGTTAGCGTGTGCAGGGCGGACTTCTTCTGCGTGGGGTGATGGTGGGAGGAGGCGTGAAGGTACCTGTCCGTATTGGTTGGTTTCCTGTACACTTTGTGGCCAAGTTTACCATCAGGTTTTCGATAAACTTCCACGTCGAGAAAAGGCAGCACCCCATTCTTCTCTGTTTCCATTGTAAACTGAATTTTCCTATGCTGTTGGTTAAGGTGCTTGTGGAAGTTCTGTAACTCCTCTTCTCCGTGGGGCCAGATGACGAAAGTATCATCGACATAGCGAAGCCAACAATTTGGGCGTAATGGTGCGGACTGGAGGGCTGTTTCCTCAAATGCCTCCATGAAAATTTCTGCTGCGATAGGCGATAGGGGTGAGCCCATAGCTACACCGTCAGTTTGTTCATAAAATTGACCTCTCCACTTGAAATAGGTCGTCGTCAGACAGTGGCGCACAAGCTCACATATATCAGGTGCCACGCGTTCTTCTAGGATGTTCACAGTATCTGACACTGGGACATTCGTGAATAGGGATTTGACGTCGAAACTAACCATCAGATCTTGGTCCGTAACACGCATTTCCTTTAGGAGAGACACGAAGTGAGTGGAATCCTTAACGTAGGACTCGGTTTGGTGCACTAGGTGTCGGAGCCTAGGTGCCAGTTCTTTCGCTAGGTAGTAGGTCGGCGAATTTATACTGTTTACTATGGGCCTTAAGGGGAAGTCGGTTTTGTGTACCTTCGGTACACCATATATCCTTGGTGCCTGTGTCACTTGCGGGATGAATCTTCTGGCCTTGTCGAAGTTGATTCTAGAGTGCTTGAGCAGTGCCTGCGTCGTTTTGATTACCTTGGCCGTCGGATCTCCCTGAAGTTTCTTGTAGATAGGTTCTGCGAGAATATCTTCCATTCGTTTGTTGTAATCAGTTGTGTCCAAGACTACAGTGGCGTTGCCCTTATCTGCCTGTACCACTACTAAGTGGGGGTTGTCCCTGAGTTCCTTGATGGCATGGTATTCCTCAGCGTTGATGTTTTGCTTCGGTGGCTTTGCTTTATTCCACAAGCACCTTAACCAACAGAATAGGAAAATTCAGTTTACAATGGAAACAGAGAAGAATGGGGTGCTGCCTTTTCTCGACGTGGAAGTTTATCGAAAACCTGATGGTAAACTTGGCCACAAAGTGTACAGGAAACCAACCAATACGGACAAGTACCTTCACGCCTCCTCCCACCATCACCCCACGCAGAAGAAGTCCGCCCTGCACACGCTAACGAAGAGAGCGTACAGGATAAGCGACGAAGAACATCTAAAGACAGAAGAACGCCTCAGGTCCATCTTCGGAACTAATGGCTATGGGAAGCAGATGATAGACAGCACCATGTCGACAAGGGAGAACACTAATAGGGAAGAGGAGAAGGAGGCATAGAGCATTGCTGTGTTACCATATGTACAAGGTGTCACCGAACGTATTGGCAAAATTCTACGAAAAGCCGACATCAAACCAATTTTCCGAAGCAGAAACAAAATATCAGACATGCTCGGTTCTACCAAGGATGCAGTTGACAAACTACACGCAGCTGGCGTGTATGAAATTGGTTGTGCGTGTGGATTAGTCTACATAGGTGAGACGGGACGTCCGATTGGCACAAGGCTCTCGGAACATGAAAGATATATCCGCCTGAATCAACACACTAAGTCAGCAGTGGCGGAACACCGAGACGAGTGCGGGAAACCAATACTTTTTCAAGAAGCCCACGTCCTGGCGAAACAGCCTCTCTCTTTCAAAAGAAAGATTAGAGAGGCGATAGAGATAGCCAAAAGACCCGCCAACATGAATAGAGAGGACGAGTACAAGCTTCCGAGGTCTTGGCTGCCTGCAATAGCAGGGCTACGGAGCGGCGGCAGAGCCGTGGCGGCCCATGCAGACACGCGGAGAGCCGCAGTAGTGGTCGCGAGTACACAAAGCAATGGCACGCCGCAGCCGGCTTCTGGACAGCATGGAAACAGTGTGACGTCACAGCCATCACCTGTTCGCTATTCGTCCGTCTCCTCCAATGGGGTGGATTAATATAAAGACCAATAGAAAACAGCTATTTCAGCCAATGACAGATAATAAAGGAAACCAATAAAGTATACCTTTCATCCCTCCTCCTCCTCCTTTTACAGCCAATCAAGCAACAACACAGTTTTCTCGTGGAGCTATTTAAGGAATCAAGTGTGTTCATTTAGCAGTTAACGTAAGGCCCTGATGAAGGCTAGCTGCAACGCTGGCCGAAACGTTGGCGCATTTTAAATTATGACGATGCGGTCTGATACCCTGAAGAATTTTATTGAAGAAGACAACGGCCGCGGAAGCCTACGCTTACACCTCTGGCATGTTTTTCAGTGCCGACTTAGTGTCAGGCAACACCGACCGACATCTGTTCTTCTCCTCAGCGCAGCACTCCGTGAAGAATGGACTGCCGTTCCGCAAGAAACCTTCCAGCACCTGATTCAACATATTCCTGCGAGAGTGGAAACTGTCATCAAGACCAACACCATACTGAATTCAAGCATTACCGATGGAGGGTGCCACGAACTTGTAAGTCATTTTCAGCCAGTTGTCCGCATACTTCTGATCACATAGTGAACAAGAGAATTGAGAGAAAAGAGATTTACCGACAACGAGGATACTCACGCAGCGATTCTCGAATGGCTCTGTGACCAAGGAACGAGTCTCTGTCGTCGAGGAATTTAACGACTGGTGTAACCTGCCGACTGTTGTTTACAGAGACTTAGTAACTGCACTGAAAAGTAGACTCATGCGCCTGTGTCACTACGGAGTGTAGTACAGCATTCAGTAATAGTTACTTGGCCTGCCAAAATAATGTGTAATTTACGCTATTCAGTCAAATTAATGTGACCACCTGTCAGAGTCCAGAATAACCACCTGTTGCAGCGCGGATGTGTAGTTAATGACGGTCTGGAAGGAACTGACAGGGATCTGGAGCTATGCTGACTCCAGTGCTGCAGTCACCTGCGCTAGGTTTATAGGTTGAGGATCCGCCGCGCGAAGAGTCGGATCGAGGTAGTCACACAGATTGTAGATTAGGTTTCAATTCGGGGAATTTGATGGCCAGGGGATTACGGTAAACTAGTCTTGGCCCTCTTTGAATCACGCATTTACACTGTTAGCTGCGGAGCTGCGTTTGACGTTGCCCTGTGCAGCCGCTAGATGTCATTGAGCTAAGAGTAGATGCATACTTGTGCTAGTCCATAGTGCCTTCCAGAATGACGAGATCACACAGGGAATGCCACGAAAACAATCCCAAGACTATACCACTCCCTGCTCCGTTCTGGACCCTTCCTGTGATCCAACAGACAACTGTCCGGTGGGGCATAAAACGGGCCTCATCTGAAAGGGGCACCGATCGCCACTCAATGGAAGTCCAGTTGCGGTGTTGGCGTGCAGATTGCAAATGAACAGCAGTGAGCATGGGTGTATGAACCAGGCGCCTGCTGTGGAGACCCATACGCAGCAATGTTTGCTGAGCGGTTGTTGGTAGCCCCTTGGTTAATCTGCCACAGCGACACGCAAGCGGTTTACAAACTCAGCCGTATTGAAACGCTTCCACTTTTGACCCGAAAGTGATGATTACCCGTTTTCGACGTCAGATAAATCGTTCCTCTGCCGCAGTTCGAGAACGGCTGCACTGTGTCCCCCGCCCACTGACACGCTCCATTGCTAGTGTCGCCACCTGTCATTTGTGAGTAGTTATTGCACGCTGACGTCGAACATAGGCGGTGGTCATTTTAATGTAACTGGACCACGTAGATTCTGAAGTTCTCTGGCAGTACGTGAACAGAATCATTTAGCAGTTCGCCTAATGTATAACTTGGTAACTGCAAATCTATACAGAATGAAATATTACTTTCTGACTCACGTCAAAATGTCTCTAGCACAAATTCTCAATAACGAGGGAAGTGATTATAGGGTCTCAAATGACAGTCGAACGGCTATGAGTACGTAAATTTTCCGTGAAATTAAAGTTCCGAATCATACTAGGACTCGATTCAAAAGCTACGGGAGGGGTAGCGGGCAGAATTCGAGTCCCAGTACGCAGTTCGAAAATTTCGTTGAAGGTTCGTGCCTTGAAGAAAGGAACTTCACTTTAAGGGGACCACATCCTGCCTATCTAACCCATGTTAATTTAGGCAAGTATTTGACCCATTTCTGAAAAATACTATTTCATGCAGGACCTCAATATTTTTACTGTATGTTACATGATACTAATAGAGTTAACTGTACTAAAATCTACTTTATCCATTTAATAGTTTTTAAGAAATACTTTTTTAAATTTGTTAACTAAAAATATTAAGTTATTTCTGCAGAAAATATTTTTTTTGTGAACGTCCTAATGGGGGAATATTAATGAATGTTGTACCAGAGGTGCCTTTTTATGTTACGTAGAGTCTCTGAAAATTTCATTCATTTATCTATAATAGTTTCTGATATAATGGGGCATATGTACTGAAAATTTTAGTTTGCGGGAAATTGACTTAAAAAAAACTTTTGAAATTTGTTACTTACATTTAATCAAAACTGTCCTGCTGCATATGATTGGCCCTCTAGCAGGTCTTCCAGCTTCTTTTTCACCTTTTGGATGTTTGTCTTGCTTTCTTGGACATATTAGATGCAGACCTGTATACATCGGCTATCCTCATTTTATCGGAATGTTGCAGCCCAGTGATCATATTTTCACCAGGATTAATTGCCAGCTTTTTCAATACCCAACACTTTCCAATATTACCACAACTGAGTGTAATAACAGCATCATGAACTCCTATTTTCATTGTATGGATGACTACAAATATAGTTTTAGGAAGGCGGTTCCAAATTATGCTGTCGAAATATTCATTTGGGTTCTGTGTCTGCCCATGCAGAATGACTCTGAGCACTATGGAACTTAACATCTATGGTCATCAGTCCCCTAGAACTTAGAACTACTTAAACCTAACTAACCTAAGGACAGCACACAACACCCAGTCATCACGAGGCAGAGAAAATCCCTGACCCCTGGCCATGCAGACATTTCCTTAGAAGGTCAGGATGAGCCAAGTCTCTGAAAATAGGTTTAATTGCTGTAATAACAGCAGCAGAAAGAGAATGCTAGTGAGAATAAGATTCTCCAGTTGCCTCAGCCCTATTGTATTTGCACCACGAATTTTCTCCTGATTGACACAAACCATGACATGGCTTAACATCAGTAAGAGGACTTATGGAAAAATATGGCCCAAACATCTCTCTTCATTGCCTCCAGATTTTCTTTATTTCTCCTAATAGCCTGCCCATAGTAAACCTGCATGTTTTCTATAACAACTACTCGCAATCACACTTGAACAAAACTAACTGCGTGTTTGAAAGCGTGTTGTTTACAAACAGCAGAAACAAAAGAATACCGACCGTTGCATTCCAAGGATAGTCAACACACTCGGGAGTAAAAAAAAAAAAAATCCCTAACGTGCAATGTAGGAGATATAAAGATCTAAAATATATGCCGAAAAGTGGGGGACAGAAAAGTGGGCGTGGCACATAAACACACGTGGTAGGAAAATGCTCTTTAAATGCTCGAAAAATTTTTTTTTCATCATAATCCTTTTCAGAGTACTTAAATAAAACCATAATCTATCGAAATAAGATGAAAACCAAAAATCGATTTTTTTGGACCTGAACCACGGTGTGGTCCCTTTAAAAACAAAACCATGTACTATGGCCAAAAAATAATGAACGAAATTCTTTCTTCCCGAGGTGTTGCTGGCAAGGTGTAAAGGAAACTCTGTTGGATTTTGAAAGAATGTGATTTATTTTAGCCTTTATAGCTGAATCGGTAAAACAAGCAGCTGGGATAAACTTCCAGTGCCCCGACAAGTATGATTAATTTCGTCACATACGGTAGCGTCAGCACTGGCTGTTGTGCGTCCTTCTGCACATGGCGCGGCTCCTCGCGTTCCCCAGCCCGCCTGCCGGCTACGCCAGCACACCGCCGGCGCCGCCGCCGCCGCCGCCGCCGCCGCCTGGAACTGGTTTGGTGGCGTGGCGCTGCCGCTGTCGGCACCTGTAGCAGGCGCACCTCCTGCCCGTCGCGTGACGGAGCGCGCGTGTGCAGCCGGCCGCGCCTCAAGGTCGCCGAGTCTCCTGCCACAGCAGAGGAGAATTCAGTGCTGCTCAGTCCGCGCACGACAGCCGATGCCCCACGCACTCGTCGCTAAGCGACGAGAACCACCACTCCCAAAGGTTACGAAGCCGGGAGGCAGGTCGCCGTTTCATGTCCCATTCAAGTCATTCAAACCTGACTGATAAGAATAGAGTCAAGTCAACCTAGAGTTCACAGAAGGTACAATCCCAGTATCATCTTTAATAATGGAATCTGGATGGCTGTATGTAGATCTCAATCCTGCCCCTTCTGAAGTCGAGTCCGGTTCAGCGTGCAACCCCGTGTGCTCTCATCATTAGCTACACATTTCTATTATAAACTGTGAAAGGCAGCTGGTTCGGAACGGGCGCCTTCCAGGTATCGCAGAACCGCACCCACCCTGGGTGTAAGTCATTGACCACAAACAGTCATTCACGAGCTGCCTCTAACCTTGAGAGGCGCTCGCCTTTCCCAGAACAGGGAAGTTCTGGTTTATCTTAAGACCAAAAGCTTTCACCGGAGTCGGCCAATGGGAACGCAATGCTAGGAAGCGCTTCGGTTCCATCAGGCTATCAAGCAAGAGACACTCTGACGTCGTCTTCCGCCCTGAGCAGCACGTTGAAGGAAGCTGTATTTCAGACAAATATCTCGATCTTATTAGAGGGTGTTCAAAAAGTCTCCCCGCAGTGCCGTATGATTGTTCGCCTGCCTGGGTTACTTCCCTTTAAGTGGACTCTACCAACATTCCACTGTTTCGTTTATATCAGCCAGCGTCAGTAGTATCGTTGGTGTGTGTCGTTACCTATTGGCGTGAACGTTTAAGTTTGGTTCCTTTGCTGGTCCCGGCGGAGGTTCGAGTCCTCCCTCGGGCGTTGGTGTGTGTGTTTGTCCATAGGATAATTTAGGTTAAGTAGTGTGTAAGCTTGGGGACTCATGACCTTAGCAGTTAAGTCCCATAAGATTTCACACACATTTGAACATTTTTTAGTTCCTTTGTTCGTTTGTTTCGTTTTTGTCACTGTTAAAATGCTACCCATTGAAGAACGTGTGTTTTTAGTCGAACAAGTATTCAAAGCTGGCGGTAAATACACAGTTTCTGTTCGTCAAACATTTAATTCAGTTTCCCCCGGAGACAACACTCCTACATCGCGATACTGTGCGAGATCTGATTAATAAATTTGGAAGTACAGGTTTAGTGACAGATGCACCGAGAAGTGGTCGTCCTAGCGTTTAGTCTGAGGATAAACTACTCGAATTTCCGATAAAATGTCCATGAGTCCGAACAAGTCAGTAAGAAAACTCGCCAGAAAATCGATGTTAGTGTCGGAACGGCCCAAACAGCTGTAAGGAAAAAATTTAACTTTTCCCATACAAAGTGACAGTCGTGCAAGAACTGAAAACTACTGATCATGGCAAGAAACTGCATTATTGTCAGTGGTTCAAAAATTTCGTTCAACAAAATGGAAGTTATATTCTTAATGCAACGTTTTTCACGGATGAGGCTTGGTTTCATTTATCCGGGTACATGAATTCGCAAAATTCTCCTATGTGGAGTACTGCAAATCCATTGTGTATTCCTGAAGAACCACTTCATTCTGTGAAAATAGGAGTTTGGATTGCAATTTATAGAGGTCGGATTTTGGGTCTTATATTTTTCAAAGAAAAAATAAATGCACAACGATACTGCAGTGACTTTTATTTCGGTATATTCACTGCGGCATACGGCACACGCGGCTAACAATCATACAGCACTGCGGAGAGACTTTTTGAACACCCTGTATTTGACTAGTGACATTTGTTCTGACGGTGAAGCAAAGCAAACCATGAGCCCTTCTGTCCCACTCACACGACAGGGTTTCATGACATTATTCAACTTGGGTGAAATCGTGTCTTTTTGTGATACCTTTTACAAGCTGCTTTTATGTGCGGAATACTGTGTCTTTGTTCACACTTTCAGATGCTTCAGAAGGCGTAATGACCTGAGTCCTTCTCCGTGCTGCATGCCTGCAAATTAAACTGACTTTCGAGCCTCTTTTCCCACTGGCGACTGTTTTCAAGCAGTTCGTGATAGCGTGCTCGTACAATATATTGATTCTCTATACATTTCGACTTCGTGAATCGTTTTCTCACATCTCTCTCCTAGAGCTATCAATTTCCACCACGAGTATTTGCTTCCATATTGGAATCTCTTAACGGATTTTTATGATTAGCGTGTTTTGCTATAGTTCTGTTACATTTGACAAGAGGTTATGTAGAACACTGTAATGCACTAGTATTTATGACTTTGAGAAAGGTTTCCAGAAGGCCATGCACTCCGACGCTCATGTATTTACCCGAGATACCCCGCCAGTAGGACAACACAGTTGTAAATCGTATCAGTCACCACAGAAGATCAAAATTTTTCGGGTTATTAGAAATGTAGGTGAAGACGACAAAAAAAAAAAATCTAGGCGCGCAGTCCGGAACCTCGCGACTGCTACGGTCGCAGGTTCGAATCCTGCCTCGGGCATGGATGTGTGTGATGTCCTTAGGTTAGTTAGGTTTAAGTAGTTCTAAGTTCTAGGTGACTGATGACCACAGATGTTAAGTCCCATAGTGCTCAGAGCCATTTGAACCATTTGAAGACGACGAAAATATTGGTTCTTGCACAAATCGAAAGATGCAATATACTATACTTTGACGCCGGGCGGTACGTAGTTCAGAGTTCATGTACTTGTTCAATATCCAGTTGTGTTACGTCCGAGTAACTTCCTTCTTTCTTTAGCTCCGCTTTGTCCACCTTGCCATCTCCAGTTGATAGTTTAAAGTCAAATCGACTTATCGGTGGCGCATATGAGCTGTCTGGGGTTATATTTCAGAGCATAAACTGCGTTAATAATCTTGGATGAACAGTCATGTGGTTTCGGAAGGAGTGACTTCTCACAACTTTTGTACTTTAAAAATGCAACAACGTGAAGTCAGCATGCAACAAACGTCACATTGGCATGAAGTGTACTACATACATGGTGTAACTGCGAGTAAGCCAGTAAGTATGTGCTTGGGAAGTGGCAGGGCGAGGTCAAATAAACATTATTCGCACAATAAAAATTTTATTAAAATAAAAATCAAGATACAAATGGTTGACCAAAAGTACTTCTTCTTCACTACTTCACGTACTAGGCAAATTGCCTTTTACGGTACTCCATCTCTTGTATGGTTTTCCTACATTTCTTCTTCCACTGCGCTTATAATTGAGAGCGTTTACCGAGAATCTTTCTCCCCCCATAACGGTCTACATGTTCCTTCCATTTCTTCCCATTTTCTTTTGTTTTCTCGCTTAAGCTATATATTCCTAAGCCCTTTCTTATACCCTAATTATTTTTCGATTTCCCCTTGTACATCCTTCCATTCTTATCAGAAATCTCATTTCTTCAGCCCGTATTCTACTTTCTTGGTGAGTTATTGTTGCCTATGCTTCACTTCCGTAAGTAAGGGTTCATACTGTTTTTTTATGTATGTATGTAAAGATTCAGCTGGTTTTTTTTCCTGGATTTATTCTTTTGCAGACGTTTTGCTATCGTTTCGCATACGGAAGCAAATTTATTTAATTTGTAGTCCTCCTCACTGTTATATTCGTAAGTGATGTCGCGTCCCAGATATTTAAAATATTTTACTTGCTCCAAGAACTTTTTATTCAAGACTGTTGTAGATCTTACTGGTTGCCTGCCCTGATACTCCATCGGTTTCGTTTTATCTACCGATAACGTTAGGTTGTAATCTAACGCTATCTGCTCCCATCTTAAGCCCATCTGTAATCGGGCTTAGGTCATCCACATATAAAATTACATTTATTCTACTGTCACGACTTAAAAGAGCTCCATTATGTTCAAAATTTTCCATTTGCTAATAAGTTCATTTATATATATAGGAAAAGTGTGTTGGAGAAATACCGCATCCTTGTCGTACCCCTTTGTTTGCGTTCATTGCATTTTTTGTTACATTTCCCATCTCTATAACAATTTTAGTGTTTGTATACGGACTTATGAGGTTAGACGGATAACGTCGTTCAGCCATGATATTCCATAGTTTTCTCTATTCACATTATCGAATGCTTTCTTAAAATCCACAAAAGCAAGATAGGTTTCCATGTTGAACTCCACTCTCTTCTTGTTGCAGTGTAAAAACATTGTGAATAGCTGATCGTCCTTACCTAAAAACCTGATTGTTCTTCAGATATCATCTTTTAGAAGATATTTTTGAGTCTTGCATTCAGGATTTTGGCATACAATTAATAGGCTGAATCCAGGAGGTTTATGCCTCGATAGTTTCTACATTTATCACCCTTTTGAAGATAAATGTTACTTTGCCTTTTCTTACCTTCTTATTTCTCCAGCATTGATTAAATGTATGAAGACATCTTAGATGTAAGAGTGACCCACCATATTTCCATTGTTCCATATTAATACAATCTAAACCAGTGGCTTTACTTTTTTTTGTAACTTTTAGAGCTTCCGTCTATTATAAATGTCAGCAGGTATCCAATTAGATTCCTTATACTGTCAACAGAATGTGGACAGGACTCAAACCCGGCACCAGTTCACGGTACCGGCCGCGCCATTCTACAGGGCGCTGACCAAATAGCGCAGTTGCTGGTACTTCTAAATGATATAAATACAATACATTTAATAAACGCACAATAACCAGTTCACAAAAGCCGGTGGCTCTTCAAAGTTGCAGAGGATTACGTATTGCATACGAGCGACGAGATATATTTTTTAAAATAACCTTTCACAACACTAAAAAATAATTTAAACCCCACAAATGAGAATAATAATAAGTTAAAACAACAGTGCTTCTAGCTAATGGCAGGGGCTGTTAACTCTTGAATAATAAACCAACGCCGACCGGAGTGGCCGTGCAGTTCTAGGCACTACAGTGGTTCGAATCCTGCCTCGGGCATGAATGTGTGTGATGTCCTTAGGTTAGTTAGGTTTAATTAGTTCTAAGTTCTAGGCGACTGATGATTCAGATGTTAACTCGCATAGTGCTCAGAGCCAATAAACCAACAACAAGAATTCCTGGAAAACCTGGTATAAGCATAGTACAGCTGGCTTAAAACTAGCAGGAAATAGTGCTGATGACACAAACCTAATGGAATAGAACCAAGCAATACGTATAGGATCGACTAGGTTGGTTGGTTGTTTGATTCGGGGGGAATGGACCAAACAGCGAGGTCATCGGTCCCACTGGATCAGGGGAGGATGGGGAACGAAGTCGGCCGTACCCTTTCAAAGGAACCATCCTGTCATTTACGTGGAGCGATTTAGGGAAATCACGGAAAAGTTAAATCTGGTTGGCCGCACGCGGGTTTGACCGTCGACCTTCGAATGCTGACCATCGCGCCACCTCACTCGGTAATTGACTAGGACAAGTTACATTATTCACATAGGAAAAATCCTAAAACCGGACACTTGCTCAGACATTCTGAGCACGTTCAGACCAGCTCTAGCACTTAAATCTATGCTACCCGTACACCCTGTTATTCAACGAATAAATGGCCATTTTAAGCCTAGGGCAATAAAATTTCATTTTGATCCATGATAACAAGAACAATTTAATGAGTGGAAGCAGTTTAACACCAAACAATAAACGATCAACTATTTTCAAATCTGTTGGTGCCAGTAACAAACATCAAGTAAGAAACTGACTGCAGAGCAATAGGGAGTGAAATTCTGGCAAATAGCACTAAACCAGACCGGACTGGATGTTAAAGCACACAGCAACAATTCGGGGCTGTTCCAAGTGATAACTGGTACACCAGTCTTCATTCGGTCGCGCCCTGCGACCTGGCGATACGTTCGCTGGTCGTAGGTTGTGTTCCAGAAATGAACAGCATAGAGACAGAAGTGATGACACTTTCTGCAGGATCTGACCATCATTTTGCAGGACAATGCTCAAGCACGTACAGTGCCAGCTGTTACTGATTTGTTTGACTGATGGGCTGCTAAGTGCTATACCATCTACTGCCCTCCCCTGACTTATGCCCTCGTGAGTTCAATTCGATTTCTAAACTGAAGGAAACACTTCACGGCATTCGCTTCAGAACTGCTACAAATTCGTAGGGCAATAGATCGCGCCGCTCGAACTGTCAACACAACTGGCACTGCTATGAGTATCCTACGACTTCCACATCGCTGGCAACGGGATACAAACAATGCTGGTGACTACCTTGAAGGTCAGTAAAACTTTGAAACACGTATCTATTTTCTCCGAGCTGTAAATAAATAGTTGTCACTATTAAAGTTCCAACCCTCGTTTTAAATAACCCCACGAAGCAGAGAGAATTCGTGATTTGAACATTTATTTAACACTTAATAATATTTTGGAAAATTTATCTAAGACTTAATAAAATTTTACAATAACCTTTAAAAACCAGAATGCTGCATAAAATACTAAAAACATCTCCTTTCAATAACTTAGTACAAACAATGACGACCGTGTCTTTGAATCGTAATCTTTCAGAAATTTGCCTATCGGTTGCACCACCGGACTCAGAAACAAACACAGCATTACGCAACACAGATAATCAGCACATTCAACACTAGACAAGAACAAATGGCTACTGGACAACGTTAACAACAAGGGTGCCCAGTTCACACGCGAATGTTTCACGATTCCTCCAGTAATTAAAGTTCTGATAATATTTATTACCCTCTCACAAAAATTGTTTTGCTGTTCTGCGACGCATCTGTAGCGCGCCTGAGATACTTCTTAGCTTAATATTAGATATCACTAAACTGACGGTACTGGACACTAATTTCTACTTAGACTATCGGCCACTAACTCGTTCACTGTAAGGTGGCGCTAGCCTCCGGCACAAATTTTGCTTTCCTTAACTGTGGGGTTAGCCCTTCCCTTCCCTCATCTAATTCTTAACGCAGAACCGCAGTTAGAACTCAACAGTGGCCAAACTAGACAGTGGTCAGCGTACAAATACATTTCACTACTGATAAACCGTTTGCGCTAAACCGCCTTTTGCTTAAGATCCGTTACGATCTAAACGTGCAAGTATGTCGGGCTAACTAATACGGGTATATGCCGTGCGCAGCAGCCAACCTACACATATTACAAAAATTTCACGAAGGACTAAAGTCTTGCAATAAAATCCAGCAGTCGTATCCACACAACGACAAGCACCCGTAGGTGTGCCATCACTTTCAAAGTCTCTCACCATAAATGAAATTAGATAAAACAAATCGAGTCTACAAATCAACATCCGTAAAACAAAGTGTAAGCAACCGCATTTGGGCTTCGGCCAGACAACAGACAGTACACAGCTACAATGGTATGACAACACTGACTACGTTTCTGGTTTCTCAAATAAGAAACAACCAACACTATTATGACGTTCACCTGGTACAACGTGCCGGACACGTCTCCATCGATTGACAGCCTGCACAAAACTCCCAGTGATCACAGTAGAGGTGTACAGTCGAGCTCTGATGCCAATGCTCATAATACAACATCGTCATTCAACAGTGGTGCGTGCAAACTAACCGGTTAGCAACTGAGCTTCCAGGCAGATTGCACGTGACACTGAAAGTAATTCACTTAATAGTGGTAATCACATCATCAAACAAACTCACATCTCTAAACAACTACGGCAGTTCACAACCATCCACGAACTTCCAGGTACACAAGCGCCTTTGGCCTCGTCGTGCTAAATGCACAAGTTCACTCTCCCACTTCCAACGACACCAGGACCGAACGAGATGGCGGTGTGGTTAGCACATTGTACTCACACTCCGGGGTTCAAACCTGTGTCCAACCATTCAGATTTAGATTTTCCGTGATTTCCCTAAATCGCTCCAGCCACACACCGGGATGATTCCTTGAAAGGGCATGGCCGATTTCTTTCCCCATCCTTGTTGCAATCCGTTCCCATTGACCTCGATGTCGACTGGACGTTAAGCCCAATCATCCTTCCTTTACGTCACCAGGAAAGCAGACAACCTCACATACACATATGCGACGTACGACATCTATGGTTAATCGCAAGATACGCTACTCCGCAGTGGGGCAGGTGATGTCGGCTGACCGCCGTCCGCTCTCTACGGCGGGACAAGAAGAGCTGCCGACTCGCCAGTGTCCGTCTGCTGCTCCAGGAAAACCGCCGCCAGGGCTCGCCACAACGGTAAACAGCGTCGCGAATAAAAGGAGGCGAGATTTCAAATCCTCGCAGATCAAGAGCATTCAGTTCACGTATTGCTATAATATATTAATTTCGTCGGGAACCTTTGTGATACAGTACTTTAGAAAGCAAGCTATACACTGTTATGGCAGGCCAAGTAAATTTTACTGAGTGCTGTACCACGAAGTGACGCAGTTGCATGACACCGTTTATCAGCATAGTCACCAAGTTACCGTAAACAACGGCCAGAAATTCTACCAATCAATAAATGAATGCAAAGCAGCCAATCAATTGCAAATAATATAAAATAAAATAAAGTTTTTTTGCCAACCTTAACCATAGTTTCAAATCAATAAATGAATCCAAAGCAGCCAATCAGTTGCAAATAAAATAAAATAAAATAAAGTTTTTTTTCCCAACCTTTAACCATAGTTTCAAACCCGTCTTCTTTGGAAATACGTGTAACTAAAATTTCTGGATTTTAACTATTCTTCCTTGAAAAACCCTGATCGTAGGAGCCAGCATACTTAATAACATATACGAAGATGTGTGTTGACAACATATTTTCATTGGACAAATGTCAGATCGCTCCATTATTTGGTGTTCATCCAACGTGAAATATTTGTTACAATATTTATGAAGACGACAGGTTTACATACTTCGAACACATAGTCAAATGTTGAAAGAAAGCCGGCCGCGGTGGTCCAGCGGTTCTAGGCGCTCAGTCCGGAGCCGCGCGACTGCTACGGTCGCAGGTTCGAATCCTGCCTCGGGCATGGATGTGTGTGATGTCCTTAGGTTAGTTAGGTTTAAGTAGTTCTAAGTTCTAGGGGACTGATGACCACAGATGTTAAGTCCCATAGTGCTCAGAGACATTTGAACCATTTTTTGTTGAAAGAAAACCTCCTTTTGTGGCTAATGGTTAGCTCCTTTGGATTCGCTTACTGATTTCTAACTGCTGCTGAAGCCCAGCCATATTCAAGGTATTGAAGTTCTACGAATCATTCAATTCCTCGGCGATAGCAATCCGCTCCTTGGTCACGGAGCCATTCGAGACCCGCTGCCTGAGCGTCGGAAAATCTGCAATTGTTGTCAATCAGTTCCTAGACTGCCTCGACACTGCCGTGTGTGGTCATGTCGAAGGCCTTCCAACAGGTAGGCGTCACCCACGCCTGTGCGGCCTTGACGTATTGTTGGCACTAATCCAATGCGGATGGACACGACATTGCATCGGTGAGCAGTTTTGTGATAGAACACACTTGGTCTCATATCACATAACACTCAGTGGATGGTGAGACATTGTTTCTGTAGTAAAATCAAAGCTTAAAATAGTCCTAATCTTGCTTCTTTGCATTCTAAATCTAATGCGTTCCTAGTGATCACCAGGGACTGGCTGCTCGTGCTGAGAAATCCACTCGGAAATGTCACGTGTTCAACAAACAGCATCGATGGAAAGGACGTCTGAAAACTTCCATCATATAAATGATCTGGGTTTCCCTTCAAGAATGATGAAAAATTTTCCCTTCGTGGAGATTTCCAGAGCATTTAATAGGGTCTCAACTCCAGTGTCGCTTGCCTGGTGTGGTTGTAACGAAGCATCGCTCGATCTCCAATTGTCACTTGAATTTTAATAATGCTCCACAGCGCTCACTGTTACCAAGTCCCGTAAAGTGTGTCAGCTGGTCGATAGTGAAGTGAACTGTCTTTGCACCAACATAACCACTGGATTCTTCCTTCACTTCATTCACTGTAATTCTACCGCACTAATAACCCCGACCATTTCACGGTTTAGAATGTGCAGCATTTCATAGATTATTGTACAAGACTTTACTATTAACTATTATATACTGTTCTCCAGTACTTTAATTTTTTTGAAGCACTTACCCCCGTACTCAACAGACTCTATGTTTTCATAATTAACAACTCATTTGATGAGGTTTGTCTTTCCCATAAATATATCGATTTAATTTAGTTTAGTTTAAATAAAATAAGTACTCGGCAAGATATAACAGTTTGCAACAATCCTTCTTTCTCAGACTTTTATGTGATCGAATGTTAATAAACCTTCATTTCCAGTTTGCTTAATCTGTATTTCATATAAGGAAAGTAACTAGCATCTAACTATTTGTTTTAAATCTTTGTCAGTCTCACATTTTCTGAGAACAAGTCACTAGTACAATGTAATGGAGTACGACATTCCTGCGCTTTATGAGCGCTATGTAATGCGCTTAGAAATCATACAACTTAACAATGAATTCTGTAAGAGGCACTGAGCCAAGCTACAAAGTCGCGCACGTACGAGGCAAAGTTTTCTCTTCAGACAGGTCATCGGCTTGCTAGAGGTCCAAGTAACGCTTATGTACTATTTGTCCCTCATACTTGATTAATTAGGGGAGGGTTCATGGGCTCTATCACTTCTATCCTGTTCTAAAATACCTGCAATCACCTAGGTCGTAAACCAAGAGGTTGAAACGTCCCCTTTGAACAATTATACATGACTGTGCTTAAACTGACACACAATATTTTGTTAGCGCAACGCAATCTGACTTTCAAAATTCCCTACAAAAGAATGGCCCTGACTAACATTAAACTATACCTTTCACAAATCACTTACCTCACAAAAATCTTCGCTACTCAAGCTACTGCAATACAGCGAGCGCCACTACTGCCAGCTAAATAAAAGATTCAAACTATGGAAGGCACTAACTACTGATAGGGATAGTTAGCAAATGAAAGATATTAATAGAGAACAAACAATGTATTTACCTTGATATCATCATATATAAATATAGCAGTTCATGACAAATTTCAAAACTCCGTCATCTCTCTCCCCACAAGGTACAGGGTCCCACGTTGCTCCTGAACTACGAGAAAACATACAAGTAAAAATTCTTGTACTTAACAGCGGAGCAATCATATGTGACATTCGTAATTCATCCTCCTTTTCATGTTCATTTAGGATTAAAAAAAAAAAAAAAGAAAAAGACAGAAATAATTTTAATTCACTGCTTTTCTGGCATAATGGTGGCTAGATTGCGACCGAAGTTACTAATTATAGCCACTCAATGCTGTAACGCCTATTGGTGAGAGCAATGAGCGGCAAAACTATACAGGGTGGTCAATTGATCGTGACCGGTCCAAATATCTCACTAAATAAGCGTCAAGCGAAAACACTAAAAAGGGCGAAACTGGTCTAGCTTGAAGGGGGAAACCAGGTGGCGCTATGGTTGGCCCGCTAGCTGGCGCTGCCATAGGTCAAACGGATATCAACTGCGTTTTTTTAAATAGGAACTCCCATTTTTTTTATTACATATTCGTGTAGTACGTAAAGAAATATGAATGTTTTAGTTGGACCACGTTTTATGCTTTGTGACAGATGGCGCTATAATATTCACAAACACATGGCTCACAATTTTAGACGAACAGTTGGTAACAAGTAGATTTTTAAATTAAAATACAGAACGTAGGTACGTCTGAACGTTTTAGTTCGCTCGTTTCAATGTGCTACATGTACCTTTGTGAACTTATCATTTCTGAGAACGCATACTGTTACAGCGTGATTAACTGTAAATACCACATTAATGCAATAACTGCTCAAAATGATGTCCAGCAGTACGTGTAACGACATGCCTCTCAACAGCAAGTATTTTGCCTTCCGCAATGTTCACACATGCATTGACAATGCGCTGGCGCATGTTGCCAGGCGTTGTCGGTGGATCACGATAGCAAATATCCTTCAACTTTCCCCACAGAAAGAAATCCGGGGACGCCAGATCCGGTGAACGTGCGGGCCGTGGTATGGTGCTTCGACGACCAATCCATCTGTCATGAAATATGCTATTCAATACCGCTTCAACCGCGCGCGAGCTATGTGCCGGACATCCATCATGTTGGAAGTACATCGCCATTCTGTCATGCAGTGAAACATCTTGCAGTAAGATCGGTAGAAGATTACGTAGGAAATCAGCATACATTGGACCATTTAGATTGCCATCGATAAAATGGAGGCCAATTATCCTTCCTCCCATAATACCACACCATACATTAACCCGCCAAGGTCACTGATGTTCCACTTGTCGCAGCCATCGTGGATTTTCCGTTGCCCAACAGTGCATATTATGCCGGTTTACGTTACCGCTGTTGATGAACGACGCTTCGTCGCTAAATAGAACGCGTGCAAGCAATCTGTCATCGTCCCGTAATTTCTCTTGTGTCCAGTGGAAGAACTGTACACGACGTTCAAAGTCGTCGCCATGCAATTCCTGGTGCATAGAAATATGGTACGGATGCAATCGATGTCGATGTAGCGTTCTTAACACCAACGTTTTTGAGATGCCCGATTCCCGCGCAATTTGTCTGCTACTGTTGTGCGGATTAGCCGCGACAGCAGTTAAAACACCTACTTGGCCATCATCATTTGTCGTGGTTGACGTTTCACATGTGGCTGAACATTTCCTGTTTCCTTAAATAACGTAACTATCCGGCGAACGGTCCGGACATTTGGATAATGTCGTCCAGGATACCGAGCACCAAACATAGCACACGCCCGTTGGGCATTTTGATCACAATAGCCATACATCAACACGATATCGACGTTTTCCGCAATTGGTAAACGGTCCATTTTATCACAGGTAATGTATCACGAATCAAATACCGTCCGCACTGGCGGAATGTTACGTGATACCTCGTTCAAAAATGGCTCTGAGCACTATGGGACTTAACTTCTAAGGTCATCAGTCCCCTAGAACTTAGAACTACTTAAACCTAACTAACGTAAGGACGCCACACACATCCATCCCCGAGGCAGGATTCGAACCTGCGACCGTAGCGGTCGCTTGGTTCCAGACTGTAGCGCCTAGAATCGCTCGGCCACCACGGCCGGCGCAGGTACCACGTACTTATACGTTTGTGACTATTACAGTGCCATCTATCACAAAGCGAATAAGTTGTCCAACTAAAACATTCACATTTCTTTACGTACTACACGCATATGTAATAAAATGGGGGTTCCTATTTTAAAAAAAACGCAGTTGATATCCGTTTGACCTATAGCAGCGCTATCTAGCGGGCCAACCATAGCGCCATCTGGTTTCTCCCTTCAAGTTAGACGTGTTTCGTTCTTTGTAGTTTTTTGTTTGATGCTTATTTCGTGAGATATTTGGCCCGGTCACTATCAATGGACCACCCTGCATAATCTAACATGTACCACATTTTGCGGGGTTGAAAAGAGCATAGCACCCTGTCGGCTTAAAAAGGAACGTGGATGGAAAGGAAACCAATGTCCACTCATCAGTCGTCTTAGTGGTCTGAAGCGGCCGGCCATGAATCCCTGTTCGTCTCGGAGTATCACTTGCGTCGTCTGTTATTTCTTGTATTTATTCCAACCTCTGAATTTCTCTACAGTTTTTCCTCTGTACAGCTCCATTAGGTACCACTGACGTTATTTTCTGATGTATTAACACATTAAAATACGTCCTATTTACCTGTCCTTTTTTTGTCAGTATTTTCCATACGTTCCTTTCTTCTCGATTCTGCGGAGAACCTCCTCATTTCTGACTTTTCCCGTCCACGTAATTTTCAACATCCTTTTGTAGCACCACATCTCAAATGTTTCAATTCTCTTTTGTTCCGGTTTTCACACTGTCCGTTATTCACTACCATACAATTCTGTGCCCAAATTTACACAGTCAGAAATTTATTCGGTAAGTTAAGCCATATGTTTGATGCTAGTAGACTTCCCTTGGCCAGGAATGCCCTTTTTGGCAGTGCTAAGTTACTTTTTATGTCCTCCTTGCTTCACGCGAGACGTATTATTTTAATTCCAAGGTACCAAAATTCATTAACTTCATCTACACGATGATCACCAAGTTTTTCACTATTCTCATTTCTGCTACTACTCATTACCGCGTACACCTTAAATAAAATTCAGGACAATGAAATTGTATCTTTGCTCACTTCTGCCGGATAGAAAGATGAGCAAATAGATTTGTTTACAGTCGGACCATTCCGTCCGTTCGGTTCAGTGCAGTGATTCCATCACGATGAGGTAAGACGAAGCAGTACGTGCTGTGCGCGTGCTACCCTTGACTCGCTGTGTATCACGTTTCCTCTGCTAACCGGCCGCGCTGTCAAATGTGGAATGACTTGCTACTTTCCACACAATTTAACGTAAATTAGCAGCCATTCTTGCCGAACGTCAGAGGTAAATATATTTCAGCTGTGTACTTATGTTTAAGCACGACTTCCTTTGTCGTCACTATCCCGATTCCACTTAACACAAAGGACATACGGTAAACCGCGAAGCACCAGTGCTTAAAAGTCTCTCGTTCCCCGAAAGAGATTGTAATGGTGTTGCAGAGTGGAAAGGCTAGTTTTTAGTTTACTAATTTGCTTTTGAAAAGAGCTCCACCGGTCGCTACAGCTGCAATTGAAACGTGGGAAAGAGATGTGCAAGCAGCTCCTACACAATCTGATAAGTGAATTAATTATGGCAGCATTCACTTGGCCGGGCTAACCGCGGTGAGGAACGAATACTGAGGCCTCAGTTATTAACCTTGGGTGAAAGGCGGTCACGTGCCGTTCTGCTTGTGCACGTCGCCCTGAACACCAAGCTGCTAAGACTGGCGCATCGCACCATCAAACGAGGCGCAACGCCTCTTCTAGTCAAAACAGCTTATACTGTTAAGAATCCAGTGTAAAACAATTTTTTTTTATTATTACGGCAATACATTACTTGTGGTTTCATCTTGGTGCCTATTACAGAAACCTTTTTCAGTGTCATGAAATTTTATTGGTCGTTTATTCCCTTTATACACTCCAACCCCCTTCCTTCTCTTACCTCAACCTTTTTCGCGTCACCATAGTTTTAGAAATGCTCAAGACCAATGTCACTTTAGTAGTCTACAGAATGAAATACATCGATAAGCAATCGTACAGTTAGAATGTAGGACACGTACTACCAAGCCACCTCGAGAAATAGGACAGTAAAGAGTGGTAAGCGATCGTAGATTTCTCAAACGTTCTACCGGGCGTCTGAAGTGATCATAGCTCTAAATACGGACGTGAGACCTCAATCCATTTCACGGCGTACAGACAATGGGGTCCATTGCCAAGCGGTATAGCATCGTCGAAGTTCAAAATGGTTCAAATGGCTCTGAACACTATGGGACTCAACTGCTGAGGTCATTAGTCCCCTAGAAGTTAAAACTAGTTAAACCTAACTAACCTAAGGACATCACAAACATCCATGCCCGAGGCAGGATTCGAACCTGCGACCGTAGCGGCCTTGCGGTTCCAGACTGCAGCGCCTTTAACCGCACGGCCACTTCGGCCGGCATCGTCGAAGTGATGTCCGAAATCCGCAGAAAAATTTGTACCCTCCGTAGGGAAAGACGAGTGGCACATAACATTTACAAGAACAGCCAATGAGTGGATTGAAGACTAGGAGAGAAGTGCTCAGATTGAAAAGAGCGTAAAGTGGATATTCAGCAGTTCTTCTCTTCTGTTCAACCTGTATATAGAGTAGGCAATGAAGGAAATAATAAAGATCCGAAATGGAGTGAGAGGACGTAAGTGATAAAATTCGCGGGTGCCATCGCTTTCCTCTGTAAAACTGGGGAGGAATGAACAGCCTACTGCTCACAGAATATGCACTGAGAACAAAGCAATGAGGAGTGTCGCAAATGAGAACAGCGTTAGCCTAACATCGAAAATGTTGACTATGTAGTAGATGAAGTGAATGAATTCGTCTACCATAAAAACAAAATAACACATGACAATCAAGGAGAGCATTTCTCGCCAAAAATCTAATAATGTCAAACATAGGCTTTAACTTGAATAACTAAATTGTGAGCATGTATGTCTGGAGCAGAGCATTACATGAAAGTGGATCATGGACTATGCATAAACTTAAAATAAGAGCATCGAAGCGACGTTGAGTTACAGAAGAATGCTGAAAATTAAGTACTTGCATCTCATAACCCTATCTGTTTATACCGATCATCTTACTCTGCTCTTCCCCTGTTTCTCTGTTTGTTTCTTCCTCCTCCTCGTCCTCCTCCTTCTTCTTCTTCTTCTTCTTCTTCTTCTACCTGTCTCTTCTTTCCCTTCTGTTCGAGAGGAACATAGAAGCATGCAAAGCCATCATATTAAGCGCATATCGTTTTCGTTTCGGTTTATGGAAAGAGGAATCTTTAATGACAAACGCCGCAGGCGTAAGACAAATTATGGGACGTCCTAGGTCTGTGGAAGAGCATCTGTTTATCCTGTACTGCCAATCCCAGTCTTTTCTCAGACAGTAAAATCCATGAGATGTGTATAGTGTAAAATAAAAATTAAATGTTTTTATAAGTATAAGTACTGAATACTATTATATTATTCATTAGAATACTAATTTAGCTCAAAATCGTAACATAAACGTCTTTAGTTTCTCTATAGGCAGCAATAACAAAAAAAGGCTGAGTAAATAAAAGTATGTGTGTGTGTGTGTGTGTGTGTGTGTGTGTGTGTGTGTGTGTGTGTGTGTGGTGCGTGCGTGCGTATGTGCATGCGTGTGTACGTGTCTCAGTAATACTCAGAGATGTCTGGACTAACTAATTAACTCACCTAATTAAAAGTCTACCTTCTCCCAGTCCCTCCGACCCGTCGCATAAATACGTGTGTACCTGCACAGAAAGTTGAATGATGCCTCAGCACATTAAGGCATGCATATCACTTCCTGGCCACATCCGTGTGCTCCTTCCAGTATTTACATACATCACTGAGCTCCTCAGAATAAAATCAGGCACAAATCAGTTTAAAAAAAGCAGTGAGGCACAGATAAGATTACCACCCCCTTTCCCCAGGAAATACTGGGATTGGCAGTACAGGAAAGGGGGTTGTAATGTTATCTGTGACTGCTTTTTTTTTTTTTTTTGGTAATTTGTGACTGATTTTATTCTGAGAAGCTCAGTAAAGTATGTAAATACCGTAAATGTAAATATGATTTAAAAAGTACTTGAAGTGAAGTGAAGCACAGATGGACAGAAAGAAACTCTTTAGCGCGCAGTCCCCGCAACGATAGTAATATCTTGTTTTTGGAAAAGGAGGTGAACTTCATTGTCGTCGCCGTCTATCGATCGACAGAATTGTAGCTGTACAAAGTTCACTAAAATACAGGAAAAGAAATGCATTCTCTATAGTTTTCATTCAATAAGTACCAACCTCTCACAATTTCTTAATTACAGTAATTGAATTATGTTCTTGTACAATAGTATGGTGCTGAACTCCATTGACTAATTTTGATGTACCAGGACGTGTAGTTTGAAGGAAGTTTGTGAGCCAAGCAATCTCCTTTTCTCACGAAAGCAGATTGCTGTTTGATCTTACTTACTTACAACAGTGGTCCCTTAGGTATGAAAAGCTACGAAAACTTGGGGCCGGCCGAAGTGGCCGAGCGGTTCTAGGCACTGCAGTCTGGAACCGCGCGATCGCCACAGTCTCAGGTTCGAATCCTGCCTCGGGCATGGATGTGTGTGATGTACTTAGGTTAGCATGGAGAGCTGCATGGAGAGCTGCATCAAACCAGCCTCAGGACTGAAGACCACAACAACAGCATTCTACCAGTAAGTAGGGCTCATTGTAACTGTGTATTTGTTTACAGACAACATCTGCGGTAATCGACAATGAAGCTATTGAAGATAAGTAGGAGATAAAGGCTACGGACTCTAGGTCGGTGCTCCCTAGGTAGTAGGAGCTGGAAAATGTAGCCTGAGAGCAGTGGCGTGGGCAACGTTCCTGTAGCTCTCAGCTAGGCTACTGCCCTCGGGAGTTCAGCCAGAGAGCTCTGGAGCAAAAGGAAACCAACGAAATGGGATCGCCGTCCGGAGCGCGTAAGGCCGTGATTACAGGTGCGGGCAGTAAATCATGGATGCGCCGACACTGGCGCCCGCGCATGCGCAGATAAGCGGTCGCCGCAAGTGGAGCGTGGCCGCCAGCCAAGGCGCTCGTGCGTGGCGGCGGGTGCGCTCGTTGTATTTTGTTCCACGAAAATTTTTATTCTGCACGTAGAGTGAATTACTGTTTTCTGAGGATCGAAGGTTGGTTCAAATGGCTCTGAGCACTATGCGACTTAACTTTTGAGGTCATCAGTCGCCTAGAACTTAGAACTAATTAAACCTAACTAACCTAAGGACATCACACACATCCATGCCCGAGGCAGGATTCGAACCTGCGACCGTAGCGGTCGCTTGGTTCCAGACTGTAGCGCCTAGAACCGCACGGCCACTCCGGCCGGTGAGGATCGAAGGTTCTGGTATTTTAGCTGCACTCTTTAACCGATATCGTTATTATAGAACTGTACACTTTAAAACAAAAGGAGCTTTGTAAACAGATTTCGTCTATGTCTATACTCTGCAAATCACTGTGAAGTGGATGGCAAAGGGTACGTCCCATTGTACCAATTATTAGGAATTTTTCCCTTTCCATTTATGTATGGAGCGCGGGAAGAATTATTCCTTATATGCGTCCGTGTATGCTGTAATTACTCTGCTCTAGTCCTCGTGACCCCTATGGGAGCGACATGTGTGGGGTGTAGCAAATACGTAGAGCCATCATCTGAAGCCGGTTCCTGAAGTTGTGAACAGGCTTTTTCGGGATAGTTTACGCCTACGTTCAAGAGTCTGTCGATTTACAGCAGTTTCCTCAGCAATTCTGTGATGCTCTCCCAAGGGTCAAACAAGACCGTGACCATTCGTGCTGACCTTCTACGTATATGTTCAACATCCCCTGTTGGTCTCATTTGGCTTCCGTCACACATACTTGAGCAATTTTATAGAATGGATCGCAGGTATGATATGTAAGCAATCCCCTTTGTAGACTGATTGCATTTCCCCAGCGTTCTACCAATAAACCAAACCTCCCACCAGCTTTACCGATGAATGAGTCTCTGTGGTCCTTCCATTTCAAAAATAATGTTCAAATGTATGTGAAATCTTATGGGACTTAACTGCTAAGGTCATCAGTCCCTAAGCTTACACACTACTTAACCTAAACTATCCTAAGGACAAACACACACACCCATGCCCGAGGGAGGACTCGAACATCCACCGGGACCAGCCCCACAGTCCATGACTGCAGCGCCATAGACCGCTCGGCTAATCCCGCGCGGCCCTTCCATTTCATATTCCTGCAAAGTGTTAGAAGCATATATAGGTATGTGTTCACCAACTGTGACTCTGCGACTCATTGTTATTATGGTCACTGGATGCTACCTTTTTTCATTTTGTGAAGTTCAAGATTTTACATTTCCGAACGTTTAAAGCAAGTTGCTAATATTTTCACCACTTTGAAGCCTTATCAAGATCTGACTGAGTACTTATGCACCTTCTTTCTGATATTACGTCATTATAGATAACTGCATTATCTGCAAATCATTTGAGTTTCCTATTAATATCATCCGCAAGAAGTCCGCCCACGGTTGATGAGTGGTCAGCGCGATGGAATGTCATACCCAACGGCCCGGGTTCGATTCCCGGCTGGGTCGGAGATTTTCTCCGCTCAGGGAGTGGGTGTTGCGTTGTCCGTATCATCATCGTTTCATCCTCATCGACACGCAAGTCGCCGAAGTGACGTCAACTCGAAAGACTTGCACCAGGCGAACGGTCTACCGACGGGAGGCCCTAGCCATTCGGCATTTCCATTTCCACCCACAAGATCATTAATATACAATACGAACAGCAAGGGTCTCAACACATTTCCGTCGGGAACCTCCGCAGTTACTTCCACACCTGTCGATGACTATCCATCCAAGATAACTTGCGGAGCCCTCCCTATCAAAAAAATCAATCCAATGAAACATTGTCGTACTTTTGAAGACAGGTGTACTTGTGGTGCTGAGTCAGATGCTTTTCTGAAACCGAGGAATGCTCTATCTACCAGACTGCCTTGATCCAAAGCTTTCAGTATGAAATGTGAGTAAAATTCAAGATGAGTTTCACATAATCGATGTTCACGGAATCCATGCTGGTTGACGTGGTGGAAGTCATTCTGTTCAAGGGTCCTCATTATATTTGAGCTCAGAACACGTTCACCTTATGATTGGTAATGAATAAATAATAAAAAAATGAAAGGATTAAATAAACGTCTGAGTGAGACAGGAACTCCCATAATCGACATATTAAACTCAAAGTAAAGAGGGTGATTAAACTGAATTGCGAAAAGGCTGTTCACCAGCTTTCCAAGTAGACGCGAGAGAGGGAGGGGAGTGGCGGGTCACAGTTGGTGAATTGTCTATATACTATGTATAGCATAATGTATAGCAAACGCAGTAAATATACCATGTTGGGCAATCGTCGTGGAACGAGGATACACGTTATGTTGAACGTAGAGTACGACGATTCTATCACGTCAGAATGACGTCAAATTGCAACGGAATATTTTCGGAGAAGGGGAAAACATGTGGCAGAAGGAAAAAATAATGTGAAAATCGATCAATAGATGGCGCTGTATGTGTCAAAATACGTAAAAGTGAACACCTGTCATGCGCATGACCCACCGAAATTGGTATAAACACGCCGGGTACACGGCTTTTCCTACTCTCGTGCCTGTGACGTTCGCCATGACTATCTCAATGCAGGATCGCGCTCTGCTTGTAAAGCTGTATTAAAAGAATTATGACTGTGCACACATCGCTCAGCAGAAGTTCCGGAAACTGAAGGGTTTGAAAAAAATGCGTTTGTCCGATGATTGCCGTGGGTCTGGAGAAAATGATTCGGACATTGGAAAAGACGGGTACTTTTGGTCTGCAACCTGGTACAGAGAGGAAACGGATTGGTTCGACGTCAGTGGAAGCAGTGAGCACAACAATGCAGGAGGAGACGAGTGGTGGTGTGCAAACGTGTAGTGTTCTCATAATTGCCCGAACATTAGACATACCTGTGAGCACGGCGCGTAAAATCCTACGAAACATTGATCTTTGCTATCCATTCAAAATTACCCATGTGCGTGAGTTACTTCCTGTTGACCTGCCAGCAAGAGAGGCCTTTGCTTTAGAATTTCTTGCTCGCATGGAAATGGACAATGATTGGCCGTGGAAGATTTTGTGGACATCTGACAGGATATGTCAATACACAGAATTGTCGAATATGAGCAACGGAAAATCCACATGCAAATCAACCAGTACCACTTCATCCTGAAAACTGTTTGGCGGGTTTACGGAATCATTTATCACAGGGCCATATTCGAAGAGACAGGTGCTTCCGGTCCTGTTACCTGTGCCGTCACTGGTAAGCGCTATGAGTGTCTTTTGCGCAACCACGTCATTCCAGCTCTCCAACATCGTGGATGTGTGGATGGGATCATTTTTATGCAAAATGACGCACCTCCGCACATTACAAATCCAGTTAAGCAGCTGCTGAAAGGCCATTTCGGAAACGCTAGAATTATCAGCCGCCATTTCCCTACATCGTGGCCGTCCCCATCACTTGATCCTAATTCGTGTGACTTCTGGCTGTGGGGCTGTCTGAAAGATGTTGTGTTCAGTGTTCTGATTGCAAACTTAGCTGCATTGAAGGCACGCACTGCGTAACACATTCCGAACGCTATCCCGGAAACACTTCGATCAGTTGTGGAACATGATGTTTCTCGATTTCAACTTATTGCAGAAAACGGTGGACAGCATATTGAACATGTTTTGTGCCAGTGACACGGAAATTAATAATCCGATCTGATTTTGACTGATGCTTTTTATGCGGTTTTTGGCCTCAGCACAATTAAAAATCGATGTGATGCTTTGTATGCGGTTTTTGGTCTCAGTTTAATCAAAAACCGATGTGAGTGATGCTTTTCACGTGGTTTTTGGCCTCAGGACAATTAAAAACCGATTTTTCCCATCCGATGTGATATGACCTTGCTGTGGTGAATGGGCCTACGTAAATAACGGTATCACACCTGTACACCCATCAGCACTGAGTAGTACCGTTTGTTCAACGTCAAACGTACACCTTAGGCATTGTTGTATGATTCATTTGTCATTTGTAGTCGACCATTATTACATTATGATGCTTACAGCGCCATCTGTTGCTACATTTTTTTAACTATTTATTTTTCTTTTGCTACACGTTTTCCCCCTTCTACGATAATATTCCGTTACAATTTGACGTCATTCTGACCAGTGGTGTTATTTCTACAGCGGTTTCAAAGTTTAACTTTAATTATAATCACCCTGTACAATATCTGAAGCATACTCATCGAATTTATTATGGACCTGGTAGGTACATATAAAACATAAACCATTATAAAGATCTAAATAGTCTCTTTAAAAACATGAATAACGAAATAAGGTATTTGCATTTTCTGGATGGAAATTGGTTTAAAGACACTCACTGTCCTGTTGCGTTATTATATTGTTAGTACTTTGACCAACCTCCATTCTCCCTAATTACCTCAGAAATTCTCATCGGCTTGATTTTGTTAGGGTCTGTAGTTCTTGCAGTGAAATTGTCACCCATTCTTCTGGTATCGCTCTTTGCAGCTCACATACGGCTTCCAATTGCCTTCCAATGCGATAAATACAACTTACCAGTGGTCCTCAAAGATTTTCTATGCGGTTCAAATCCAGGCTTCGTGCATACCAGGACAAGACATCGATATTTTTTTTCTTGAAACCACTTGTTTTTTGTAGCAGGAACATGAACTGAAGGATTAGCTTGGTGAAACATTATGCTTTCGTCCCTAGATCCTCATACATGCTAAATCTTTCTGTCTCTGTTATCTCAGTGCACATATTAGAGTTCATTCTAATATTCACCCAAGCAATGCTGACTTACCTTTATCATATTAGTTTCATCACCAAAATTTCTTCTCATTCGTACCTGCTGCTCTATTCTCAGATCATGCCAGTCATATTGATATCTATCCGGACCACTAAATTAATCTTTTTCTCATCACTGAAGATCATTTTATCCCATTCTCAAGACCATGACATCCATTTTTCAGAAAATTTCGATCTATTCTGTTTATGACTGAAAGTTAGCGCCGATTTTTTCACTCATTTCTTGACTGCAAAATGTTTCCATTTGACATAATTTCTCTTACACGTCTGGCAGATACTGGCAACTGTAAATCAGTAACAACTTGAGAAGAACAACTGCTTGTGTCCATTGCTTTGCGCAAAAGTAACCCTTTCGTTACCTCAAACAGTTTTCTACTTTTCCCATATTTTCCGTTCTGTCCATATCGTACCCCCAATCTAACAAAATTATAAATCACTGTACTTGAACGGTTCAACTTCTTGTCGATTTCACGATTAGAGAGCCCCATTTTCTTCTAAGCACCAATTTTTTTTTTCTTTTTCATCACATTACAACTGTTTTCCGCGTGGCATTGCCACAGTCAGGTCTTATGTACACAATATGCACTGTCACTTACGGTGTCTGTTTCTTATGTGCCTACCAACTGACCCCTCGACGTCTTGTTATACAGGGTGTAAATTTTAAGTTGACAAACCAGAATAACTCGAAAAATAAATTACACACAAAAAAATGTGTAGAATCCAAAGTTGATTATTTTCGATGGGGACATCTGCTGGTGCTAAAATTAGTCCGCCACCCCAGCCCCCTGGGGGTGGAGCGGGAGACAACCTTAATGGGAACCCCATTTTTAATTGCAGAATCAGATTCCACATAAAAAAATACGTACATTTTGTCTTAAACATTTGTTTTAATTCCTGGTAGTTGGCGGTGTAATTCAAGAAAATCCATGATCTCATTTCTGCGTGGACAATGGATATGGATAACTAAAAAAATTTTGATTCACTAAAATTAAAACTCTCGCTTTCTCCCCATAGGGTGGGGACCCAAATACTATATTAATTTTTTCCGCAGATTCGGATAAGTTTTGTTTGTTTCATGAGGCCACACAACTTTTAATTATCAAACAAATCATCTGACTAGCTAGATAACAAACCAAACATCCTACTCCCTAACGAGTAAATAAGTACTTTTTATGGTTGTATACATGGAAAAATCCTGGAGATACTAGAAGGTATCAGATGGATTATATAATGGTAAGACAGAGATTTAGGAACCAGGTTTAAATAATAAGACATTTCCAGGGGCGGATGTGGACTCTGACCACAATCTATTGGTTATGAGCTGTAGATTAAAACTGAAGAAACTGCAAAAAGGTGGCAATTTAAGCAGATGGGACCTGGATAAACTGACTAAACCAGAGGTTCTACAGAGTTTCAGGGAGAGCATAAAGGAACAATTGACAGGAATGGAGGAAAGAAATACAGTGGAAGATGAATGAGTAGCTTTGAGGGATGAAATAGTGAAGGCAGCTGAGTATCAAGTAGGTAAAAAGACAAGGGCTAGTATAAATCCTTGGGCAACAGAAGAAATATTGAATTTAATTGATGAAAGGAGAAAATATAAAAATGCAGTAAATGAAGCAGCCAAAAAGGAATACAAACGTCTGAAAAATAAGATCGACAGGAAGTGCAAAATGGCTAAGCAGGAATGGCTAGAGGACAAATGTAAGGATGTAGAGGCTTATCTCACTAGGAGTAAGACAGATGCTGCCTACAGGAAAATTAAAGAGACCTTTGGAGAAGAGAGAGCCACTTGTATGAATATCAAGAGCTCAGATGGAAACCCTGTTCTAAGCAAAGAAGGGAAAGCAGAAAGGTGGAGGGAGTATATAGACGGTCTATACAAGGGTGATGTACTTGAGGACAATATTATGGAAATGGAAGAGGATGTAGATGATGGTGCAATGAGAGATACGATACTGGATGAAGAGTTTGGCAGAGCACTGAAAGACCTAAGTCGAAACAAGTCCACGGGAGTAAACAACATTCCATTACCACTACTGACAGCCTTGGGAGAGCCAGTCCTGACAAAACTCTACCATCTGGTGAACAAGATGTATGAGACAGGCGAAATACCCTCAGACTTCAAGAAGAATATAATATTTCCAATCCCAAAGAAAGCAGGTGTTGACAGATGTGAACATTACCGAACTATCAATTTAATAAGTCACAGCTGCAAAATACTAACACGAATTCTTTACAGACGAATGGAAAAACTGGTAGAAGCTGACCTCGGAGAAGATCAATTTGGATTGCGAAGAAATGTTGGAACACGTGAGGCAATACTGACCTTACGACTTATCTTAGAAGAAAGATTAAGGAAAGGCAAACCTACGTTTCTAGCATTTGTAGACCTAGAGAAAGTTTTTGACAGTGTTGAGTGGAATACTCTCTTTCAAATTCTGAAGGTGGCATGGGTAAAATACAGGGAGCGAAAGACTATTTACAATTTGTACAGAAAGCAGATGGCAGTTATAAGAGTCGAGGGGCATGAAAGGGAAGTAGTGGTTGGGAAGGGAGTGAGACAGGGTTGTAGCCTCTCCACGATGTTATTCAATCAGTATATTGAGCAAGCAGTAAAGGAAACATAAGAAAAATTCGGAGTAGGTATTAACATCCATGGAGAAGACATAAAAACTTTTAAGGTTCGCCGATGACATTGTAATTCTGTCAGAGACAGCAAAGGACTTGGAAGAGCAGTTGAACGGAACGGATAGTGTCTTGAAAGAAGGATATAAGATGAACATCAACAAAAGCAAAACGAGGATAATGGAATGTAGTCGAATTAAGTCGGGTGATGCTGAGGGAATTAGATTAAGAAATGAGACACTTAAAGTAGTAATGAAGTTTTGCTATTTGGGGAGCAAAATAACTGAAGATGGTCGAAGTATAGAGTATATAAAATGTAGACTGACAATGGCAAGGAAAGCGTTTTTGAAGAAGAGAAATTTGATAACATCGAGTATAGATTTAAATGTCAGGAAGTCGTTTCTGAAAGTATTTGTATGGAGTGTAGCCATGTATGTAAGTGAAACGTGGACGATAAATAGTTTGGACAAGATGAGAATAGAAGCTTTCGAAATGTGGTGCTACAGAACAATGCTGACGATTAGATGGGTAGATCACTTAACTAATGATGAGGTACTGAATAGAATTGGGGAGAAGAGGAATTTGTGGCACAACTTGACAAGAAGAAGGGACCGGTTGGTAGGACATGTTCTGAGGCATCAAGGGATCACAAATTTAGCATTAGAGGGCAGCGTGGATGGTAACAATCGTAGAGGGAGACCAAGAGATGAATACACTAAGCAGATTCAGAAGGATGTAGGTTGCAATAAGTACTGGGAGCTTGCACAGGATAGAGTAGCATGGAGAGCACAACAACAGACAACAACCGTTTTCCAGGCGGAAATGAGGACATCGATTTTCTTGAATTACAGCGCGAACTACCAAGCATCAAAACAAATGTTTAAAACAAATTATACGTAGTTTTTATATAGAATCTGATTCTGCAGTTAAAAATGGGGTCTTCCATTTGAAATTTTGAAGTTGCCTCCCGCTCCACCCCCAGGGGTCCGGGGTGGCGAGCTAATTTTCGCACCAGCAGATGTCCCACTCGAAAATAATCAATTTTTTCATGTGAAGCTTATTTTTGAATTATTCTGGTTTGTCAACTTAAAATTTACAGGCTGTATACTGTACTACAGACTTCAAATGCGATACCATTTGACTACATTTGTCAGTATACTGGATTTCATGCTATTGCATATACGCTGTGCACAACTACTCCAAAGAACAAACTAAATTTTCTTAAAAATATCCATGCTGTTGTAGTGATTTCCACTAGTTTATAATAATAATACTCTGTATGTTTGACATGTTCCAATCATCTGTCTTTATAGTCGGCTGACTACACAGTCATATCGATTTCTTGAAGGAAATGTAGCACTCTGTCCTTTTTTTAAAAAGCTATATTTATCCAACATGCTTTACGAGTTTTCAGCCTTGGACGAAGAAATAATTGTATAACGCTAACGAAAGGTGGGAAAAACAGCAATTAGCGTCTTAGCATAAATAAAGCAACGTAAAATGTAGGTCTGCGCTGTATTTCTCAAGATATTTAATCTATGGCCATGAAGGTCAGCCATCATAAACTGGGATAAGTTAAAGCCATACCGATGTCTGAAATAACATATTGTACATATAAACAACAAAAATAAAAGGAGCTAACTTAAACATGCCAAATATATATTACTAATAGATATACCTTGCGAGGTGCCGGGGCTAGCAGTGTATTTAACACTCAATTCTTCTAGAATCTACATATGTTCATGATGCTCTGAGCCCCCCCTATTCTAGCTCCAACTTTTGCTGTTGCACAAGGATAAAAAAAAATACGCGAACTGACTCTAATCAACCCTGCCAGTGGAGTAGAAGAGAGTTTGGCACCTGCAATAATTTAATTTGATAAATAAGTTAATTAAGCGAAGGTTTCATTAACATAGTGAGGAATGATGTGGTTGCTCTACCTATTAACAGAATGAAAGTTCTGTCCACAATAACAATATGATTTATTAAGACTAAACACAAAATAATAAACAACAACACATGAAACATTAACAATACATCAAATTGGCTCTAATTGGATACTTAAACAAACGCTGTGAAAGTGAAGTTGTCCCTAAAACTAGATTGTGAGGATTATGACGAAGTGATATGTGCAGCCAATTCCTAGCAACTCAATTCTTAGAGAAAACACATAGCCAACACAACATTAATTGCTGCTACCCAAGACAGAACAAAGTTAGAAAAAGACGAACAGGCGCGCTCTGCTGAGCTCTGATTGTCACCTAGGAAAATCTCTATCTGCCGGTGCTGCGGACATACATTACCAAACCGACTTCTTGACTCCCAGGACACGATCTGCCGTACCGGAGCCGCTGGCTGGTTGCTTCGACGTCCTCGACCGAAAGGCGAGAGCCAACTACTCACCAGAGCACCCGTACAAAACCGAACACAGAACATTCCCGCCCCCACGACAGTGGCCGTGGTTAAACGTTCCAATCAGCAACTCGAAAACCGGCGGAAAATTCCACTCCATTGCCGGAACGCTACCATTCCACCAATGGAGATTCTTGGCGCCAATTTCTGCGCCGATCTTGCTACGTCACAGAGCTATGCCCTGAGCAAGCCAATCACAGTTACTATTTTGCAGAAAGCGCTGGAATTTTCCCGCCACAGCTGCCTGGGTACACAAGTCATTCCCACGCCTCGCTGGTAGCCCGCCAGAAAGTGTTTTCGCTACGTTTCTGCGAAGTAACGGAACCTCTAGCCCAGCCGCTACTTCTGGCCCTGTGGGTGTGCCTCTTGACAATGTCGGCGTCTGGAAAGCATTCACTCGACCCCCTCACACCTGTCGGCTTATCCTTTCAAAGTCAGACCGAGCCCGCCTGTCACTGGACCACACGGGTGACGAGAGACGCTGCGTGGGAAGTCCGCGTGTGAAGGAATAGCAACTTTCCACCGCATGCAATTAGAGAGGAGAATCGTAAGATAGAAATATGAGAGGAGGTTCATGCCACCTCTCAACCTAAACGCTCAGGACTTCTATTCGACAAAACAGAACACACAAAACACAATATAATAATGCAACACCACGAGTGAGAATATCGTGCTTGGAAAGATTATCAATTATCTCACCATTAACGTGAACTCTCCATTATCTTTGTAGAGAAAATCCTGAAGGTGGACTTAAACCGATCAAATGCAAGACTTTGAAATGTTGCGATATCCGCATGCAACAATTCTCTATACATCCATCAAAACTAGCTGCCACATGTTTATTACAAGCCATCGTAAATTATTGTGATGCTGCACATTCCTTCCACAGGCCTCGTACGTTGCTCTAAATTTGTGTATCCTCGCAGCTACAGATTCCTTCCCAAATCATGAGTTATTTCCCCCGTCCGTCCGAGATGAAAATGGAATCAGAAACGATTGCAAGTGAGACAATAAACTTGGACCGTCGGCCAAGGAATTGCCCCATCGGTCTTTCGCTCGTGTACGTCGAACTGTGTACGACAAAAATGGCAAAGACGAATCAGCGAAATCAGCCGGTGATGAATACAAACGCGCGAAACAGGAGCTGAACGAGGTTTTTCTGACTTGAGACGCTCCACTGGGCAATATAACAGGTTTCTCTACTTTTCTGAATGAAAAATTGAGCCGGTATTTTCTTCGCGCAAGAGCTTTCTCTGCCTGCTGCTGAACCACTCAGGTTCAACTTCCTCTGTGAATATAAGAGCACGCTCACTCGCATTGTCGTCCAAAGACCAGACAACTGCTACGTCCCCTTTGTATTTATTCGCTGTCGGATCGCGTTTCAGAATACGATAAGGTGCAGCAATTTTAGCTAAGTACACGGGCAGGTCTTTGGCGCGTACGTGCTAAACGACTGCAAATATCTCTCGCCTGGCTAAATTGCAGTGCGCGATATTGATCTCCGAGTATGTGAGCGCTCTAGCGCGGAGGTGTTGTCGTAACCTTCCAAGTACGGGAACACTCTTTGCGCTCTTGTTCCGTCGACACGCTAACAGCGCAATAACGCACCTTGCGGCCAGTTTGCCTCACCTGATGACCTGACGCTTGCAGGTGTAGGCACGAGATAGCGACACCTCAATTATCCCCGTTGCAGCACGCATCCTATAGCGTCGAGATCACGCGAAAGGTTATAACCTACGTCCCCTGATTATACCAATACGTACAAGAGTGCCAAGAACCAATGAAACACGTATTATACAGGGCGAACATTAATAAAACCGACAAACTGCAGAGACGGATTCGTGTCTGGAAATAGAGGGAAAAAAAGTCCTTTGAAAGGGTGTCCGGAAATGGACAGTGTGCACACAAAGGCAAGAGATCGTCTCGGAACACATGCATCGCATCCGCGTCATAACAGGAAGTCAAAGTGGCCTCCATGGGATGCAAGGCACGCGTTCACAAGTCGCATCATGGATTTCCGGACTCTTTTGCACATTCCGACCTCTCTCCGAATAGCATCACGGGCGTCGTGGACACGCTGTTGAAAGATCTGCATATCAGGAACACAACGCTTTCCAGATGCGCCCAGAGGTAAAACTCCAGGGCGTTTAAGTCCGATGATCTAGCAGGTCATGTTACAGGGCCTCCGAATCCTGTCGAACGTCCGGGGAAGATGTTAAGCTGTCGGCGAATTGTAATGCGGATGTGGGACGGTGCTCCGTCATGCATAAACCACATAACCTGTCGTATTGCCAAAGGCACATTCTCAAGCAGACCAGGAGAGTATTCCGCAGAAAGACCAAGTACTTTTCTCCGTTGAGAGATTGTATCATCATAACCGGTCCAATTATGTGGTCAAATGTTCAAATGTGTGTGAAATCTTATGTGACTTAACTGAAAAGGTCATCAGTACCTAAGCTTACACACTACTTAACCTAAATTATCCTAAGGATAAACACACACATCCATGCCCGAGAGAGGACTCGAACCTCCGCCGGGACCAGTCGCACAGTCCATGACTGCAGCGCCTTAGACCGTATGTGGTCACCAAGAATCCCTGTCCACACATTGGTACTGAACCGATGTTGATGAAACGCTTCAACCATTCCCCAAGGATTCTCTGTAGCCCACAGATGACGATTTTGCAGACTGATGATGCCAGTTCTGCTGAAGGTTGCTTCGTCGGTAAAGAGGACTGATGACAGAAATCTTATAATTGTCATGGTCTAGTGCAAAAACCATTGACAAGATCCTTCCCATAGAAGGAAATCCCCTGCTAATAATTCTTGCACACGTTGCAGTTGATACGGATAGCAGCGGTTGTCATGCAGGATACACATAATCGTAGTTGCCTGGAGCTTCTACTATGGTTCGTGTCTTTATCCAACATGCTTTACGAGTTTTCAGCCTTGGACGAAGAAATAATTGTATAACGCAAACGGGAGATGGGAAAACAGCAATTAGCGTCTTAACATAAATAAATCTACGTAAAAAGTAGGTCTACGCTGTATTTCTTAAGTTATTTAATCCATGGTCATGACGATCCTGTAGAATTTGGTCCTACACATCCGATATTCGCACAGTTCACCGGCTCCCTCCACTTTCGTTTGTGTGAAAGGACCCATGATCAAGCAAACTCCCAAAAAGGGCTTGAAACGTTGTGTAATATGGTTGGTGTCTGTGAAGGGACTTGTTTTGGTATAGCCGTGCTTCCTCTCCACCTTTTCCATCTGCTTGGCCGTACACAAACACCATGTCGGCTTGTTCCCGATATGAATAACGGAGCATTCTGCTGCTTACAGTACGCTGCGCCAATCACACAGCCTGCAGCATACAAGGAACAAACGGCAGGTTGTCAGAGGAACTTCCATTCATCAGTTCAAATGGCTCTGAGCACTATGGGACTTAACATCTGAGGTCATCTGTCCCCTACACTTAGAACTACTTAAACCTAAATAACCTAAGGACATCACGCACATATCCATGCCCGATGCAGGATTCGAACCTGCGACCGTAGCAGCATCGTGGTTCCGAACTGAAGCGCCTAGAACTGGTTTTCCACAGCGGCCGGTCATTCGTCAGTGTCATCTACTGTGGCAACGTTTCATTTCCAGTCACATTTTCGTAGGACCTTTTTTCCTCCATTTCCAGTCGGGAATCCGTCCTTGCTTGTTGGATTTGTTAAGTTCACCCTGTATAATTACATTTCTGTTAGTTTTCCTAACTTTCCTCTATTACTGTAAATAGCATAGTAAATTCATTCTTCTACGATGCAATTCTTCTTAATGGCTTCTCAAGTAATAGAGGAAAAGATATATATAAGGAGCCTCTTTTGTTTTCGATTTAGATGTACTTTTTTTTGGAAAAATCCTCTGAGTTCTTTCGTTCATTAATAAGTATAACAAGTTTAATAAATGATAGGATGAAAAAGATTGATTAACATCAATTATTTCTATTCGAAAACAAATATTCACAAAAAACTCGTAAACTGGAACTACAAAAAATGGTGTGCGGATATGAGCCTCCTCGACAAGGTCCAACTTTTAAAATATCACAATAAATCTGGATAAAACAATACGGAATGGTAGACTAATCTATAAAGAGTAACTTTTATATACTTAAATATTTTAAATAAACTTGAAATCTAAAATTATTGACAGAAATCGGAAACGTAAACAGCTCCTTCAGCCGGGGCACAATTTAGACGTGCCCCATTTGGCACGTAACAGGTGTAACCCACGCCACTCCTCGAGTGGCTTAAGAGAACTTTTCAATGCGAAACATGCAAGTTGCATCGCTCGGGTACGGTGTATCCCGATCGTTGATACCAAGGACATTATCGCTTTCTACTAGACAAAGGTCACAGGAATCTGATGAGTCAAACGATGAATTAGATATTCTGAAGGCCACTGGGCTTTCCACCCCTACCTGCAGGGTGGCGTATAGCCTCAGACATACTTAACGACCTCTTCATTACAGCATTTTTGTTAAGCTACTTGATCAGCTGATCCTTCTATGGCGTTCCAGTGATGGGGCAGGTGGTTGGTATTTTGGGTTCTCTTCTTAACATTGGGGATACCAGGAACGGTGAAGTTGTTTTATGTTGTTAAACAGAAAAAAGTGATGTAATTATAGCCCCCCTTCATATAGGGGTCGTATTTACACCAACCTGACTTACACAATATAGTTAGCATGACATATAACTTAAATGCGTGTGTAGCTAAAGTCGTGTTTCTAATGGTAGGTTAGTACTCTGTTTTTTTTCGGATATCACTGAGAAATTGTTTAAAATTAACCATACGGGCATGAAAAGCAAACAATTTCACATACCTGCCAAATATTTGCTTCCAGAAGAAACACCAATTTGCACATTAACTGACGCTGCACAGTTTCAGACAATGGTTCCAACTGCTCACTGCTACATTCCATTAACAATAGGCATGGTTGACAGTCCTGACAGCCAGAATGCAGCACCTGCAATGCTGGCAAGGGGTATCCATATTTATAACTGTGCCTGTTTTCACACCTTTGCGTCTACCTATGTAAGTGAGTGAGGAAACGCCATAGTATGACGATTTTCATCATTATTCGATTTTATTTAAACAGTGAATATGTTATAGCTGTCGATGAGCTAGTGGCCCCGAAATGAGTAATTTATTTGTTTGTTTACGACATACCTCATTGCAGTCTTTGTAATGCTACATGTTTACGATTAATTTTGATGTATGGTATGTAAGGAAAAAGCCTAATTATAACTAATTACAAAATGTGGGTGTAAGTACATAATTAAGTATATTTACAATAGTACCCTTCTGTACCATCCATAGTTTTCTAAGACGGTGCTTCATAATAATAAAATCCATATCGTACTGTCCTTGTAAGGTTTTCAGGAAGAACAACTCCTTTTTAATTCAAGTAACATATTTATTGACAAACTCGGAAAGTTTATCGCTTTACAAAATGTGCGAAATTCGTTCATGAATAAATCAAAGAAGTTCTAATAAACACGCGGCGATTATTGGTACACAATTTAAAATACATACGAAATGTACTGACAACGCTTTATTATCACCTCAAAAACCTCATGCTGCAACCATGAAACTTGGAAGTGTTCCTACTTCTCTACATATTCACTCTTTAATGCGAAACAATTCTCCGATGGGTGGATGAAGAGGCTGAAATCTTGATTGGAGAAGTCTACGTCTATCTGTTCAGAAAACAGTAATATCAAATACATCATCAAATGGTGCTAGATACTGTAGGTAAAATAGATAAGCCCTTTGGAGCAATTAGTCCACAGAACCTGACCATCACATCCCACAGGCTTGTGGCGATTCAAATCAAACTCGTCGCAGCGCTACTTGCAGACATGTGATTAAACTGCGCCAGCGCTAAGCACCTGCTGACACTCAGAATATCAGTCGTCAATCACTGGGGCTTAGGTGTCTAACTGACTGCTTCCAGAGACTGCGAGAGGGCCTCGCCGCCGGCGACGTACGAGGGCAGTTCAATAAGTAATGCAACACATTTTTTTCCTGAAACAGGGGTTGTTTTATTCATCATTGAAATACACCAGGTTATTCCTCAATCTTTTAGCTACACAACACTATTTTTCAACGTAATCTCCATTCAATGCTACGGCCTTACGCCACCTTGAAATGAGGGCCTGTATGCCTGCACGGTACCATTCCACTGGTCGATGTCGGAGCCAACGTCGTACTGCATCAACAACTTCTTCATCATCCGCGTAGTGCCTCCCACGGATTGCGTCCTTCATTGGGCCAAACATATGGAAATCCGACGGTGCGAGATCGGGGCTGTAGGGTGCATGAGGAAGAACAGTACACTGAAGTTTTGTGAGCTCCTCTCGGGTGCGAAGACTTGTGTGAGGTCTTGCGTTGTCATGAAGAAGGAGAAGTTCGTTCAGATTTTTGTGCCTACGAACACGCTGAAGTCGTTTCTTCAATTTCTGAAGAGTAGCACAATACACTTCAGAGTTGATCGTTTGACCATGGGGAAGGACATCGAACAGAATAACCCCTTCAGCGTCCCAGAAGACTGTAACCATGACTTTACCGGCTGAGGGTATGGCTTTAAACTTTTTCTTGGTAGGGGAGTGGGTGTGGCGCCACTCCATTGATTGCCGTTTTGTTTCAGGTTCGAAGTGATGAACCCATGTTTCATCGCCTGTAACAATCTTTGACAAGAAATTGTCACCCTCAGCCACATGACGAGCAAGCAATTCCGCACAGATGGTTCTCCTTTGCTCTTTATGGTGTTCGGTTAGACAACGAGGGACCCAGCGGGAACAAATCTTTGAATATCCCAACTGGTGAACAATTGTGACAGCACTACCAACAGAGATGTCAAGTTGAGCACTGAGTTGTTTGATAGTGATCCGTCGATCATCTCGAACGAGTGTGTTCGCACGCTCCGCCATTGCAGGAGTCACAGCTGTGCACGGCCGTCCCCCACGCGGGAGATCAGACAGTCTTGCTTGACCTTGCGGCGATGATGACACACGCTTTGCCCAATGACTCACCGTGCTTTTGTCCACTGCCAGATCACCGTAGACATTCTGCAAGCGCCTATGGATATCCGAGATGCCCTGGTTTTCCGCCAAAAGAAACTCGATCACTGCCCGTTGTTTGCAACGCACATCCGTTACAGACGCCATTTTAACAGCTCCGTACAGCGCTGCCACCTGTCGGAAGTCAATGAAACTATACGAGACGAAGCGGGAATGTTTGAAAATATTCCACAAGAAATTTCCCGTTTTTTCAACCAAAATGGGCCGAGAAAAAAAATGTGTTGCATTACTTATTGAACTGCCCTCGTAGAATCATGCGTATGTAGCGCCACTGCTACGCCAACAAGTCGTGGGCTGCAACGCAAGTTGGGTCGCCATAACGTGCGTAAATGATCACGATCGATCTATAACATTTGAGACAGTACCAAACTGCCTCGTTTTCCGTTAATTGCGTAAGGATGAATACCTTAGGGACACGGCTGATTGCCTACTTTATCCCCTACAGTCCGAAAGTGTGCCCTTTCTCTAATGACCCACTCATCAACAGAACGCTAAAAGTCAATATTCCTTCTTTTGTAACACATTAAGCTGGAATTTAATATTTAGCGCAAATCGAGCAAATCGTTGGAAGCCCTCGTTCTGTCCTCTGGTAACGTAAGTAACGTACACCAATCCTCAGACTTGTATCAGTGGTTTTATAGTGCGAATGGGTATAACCTCAGTCGTCATTTTTATGGCTCAATTTGAAAGTAAAGTAACCGTCTTGTGCCATTGTTTGCTGTAACTCTGCTATAAATTCAGCCTCTAAGATCTCAAAGGTTTTTATATTCGAATACTTTTGGCACTTTCCTTTGCGAAGTGTGAATGCTGCATTTAACCATTTTGTCTACGGCTTAGATGACTGTAATGATTCCACGAAGAGTCTAGAGCACTGTATTTTGGTTGATTGAAGCGATGAGTGAAGGGTGAGCTTGAAACTGTGTGCCGCAACATTGAGTATTCTTTACGAAGATCGAGCAAGTGACAGCCGATCACTTTCTGCTACCTACCATGTTTTTGTTACAATTTTCTGCCATATTTGATAATATAAATGCAAATGGCTTGTGGCTAGCGGTCTCGTCGGGTAGACTGGTCGCCTGCTGCAAGTCTTTTTAGCTGACGCTAATTCGGCGACTTGCTTGTTGATGAGGATGAAATGATGAGGAAGACCACACAAGACTCAGTCTCCGAGTGGAAAATATCTCCGATCTGACCCTGAGTGGAACTCGATGCCCTAGCATGGCAGTCTGCCGTGCTGGCGACTCAGCTACTCAGGCGGACTGTTTGTCGATAAGAGGTGTATATGCTCCTGAATAAGGGAACAAGAAGTTGTTTAGTGAAGGTTTAGAAAAACACTTCACAAAAGTAAATACGCGCACTCCATAATAAGTGATGGCCAGAATGCACGTGTTTGAAACATAAAACACCTGGAGGTGTAGCAAAATTCGGACAGTACACAATATAATAATGGGCAAGAAGTAACACATTTTGCACCAATCAATGACACGAAAATTACCAAAAAATGCTTTAGGAAATAAATTTATAAGAATACACTGTATCTTATAACAAATAGAAAATTTAGATCAACCATTTCGGTACTAAATTGAACACACAATACTCATTGTCAATATATAAACATAAGGTTTTAGAATTTAGTCAATAAAGAAATACTGATACACTTATTCCAGAGTCGTAACTGGATGTGAATTCTGAATACATAATAAAAGTTCACAGTTTGAAAGCCGTAAAGGAAGGCCTTTCTAATTCTCGATGCTCCCACATGTGTTATGGCGTAACATCGCCTAAGCAAATTTAAGCAACGGATATGTTTACATGAGCACACAATGTTCAGGATGGTTACAAGTCACATTCATGGTAATGCTATGCACTGCAGCACACAACTCGCAGTCGCACTCTACTCAGTTCTCCACATGAGCAAATACATTCCAAATAAAGATGATTACTTAAATGAAGCAAAATATTGTTTCTAATCCCCTGCTGAGGTTTCCTTAAGCACAATCCCCTTCTGAGATAGAAAGCAGGAAACAATGGATTGCTTAGCAATCAACTAATGCAATTAGTTCTTGCCTAAGAGTCAATTTTGTAACAGCTCATTAGATGCAACTCTTAAAGGTGATCGATGTCGAAATATATATATTCACGTGAGCACCGTTAAACTAGACAACAACCTTATCACTATAGAAGTCTGAGAAAGATTAGATGAATTTTATCAAGACAGTACGTTTAGTAATTGTCTTCTCGAATATCGTCGCTGATAGTTGGCCTGTTTAGCTAAATTTCACCACATTACTTCTGTTCCAACACGGCATTACCTTTTGATACAAGATCAAACCACAGTAAAATACGTGAGATGAAACAGACTAAAATTCAGCACTTTATGGAGAGCCCACTGCATCAGCTCTACTGGAGTTTGACACTTCCGAGAAACACAACATCAGAGTGAAATCATCACAATCGCTTCTCATTTACGCTTACTCCATGTGCTGTAGAAATAGTATTACTACGGAGCACTACCGGAGTACAGCCACTTTCACAGTGTATCCATAGAATAGTCTTCCTCCAGGAATCCTGTTGATACCATGGCATACAAGAAGCCAGCCAGAGATCCAAAGCCACTCGTCGGGCGTGGCAGCTACAACACGTCCGCCGACTCTGGTCCGTAACTGTCACTCATCTCTTCCTGCTTTGTGCTTGGTAGATAGATACGTCGCTCGCCAGCGACGTACCATGACTCGCAGCAGGAATTAGTGCCAACCTCAAGTGGCGTGCCAACCACAGCACAGACAATGCAGATCGCGGGTACGTCTGCGAGGCATCCTTCACGTCTGCTCAAGTCACACTGATCCATTACCTTCGGTCAATAGCGACAACAAGAGCCTCAGCCACACTTCGCCAATAGGTGGTGTTGAGCCGTGATATCGATGTTGACCTGGAACCCGCCGGTAGACATGGTTCAAATGCTACTCATATCTGCTGAAAATACTAAATTTAATGTCCAGTGAATATGACCGTCCTATCTCTAGTTGTTCATGGTGTTCTGACTCTTCCCAACATGTGTATTTCTTTATATATGTAAAGTCGCCACTGCAGTTTCTAAAACCAAAAGTGGCCAGGTATCCTTTCGACTGATCTATTAAATATTTACTACACACAGAACTTCGTTCGTCTCGCGGACGAAGTCCAATGAACACAGCTTTTCAGCTATAACACCTCTGTCCTTTGTCGCTGACCAAATAATTATTCAGAAAACAGAAAATACCCTCCAGTGTGCAATATATTCCCTAAATCAAACTGAGACAATTCAACACCCTCCGTTAAGCTGGGGTGAAACATAAATCGTATACCAGGTGCAAGGAACAACAATACGCTACAAACCAAGAGGCAAATAATCTTTAGGAAGACTTATGACGAGATGGTTTGACAAATTTCGAAGGAGATGGGAAAGGCTATCCCAACCACTTAGGTAGATGATGATGATCACCAGATATGAGCACTGTAATCTCAAAATTTCGCTAAAGATAATTAAAGTATCGGTCTTTATAGGGAAAGTTCCAGTACGGTCCAAAGTAGTACTAGATGTACAATCACCAGAACAGGTGTCACGTTTTAGCTGTTAGGCTGTGACATTAGCCATGAATATGAAAAAGGTACGAGTAATACATTAAATAAGTTTCAAATGAGTTTTGGCACACCACAAAGATAACCGCGTGACTAGGAAGAATACAAAGATAAAATTTTATGTTGTAATGACTGCCCCTATTCTAATATATGGAAACAAATCCTGAACACAAAGTAAAACAAAAGAAGAACTCAGTCACTGAAACTAAATTATCAATGAAAATTAAAAGATGTACACTCAGAGAAGAAACACAAACCAATGTTATAAGAGAGGAATTTAATACATATAACGTAAAATATGATAAAAATAGAGCAAGGATGTCTAAAATGGAACCAACACATCAAAAAAATGAAGGAAGCAGGTTATTTGAAAAAAGTAAATTACAAATAAATAGAAAATGGAGAAGTACTACGACCGAGGAACACACGGCCTCAGTGAAACTGACGGATGGTAATCCCGTCCATGATGTGGAGAAGAACAATAAGTTTCTAACGAACGTTTGTGACTTCCAGTATGGTGGCGAATATTACGAAAGTGAAAGGAATCGACAAAATCAACACCTTTATATAACCTGCTCCTCTACATCAGTGCAACGATGACGTTTAACGTTGTCGTATGTTGCACAGGGAGCTAGAACCAGACTCAGATAACTGTCAGTCGCTATGAGATCCTCTAGTTGCGGCAGGTGGGCTCGCCTCATGTACTGACAAAAGGCTTCAGCTTGACGTTGGTTGTTCTCCGATTTTTCCAAACTGTTCAGATACTCTCGCATGTCGATATGGGACTAGATTCCCTGAAAAAACTGCTGAGACGCTTATTGGACACAAATTCATGGTCCTAATATTAGCTGATAATCACCTCGTTTACATTTGCATTTGATCAATTTGACTTCCGACATAGTTATACCACTAATAAAATTAATGTTGATGAAAATACTAGTTATCTTATCGTCAATTGCGCTTTATGTTCCAGTAGTGGGATTTAGTGTGACCGAGCGAAGTGGCGCAGTGGTTAGCACACTGGGCTCGAATTCAGGAGGACGACGGTTCAATCCTGCGTCCGCCCGTCCTGATTTAGGTTTTCTATGATTTCCCTAAATCGCTTCAGGTAAATGCCGGTATGGTTCCTTTAAATGGCGTGGCCGACTTCTTTTCCCATCCGTCCCTAATTCAATAAAACTGATGACCTCGCAGTTTGGTTTCCTCCCCTCCCCCCCCCCCCCCCCCAAATCTATCTGTCACCACGATTTAGTGTGTAGTGTGACGCGGTACGGCTTATCATCTAGGGGACTCTCTTTTCGAGAGAGCGGTATCGCCATCAGAGAGTCTGAGTGCTACTCGTCATATATGTGTTTTACCTAATGTTGGTCCTATCACTCACTCTCCGGACGTAACACGTATAATGACACTTTTAGACAGACTAGGCCGCATTTCAGAAATCTAGAAATTAGGATAACCATCACTCAGGCAGAACATTCTCTACATGTATAGATTAATTTTTTTGAGAGGATCTACCAAGATAAAAAACCATTTTTCATTTTCTTTTTATTTCCAAGACATGTTTTGCCGAAGTTTCAGCATCATCAGTGGGCTTTATGTTATCTTTCTATAGAAAAAATGCTCCGTACTACTTGTACATATTTAAATTTGAGTTTTTAAGACAGTATTTACAAACTGAAAAACAGACAAAGTTTTATACGTTTTCCTTGATACCACATACTGTGGATTTGATGGATTTTTATTTTATTTAATGTAGTAGTTTGTTGCACAGTTTGTTACCCGCAGTCTTATACAACTTAATGTAGGACAGTTATTTACTTCGAAATTTGACGACTGGACATGCTGTGATTATGCCTATCATGCTATGTGGATATGTTCCATTTGATTTTTTGTTAGCCCTGTACCTTGAAAGGTGGCTACACTGAGTCACAGCGCCAGAGATTGCGCCAAAGATTACACAGCTCTACAAAATAAAATTTTTTTTTCGTTGCCAGGGAAGTTTGAACGAAAATGGGATATTGTTATGATACTCATTCCGAGTATATTTGTACTTTTTCCAAATTGGCTCTGGTTTTTGAGATATAGGTTATTTGTGGAAATGAGAGTTTCATGTGGATAATATCGACTGCAGGGTCCATATATGGTGTAATGTATTTGCTACCTGTTTTTTAATTAGTGATATTGTACTATCTTTATTAAACAATTGTGCTCAGGGAGTGCATCTGTGTGGTTGAGGATTACATCATGCAAACATCACACTGTCAGCATGTGTTCAGTCCTGTTGTGCGGTGCGTGTGTTGAAGATATTGAGGGTTGTGCAGATTTGAATTCGGCGGTACTCGACATTCATTTGTTGGCCGAGATAATCCCCGCAACAGCCGATAGGTAGCGTTCAGTGTAAACAAGAAAAATGGCGATGGTCGAAAGTCACACACATGTGCAGTGCAGCTTCAAGGAGATAGAACCTTTTCATCGTGACGTAGCAAATAAGAGGTGAGTATTCATTTCACACAAAACAATTAATGATGTTTGTTGGATGTGATTGACATGCAAATACAAGAAAGTTCTGCATAATATGTAGTATTTGTGCAATTTTGTTTTAGGAAAACATGAGTTCTTCACGCCGTCTTTGCGTGAACCATCCAGATGAGTTCTGCTACATTTGTGGTGAATACGTTCTTCAAAAGAACAGGAAGAATATCACTCCTTTTGTGAAGGAAGCGTATCTGGCATATTTCGGAATTAAACTTGGAGATCAAGACAAGGCGTGGGCACCCCATAAAGTTTGTAAATGCTGTGTGGAGTGCTTACGGCAGTGGACAAAACGAAAAAGGAGAAGCTTAAACTTCGGAGTGCCTATGGTATGGTGAGAGCAGAAGAACCATACAGATGATTGCTATTTTTGCATTGTTAATGTGAAAGGTTTTAATAGGTTCAAAAAACGAAAGTGGAAATATCCCGATTTGGAGTCAGCAAGAAGACCGGTGGTGCACAGCAACGATGTTCCTGTACCAACCTTCACAACATTACCCACGCTAACATCATCAGATGACGATATGCACAGCGAGGAATGTACAAGTAGTGGTTCGGAATACGAAGGACATGAGACACAACCCCAGCAGTTCGACCAGAAGGAGCTCAGTGACTTGATACGAGAACTCAATCTTTCAAAGCAAGCATCAGAACTCTTAGCATCCAGGCTTAAGGAAAATAACTGTCTTCATCCAAGTGTTAAAATAACAGCTTACCGGACGAGAGAAGAAAAGCTTCTTCCATACTTCAACCAAGAAGAGGTTATAGTGTATTGCAGCAATATACCTGGACTTTTACTTGAATTGGGGCTGCCGGAATATAGACCAGAGGACTGGCGTCTCTTCATAGACAGTTCCACTAGAAGTTTAAAATGTGTTCTCCTACACAATGGCAATCGTTACGCATCTATTCCAATTGCCCACTCAACAAAACTTTGTGAAGCATATGCTAACATCAAGATGGTTCTGCAGAAAATTCAGTATATGCAGCACCAGTGGTTGATTTGTGTTGATTTGAAAATGGTGAACTTCTTGCTTGGACAACAAAGTGGATACACAAAGCACCCATGTTTTATCTGCATGTGGGATAGTAGGGCAAAGCACGAACATTGGAAGCAGAAAACATGGCCTCCAAGGGAACATATGGCTGTTGGTGAAGCAAACATCATTAATGAACCTCTGGTTAGTAGGGACAAGATTGTTCTTCCACCATTACATATTAAGTTAGGACTAATGAAGCAATTCACCAAAGCTTTAGACAGAAATGGTAATTGCTTCACATACATCTGCAATACGTTCCCTGGACTCAGTAGTGAAAAACTTAAGGCAGGAATATTTGATGGTCCTCAAATTCACAGGCTCATCAACGATACCAATTTTACAAGTGTCATGACTGTCACTGAAGCATCGGCCTGGAACAGTTTTGTCGCTGTTGCAAAATGTTTTTTGGGCAATCATAAAGCTCCCAATTACGAGGAACTGGTCAAAAACATGCTCACTAACTTTCAAAACTTAGGAGCTAACATGAGCATAAAATTGCACTTCCTTCACAGCCGCTTGGATCGATTTCCTCGTAATCTAGGTGATTTCAGTGAGGAACAAGGAGAGCGGTTCCATCAAGATATGAAAGGAATAGAGGAAAGATATAAAGGAAGATGGGACAGGCATACGATGGCAGATTATTGCTGGAATCTGCAACGTGACTGTTCTGAAGAGATCTATAAAAGGAAAGTGTGCAGGAAGCGGTTCGTCATGGACGGAAAATGATATACTTATAGAGAAACTTTTCAATTATGTTTTATACGTGGACAAATGTCTATCAGGTTTTCATAGAAGCTATTTATAAAGATTATTTCCTTTTTTCATTGTAGTTTGTAGCGCTCGAGTTCAGTATTAGCAATTTTTTCTAATTTTTTGAATAAATCATGCATTATCTCAAAAACTAGAGCCAAACTGCATAAATGGTTGCTATATTCGTCCTCAGCACCACTAACCCATCCTAAAGCCACTCAAATATCCTTGGCAAGAAAATGAGTGTTGACCAGTGTTATTATTCCGCCGCCTCCACTGGGGCAATGGTAGTTCAGAGGTTGCCGTGGGCAGTGCTTGTTGAGAGGATGTCGAGAGCAGTACTAGTGAGAGCATGTCGTGTGCAGTTGTTGTTCTGTTGGGCGAGACAGTAGATGCTGTTTGGTTGGTGTAATGTATAGATGGAAGATGTTGCAATGATCACAGTGTATTTCTCGTCAATATATATGAAGGTAACAAAAAATTTTTATTTCACATTTCCTTAATGACAATACCTGTTGGTCACAGGTTCAGTAAACAAAGCATCTGGCTCATGTTCATGTATTAGACTTGTAATTCTGGTCCCTATGTGCAATTATAGTATTTCTGGTTTTTCAATTAGTTCATTGTAAATGGTGTTTGAAATATCTTGTCATATTGAGGAAGAACCATGCCAGATACATGTACGTTGAATCACACTACCACACACAGAACAGTTACACTTGTGCTTTGTTGTTTCGTAGCTTTTATAGTTGCAGGGGACTTAATTAATCAATTGTTTTCACGGAAATTTCCTTTCATTCTTTATTGTTATTTTATGCAGTCAGATTGCGTACTAATACTAGTCAGGGCCAACCAGTTACGAGACTTCGTAACCGGATACACAACTACTAAAAATTGTTGCATTTTAATTAAGTCCCCATGCACGTGGCGACCCTGCCAGAATCGTCCCTTGGAATTCTTTTGGCAGTAAAAATAGCAGACAGTAGTATTGTTGTAGTAATTTGTAGTTTAGTAATTGTAGTCTATATTGCATGTGTAGATTTGGTAATTGATCATTTGTAGTTGTCTTGTTATTCTTCTAATGGTATTTTTGCAGAATTTAATTTTTGATGTCTCATATATGGGTTTGACATTTTTGTGCAATAATGAAGATTTTAATTGTTCGTTGATCGTGTTTGTCGGGAAGCATTTCGTGTGAATAATATTGCTGGTGATAAAGTGTTACATTGTGTGTAATTTTCGTACAGTGACGAGTTTTGTCAATGATTACGCGATCGATGGAAAAGGCAATAGTAATGGATAGTCAAAAGAACGAAATTGTTAACATGGCGAACTCGCCAACACAGGAGAACAGTATGATGGATAATGAAGTAGAAAACAATTTAATAAGCTAGGAAAATAGTCTGGAATCAGTTCAAAATTTTTCACAATCAAAAAATTCACAGAGTACGAGATTAACGACAGAAGATTCTGGAATAGTATCGAACACATAGAGCTTTACAGTTACGACGAAGGAAGTTAGTTTTACGGGAAATGTTAGGGGCGAAAAGAATTTCGAACCAGTTAATATGGAGCAGTTGATGAGTGCAACATTAAATTTGGGACCACAGTTAGGATCTCAAAAACAGGGATGGGAACAATGGAAACACAGTTAGACTCACGAATAGGGACATGTTTTAAAAACATGAAAGATGAATTAAAGAAAGAAATTAGAGAAGAAGTACAACCGATTTTGAATGCTCACAATAATAGATTAATGTCAATAGAAATTAGACAAAAGGAACAGGATAGAGAACAGGAAGAAAGAGATCGCGCGATAGTACAAAAATTTTCAGAGTTAAATCTTCAATGTGCACATGATAAGGAAGAAATATTTGAAAGAATAAAGCAGTCCGTACCAAATGACAGAATAAATAACCTAACACAACAATATGAACAGTTAACTACTAAATGTGTCAATACTGAAACCCGAGTCGCGACACTTACGGAAGACGTAAATAAACAGAGAGAACAAATAGGTGACTTATCGAAAAGAGTTGAGGAGATTTCAGATAAATTGACAAATCTTAGTTTAAATGGGGACAGAGATTCAGATGATACAGCTCCATTGCCATTTGCAGAAACAGAAGAATACCAGAACATAAATAAACATGTTGAAAATCAGGGAAAATTTAATGAACGTATTAAAAGGGAATTTGAGGCGTTACAAAAGCAAGTTAAACAAATTGAAAGCGAAATCGTGGGAAAATACAGTAGAAGAAATTTGAAATCACCGATAGCAGCGGGTTTTGAAGAAAATAATTTATTTCATTTACGAGATGCAACAAGAGAGCGCCAGGTGCGCGAACTTGACAATAATCGACATTCGGACTGGGACAGACGCGTAGGTCTTTGTCGCCAAGAGGCGAAAACTTTGACTATAAACACTTTTTAACTGTTCGGAAATTTAAGATCTTTCGCAATTCCAATAATGACATACATCCATGTTCATGGTTAGATCAATTTATGTACGCACTTCCACCAAATTGGCCACTAAGTCACAAACTGGAATTTATGTGTGGCTGTTTAGGCCCTCATGGGATTCACTACACTAAGTGAATATGTGCCGTAGCGTGCACAGGGCCCCGAACTGTAGTGGTGCAATTTCCCATTTAGTTTTCTGCACTACTGCCTACTCTTTTACTATTCTTTGTATCTATCAAAACAACTCTTCAACTATCAATCTATCTAGAAAAGTAGTCAGTAAAGAATAACCGAATATGACTATTTTACCCAAAAGTGACAGTTTCCAGGATACTGATGAAAAACGAACTGGCGACGCGCATGCGCGCACTTACTAGAGACAGAGTGAAACATAGTCTTATTATGCAGCGTAATTTTAAACAGTCTGAGATCCGCACGCCGGCAGAATACTTTGAAGACATGATTCGAATGAATCAATTCCTTTCCAACCCTTATAGCCCGACTGAATTATTTCGCATTTGTTTAACTAAGCTGCCACAATCGATAAGTCACATTGCTTTAGCCGGAAGATGTAAAAACGACATTGAAACTTTTAAGACTTTGCTACAAGAACTTGAGTATGACAACGTCGATGGAATGTCTTGTAATTTTTTCAGTAACGGTAATCACAATAGATTTTCAGAGAATGGGATAATGATCGGAACGGACGTTATAACGGTAATTTAGGAAATGACAGACGAAACAGACAGGACATTAGATACCAGTCTTATGACAAAGGAAAGCGTAGCGATTAGACAGTATTATTTAGTTCGCAATGATATTCTTTTTAAACGAAAATCGGTTGACAACTCTGTTTGGTTAGTTTGCATTCCTGATGAGTGGCTTAATAAATTGATTTGGTATACACACTGCAGTTATGCACACTTTGGTCCCAGAAAATGCTTTCATAAATTACGAGAAAATTGCTACTTCGGTAATACGGAAAAACGTATTCGATTTGTTCTTGCCAAATGCAAATTATGTCAAACGGATAAGCCGCCAACTATTTCTCACAGAGCACCGTTTTTTCCTATCATTCCAGCGAAATTAAAGGAGATGGCTGCAGTCGATTTGTTCGGTCCAGTGGTTCGTTCTACTAATGGTTTTGCGTACATTTTGGTAGCAGTGGAATTGACATCAAAATATGTGTGTTTTATACCTTTAAGCAAAGCAACAGCTCGTTCAATATCTAATGCTTTCATCAAACATTTTCTTAAAGAAGTGGGTCACGTTGATAAAGATATATCAGATAATGGATCACAGTTTCGCTCTAAAATTTGGCTTCGTACTCTACGGCGTCGTAAGATTAAACCAATTTTCATTTCACTTTTTCACCCTCAATCTAATGCTTCAGAGAGATGGATGAAGGAAGTCAACAAATTGTGTCGTCTTTATTGTCATCAGAATCACAGAACGTGGGATCAGTACCTTCATATTTTTCAAAACATTCTGAATGAACTCCAAAATGATTCAACTTCTTTACCGCCTATCCTGATATTAAAAAATAAAGCACCGACAAATCGCATTTCTGAAATCGTTACTTTTCCGCCTACACGGAAACTGCGGCATTCTGAAGTTGTCAACCTGGCTCTCCAAGATATTGCATCTGCGGCTGCTAGAAGAGAGAAATCAGCTAAACTTCCTGGTTGTTTAAAAACTTTGTCAGTTGGTCAAGAGCTGTTAATTAAGTCTCATCGTTTGTCTCACAAAGGAAAAGGCTTGTGCCGCAAATTTTTTCTGCTTTATGCCGGTCCATATAGAGTTCGCAAAATTTTTCATGATAACACTGTCGAAGTAGAAACTCTTAAATCACGGCGCTCTAAGGGAATACATCATATACCGAACGTTAAAATTTTTGTGGAATGACATACTTTTGAGAAATTAACAGTTACACGTAAACACGCAGAGAATACAAGGATACCGCGCCGTGTTCCGGCGGCGGCGCATACTCAAAGCAACAGTCATGTCTCGACGCCGCACAAGGCAGTCGTTGACCGCAACAATTACTTCCTACGTCACGCGTACCTACAGCTGATCGAGCGCTCAGTGCGAATGCACTGACAGCCTTAAACAAATACAGTCTAATTTCTCCGATTAAACTCAGTATAAAGCTATAGTGACTTGATAAATTATGTTATTAACGTTCAGTTTTTTCAAGATACAGCTGTATAAAATATTTAAGAACTTCAGGTAAATGCTGTGTGTTTCCGACGTTAAGAGGACTTGCTATCGAGAAAATTTCAGGAAGAATGTAATTTCGAAGAAGAAAGTAATAAACTAAAAAGGTAACTATTAATTGAGTTTATTTTTCAGGTAACATATTTCTATTTATACGTAATTTGCTGCTCGCGATTACGTTATCTATACTTTGTGTTAACTGATTTTGACAATGATTGATTAATGAACAGGTTTGTTACTTATGTATATTTGCGTCGCTTGGCTGCTCTACTTTTTCACTGATGTCATATTTTTTTATTATGTGCCTGTTGTGCTTATTTATTTAAACTATAATTGTCACCTGATTAGTTGTGCTGATATGGTTATGTATGTAAGTCATACTTTGTGATTTATCTGCTTGCGCCTTTATGATTACTTATTAAGATTACATATGAACATTTATTCGCTTATGGTGATATGATGCTAATGACCTGTTTATTATGTAAGATACATACTTGCTGCTTTCCGTATGGATTGCATATTTACTAATTTCTGTTTTGTTGTCATAACTACTCTTTAATTTGGTATATAGATATGCTTATATACTGTGTACGAACATGGAGCTTATGTTACACTTGGTATTAATTATAGACTGTTCGCTTGTCAGAGCCTCGTTGTAGGGATTGTGCTGCATCCTCTTGTTGACATTCTGTCTCTACTGGTATATTTACTCGCTATTGCATGTTTTGCTTACGCTCAGTGCTTTATATTTTAAGATAAGAACATGAACTGCTATAATTCTACGAACTAAATTGGTACAAGAAGCATCACTGAAGTCACATGAGCTGGAGGTTTTATGGAAGCTGCATAAATTTATGCTAATAGAAAGGAAGCTAACGACATGAAATACCAACACTAGGTTTAGACCATTGACAGTTACTATACTGCATTCTTCGTGAGCAATTGAAATAGCAAGTGACACTTGACACAAAAAAATACTCCAAATGTTTGCTTCTGTTTTGCCATGATTCTTGAAGTGGTGTACACACTGTGAAATATTACGGTCTATTCATTAAAACTCTTACGTAATCATTCATGCTCCATACTTGTACTTATTTACTGAAAGTTATTCAAACTAAAGGCTGTTAGAGGTCATATATGCATTTCTTTTATTTAATGATCGACAAGGTAACCAAAATGTATCTTATAATTCATAAAGAGTAGAAGATTTGGGTCAGGTGGCTTACACAGAGGTTGTGTGTGGACATTGTGTCTTCGGATTGTATGGAATGATGAATTGAAGTTTGCACTAGGATTTTATCTGTACTTGTTCGAGGAGACTGACTAGAGGAATGAGTTGTTACGGAAGTGAAATGATATTGGTGATAAGGTTTATATGTATCGACGTATTGAAGAGGTATTATTGAGGTATTGAGATTGTGTGATGTTGGTGATTATCGGATTTTTGATGGACAAGAGGTAACGTAAATGATATTGATGATAAGGTTTATATGTATCGACGTAAGAGGTATTATTGAAGTATTAAGATTGTGATGCTGATGATTATTGAAGTTTTGGTGGATAAGAGGTAAAGTAAGTGAGGAGCATATTTTTTTTGTTGGTTGATATGGAACAAGGAGGATGAAGATGTCAGACTAGAACACTCAAGTGGAAGGAAGATTGTCTACACACACACTTTGTTAAATCAATAAGCAGTATAAATTTTTTTTGGAGAGAGGAAGTATTTGCATATCTTGGCACACTGACAGTTGTTCAGCAACCGTCATTTTGATTTGGCTTGGCAAACATTGGTCTTGACATGATGACTATGAAGCTGACTAACTATTATTGACTGTTATACACTGTTGCCACTACTACTTGATACACATGTTGAACATCAAATTTTGACAGAATTGCATTTACACAGTTAACACCATTCAATTACAAAGATGAGTGAGTGTGTTTCGTGTTTTCCTTTCCTAATCCCAAATAACTGGTACCGACCTACCTCCTAAATATTATTTTACTTGTTTGTTGTGGCTTGCACTGACACACATAAATATTATAGGTTTACTGATATTTGTGTATTTGTAATAGTTAATATGACAATTATCTGATATCATTTGTGTGTTTATTATAATTTGTATGATTAGTATAAGAGCATTGATAATAATTTTGTAAAAGGAATTGTGTGTGCATTCAAACTGTTGTTCGTGCTTGCACTTGTTCAACATTGATGGGTGCCATTTGGAAATGTTTAATTTCTGCTGATGAACTCTGATGAACTGTTTAATTATTGATAGTGAATATTATGTACTGTTAACTGCACTTGTGCAACATTGCTGGGTGGCACTGTTGGAACTGCTCAACCAGTGGTTGGTGTCTGCACCTGTTCAACATTACTGGGTGCCACTATTGGAACTGCTTCTACTGAGATGATGTCACTTGTTGCTGTCTGCACCTGTTCAACATTTCTGGGTGCCACTGTTGGAACTGCTTCTACTGAAATGATGTCACTTGTTGCTGTCTGCACCAGTCAACATTGCTGGGTGCCACTGATGAAACTGCTTCTACTGAAATGATGTCACTTGTTGCTGTCTGCACCTGTTCAACGTTCCTGGGTTCCAGTGATGGGACTGCTGCTACTGAGATAATGTCACTTGTTGGTGTCTGCGCCTGCTCGCCATTGCTGGGTGCCACTCTTGGAACTGTCAACTACTCTGAGGAGTGCTACTTGTTTATTGAACTATTGTAAAGATTTTATGTGAATATTTGTATAAATCAATATTTTTTGTGTATTTACTGTTTATGAAATGTTATGAGACTCTTACCATCACCTATTCGTCCTCGCTAGTGCCATTGATTGAATTGTTTAACCACTCCGACAAATGATATTTGTGTAAACTATTACGTAAAATCACATGTACGCAAGCATTTGTATTCCTTACTGTATTTTAAATATTAGGCTATTGAAGGGTCAGTGCAAAGCCAAAATTTATTTAGTTATGTGATATTCACTTGTTAATATCATCTTTTATTTTTATCTGTATTTTTTGGACGAATTTGGTGGTATTTTCACCACCAATGCTGGCAAAAATACCATCAATTCTAGTCCATGGAGGAGGGGCATATGAAAGGTGGCTACACTGAGTCACAGCGGCAGAGATTGCGCCAAAGATTATTATTCCGCCGCCTTCACTGGGGCAGTGGTAGTTCAGAGGTTGCCGTGGGCAGTGCTTGTTGAGAGGAAGTCGAGAGCAGTACTAGTGAGAGCATGTCGTGTGCAGTTGTTGTTCTGTTGGACGAGACAGTAGATGCTGTTCGGTTGGTGTAATGTATAGATGGAAGATGTTTCAATGATCACAGTGTATTTTTCGTCAATATATATGGAGGTAACAAAAAATTTTTATTTCACATTTCCTTAATGACAATGCCTCTTGGTCACAGGTTCAGTAAACAAAGCGCCTGGCTCGTGTTCATGTATTAGACTTGTAATTCTGGTTCCTATGTGCAATTATAGTATTTCTTGTTTTTCAATTAGTTCATTGTAAATGGTGTTTAAAATGTCTTGTCATATTGAGGAAGAACCGTGCCAGATACATGTACGTTGAATCACACTACCACACACAGAACACTTACATTTGTGCTTTGTTGTTTCGTAGTTTTTATAGTGCAGGGGACTTAATTAATCAACTGTGTTCACGGAAATTTCCTTTCATTCTTTATTGTTATTTTATGCAGTCAGATTGCGTACTAATACTAGTCAGGGGCCCCATGCAACCTTCACTATGAAGACCTACCCAAAGTAACCTTCACTGTCTCTGTTTACCAAATTGTTTCGATAGTTTGTATCAAGTAACAGTGAAACTTACTTAGTTTTGGGAGAAGAGACCAAACAGCGAAGTTATCGGTCTCCTCAGATTAGGGAAGGGCGGGGAAGGAAGTCGGCCGCGCCCTTTCAAAGGAACCATCCCGGCACTTGCCTGGAGTGATTTAGGGAAATCACGGAAAACCTAAATCAGGATGGTCGGAAGCGGGATTGAACCGTCGTCCTCCCGAATGCGAGTCCAGTGTGCTAACCACTGTACCACCTCGAACGGTACTTAGTGCAGGCCTTCACAGTGAAAACAACGGGGAAACCAAAAAAAAGTAAGTAAAACATACTGCACAGACAGACAGACACACACACACACACACACACACACACACACACACACACACACACACACACACACAAACTTCCACATAGTGTTTAGTTAATGGTAGGCATAACCATAACATACCAAGCCGTAAATAAACTTCGAAGTAAATAACCGTTCTACATTATGTTCTATATGGTCGCATATGAGAAACTGTGAAACAAACCAACTCCACTAAATAACAAAAAGACCCAGTATATTCACAGCACGTGGTAAAATGTTACATATACAGAACTTGTCTGTTCCTCAAATATGTAAATATTGTCTTAAAAACTGTTATTTAAATGCGTACAATTAGTAAAGAGCATTTTTCCTGTTTTATTGAATGTTAATAGAAAGCCCACTGATGATGTTGAAACTTCAACGAGACATGCCTGGGAAATAAGAAAAAAAAAATTCTGTTTTGCTCAAGATGCACTCTCTCCAAAATACGGACAGAAGAGCTTCAGCCACAAGATTTTTAGACTAAGTTTACACTCTTAGAATTATTGTCTAACAAAGGAGATCCTCAGCCCCTACATAACGATGAGCACTCTTGATTTCATGGATCTTAATTCCTAGTGTTACTGTTCACGTGCCGCAGGTTTACATTGCTTTCTGTGACTTATGTGAGTTTTTTATGCTCCTCTTCTTTATCATTGTTTCCGAAGTATTAATGGCAGTTGGACTCATTCTTGGTGATATTCTTCTTCACATAATAGCAGTGAATGACTATAGTGAAGAAAATCCAGTGCAGCCAAATGTTGATGAACCAGATATTCGAAACTGGTAATGGCAAATGACAATTAAAGGTGTTGCAGAAAAATGTTATTAAGTTAGTGGCTTGTAGCTGCATTTTTTGTAATACACTCTAAGACAAATAAACCGGCGCGCAGTGAAGGAAATATCCGAATGGGACGGAAATCGGTAGATGTGGTATACATGTGCAGACAAACGGCTGATTACAATTTCAGAAAAACTGGATGATTTAATCAAGAGACAGCTTCACAATTTGAGCATGTTAATAGCGTGTTGGTCCATTTCTGACCCTTATAAAAGCAGTTATTCGGCTTATCATTGATTTACAGAGCTGTTGTATGTCCTCCTGAGGGATATCTTGCCGAATTCTGTCCATTGGTGCTTTAGATTCTCAAAATTCTGAGCTACTTGGGGGGGGGGGCTACCCATAATTCTAAAAACATTCTATATTGGGGAGAGATGTGGCGGCCTTCCTGGCCAAGGTAGGGTTTGGAAAGCGCGAAGACAAGTAGTATAAATGAAACGCCTGGTTAAATCCGCAGGACAGAACAGGTAGTTGGAATTGTGGAAAGGGGCCAAAAATGAGTGGCTGTCAGTTACACTCGAACACATATTTTTGTGGCGGTGTTCGTAGCGACAAACAATTCGCTGTAGAAACGGCTTACGAAGTCACCGCCACACTTTTAATAGCTGGCCGACCGGTCCGCTGGAACAGTGAACAGAAAGATGAAAACCCAAACACTCTGATTAAATAAAAGTCGGTACTTAACTTTATTAACGAAGATACAGCACCACAACAGTGAACTCCGTGTCTACAGAAATCTGTCTAGTTCGAGTCGGAGCGGCTAGGTCAGCGTCGGCTGACGACAAACAACAACTCTGCTGCGATGAACACACGACTGACTAGCAAGTACACAATTCAATGGCGAGTATACAACTGAGCGGCGAATACAGAACTGTCCTAGCGCTCGCGACTCCAGCGCTTAAGAAGCCAGAAGCCAGCGGTGGCGCGCGCAGACTTGCGGCGATTTCCTGTATCGCTGGCGCTGCTTATGCAGACGGCGTCCGGACTTTGATGCTGCCAACCTTTTGGCAGCGGGCTCGGTTGGCATTACTGGCTAGGATATAACACATATAACTTTATTTAGTTGCCCAAACATTACAGCGCAAATTTCCGAGCTTAACTATCGACTGAATGTGTCACACAATCTTATGGCTTAAGGGCATAACCTCTTTAATTTTTAAAGCGGCTGAAAGCCCATGATTTAAAACGCAACAACAATAAATTTTCAAAAGGCAGAAAGCGCAAGGTTTTATCATTAAACAATATTTCAAATGAGGCTGAAGGCCCAAATAATGCAAGACTTGGCAAATAAGGAACTTTCAGTTTTAAAACGGCTGAAGGCCCATTATTTAAAACCCCACTGAAAGCATACAAATTCAAACTATTGGCTATGACCCATTAAATACACAATCGAACATCAATAAGAAAAAGCAATACAGCCAGCGGCGCTCAGAAGTTTCCGGGGGTCGGTCTGCACTTGAAATATTAACGGTCGCTTAGAGGAGACACAAGTCTCCCAAACTACGAGGGTACTCCAAGAGAAATGCACGCTATTTTTGTAAAAATACAGTTTTCATTCTGCATGTGTGAAAGTTTTACAGTGTGTAGACACATCCTTCCCGCTTGTTTTCAAACTTAGTTCAGCTTGTTCCCGTGAATGACGCCGTCACAGCGTGTCTTCGAGATAGCTGCTACACTTGACGTTCGTCAGAAGCAACGTGCTGTCTTAGAATTTCTGTGCTGTGAAAACGAGACAGTGGGAAACATCCACAAGAGATTTAAAAAGTTGTATGGAAATGCTGCTGTCGATCGCAGTTCAGTTAGTCGGTGGGCAAGCAGGTTACGTGATGAAAGCGGGCACGGAACTATTGAGGATTGTCCTCGCAGCGGCAGGCCTCGTACTGCACACACTCCAGACAATGTGCAGAGAGTTAACGAATTGGTGACTGCTGACAGACGCATCACAGTGAACGAATTGTCACGCTACGTTGAGATAGGGGATGGAAGTGTTTGTAGAATACTGAAAGTGTTGGCGTTAAAAAGGCTTGTGCCAGGTGGGTTCCCAGGATGTTGACAGTGGCTCACAAAGAAACAAGAAAAACGGTATGCACTGAACTTTTGGAACAGTACGAGAATGGTGGAGATGAATTTCTTGGAAGAATTGTGACAGGTGATGAAACGTGGCTCCATCATTTTTCACCAGAGACGAAGAGGCAATCTATGAAGTGGCATCATGCAAATTCACCCATGAAAAAAAATTCACACCTTCTGCTGGAAAAGCTATGGCTACGGTGTTTTTCGATTCCGAAGGACTCTTGCTTGTGGACATCATGCCAAATGGAACCACCATAAATTCTGATGCATATATGACGACACTGAAGAAACTTCATGCTCGACTGAGTCGTGTTCGACCACATCGGCAAAAGCAGGATGTTTTGCTGTTGCACGACAAAGCATGGCCACATGTCAGTCAAAAAACCATGGAAGCGATCATAAAAACTCGGATGGATAACACTGAAACACCCGCCTTACAGTCCTGACCTGGCTCCATGTGACTATCATCTCTTTGGAAAACTGAAAGACTCTCTTCGCGGAACAAGGTTTGAAGATGATGACTCCCTTGGGCACGGTGCCAAACAGTGGCGCCAACAGGTTGGTCCAGAACAGGTAGTTGGAATTGTGGAAAGGGGCCAAAAATGACTGGCTGTCAGTTACACTCGAACACATATTTTTGTGGCGGTGTTCGTAGCGACAAACAATTCGCTGTAGAAACGGCTTACGAAGTCACCGCCACACTTTTAATAGCGGGCCGACCGGTCCGCTGGAACATTGAACAGAAAGATGAAATCCCAAACACTCTGATTAAATAAAAGTCGGTACTTAACTTTATTAACGAAGATACAGCACCACAACAGTGAACTCCGTGTCTACAGAAATCTGTCTAGTTCGAGTCGGAGCAGCTAGGTCAGCGTCGGCTGACGACAAACAACAACTCTGCTGCGATGAATACACGACTGACTAGCAAGTACACAATTCGGTGGCGAGTATACAACTGAGCGGCGAATACAGAACTGTCCTAGCGCTCGCGACTCCAGCGCTTAAGAAGCCAGAAGCCAGCGGTGGCGCGCGCAGACTTGCGGCGATTTCCTGTATCGCTGGCGCTGCTTATGCGGACGGCGTCCGGACTTTGATGCTGCCAACCTTTTGGCAGCGGGCTCGGTTGGCATTACTGGCTAGGATATAACACATATAACTTTATTTAGTTGCCCAAACATTACAGCGCAAATTTCCGAGCTTAACTATCGACTGAATGTGTCACACAATCTTATGGCTTAAGGGCATAACCTCTTTAATTTTTAAAGCGGCTGAAAGCCCATGATTTAAAACGCAACAACAATAAATTTTCAAAAGGCAGAAAGCGCAAGGTTTTATCATTAAACAATATTTCAAATGAGGCTGAAGGCCCAAATAATGCAAGACTTGGCAAATAAGGAACTTTCAGTTTTAAAACGGCTGAAGGCCCATTATTTAAAACCCCACTGAAAGCATACAAATTCAAACCATCGGCTATGACCCATTAAATACACAATCGAACATCAATAAGAAAAAGCAATACAGCCAGCGCCGCTCAGAAGTTTCCGGGGGTCGGTCTGCACTTGAAATATTAACGGTCGCTTAGGGGAGACACAAGTCTCCCAAACTACGAGGGTACTCCAAGAGAAATGCACGCTATTTTTGTAAAAATACAGTTTTCATTCTGCATGTGTGAAAGTTTTACAGTGTGTAGATACATCCTTCCCGCTTGTTTTCAAACTTAGTTCAGCCTGTTCCCGTGAATGACGCCGTCACAGCGTGTCTTCGAGATAGCTGCTACACTTGACGTTCGTCAGAAGCAACGTGCTGTCTTAGAATTTCTGTGCTGTGAAAACGAGACAGTGGGAAACATCCACAAGAGATTTAAAAAGTTGTATGGAAATGCTGCTGTCGATCGCAGTACAGTTAGTCGGTGGGCAAGCAGGTTACGTGATGAAAGCGGGCACGGAAATATTGAGGATTGTCCTCGCAGCGGCAGGCCTCGTACTGCACACACTCCAGACAATGTGCAGAGAGTTAACGAACTGGTGACTACTGACAGACGCATCACAGTGAACGATTGTCACGCTACGTTGGGATAGGGGATGGAAGTATTTGTAGAATACTGAAAGTGTTGGCGTTAAAAAGGCTTGTGCCAGGTGGGTTCCCAGGATGTTGACAGTGGCTCACAAAGAAACAAGAAAAACGGTATGCACCGAACTTTTGGAACAGTACGAGAATGGTGGAGATGAATTTCTTGGAAGAATTGTGACAGGTGATGAAACGTGGCTCCATCATTTTTCACCAGAGACGAAGAGGCAATCAATGAAGTGGCATCATGCAAATTCACCCATGAAAAAAAATTCACACCTTCTGCTGGAAAAGCTATGGCTACGGTGTTTTTCGATTCCGAAGGACTCTTGCTTGTGGACATCATGCCAAATGGAACCACCATAAATTCTGATGCATATATGACGACACTGAAGAAACTTCATGCTCGACTGAGTCGTGTTCGACCACATCGGCAAAAGCAGGATGTTTTGCTGTTGCACGACAAAGCATGGCCACATGTCAGTCAAAAAACCATGGAAGCGATCATAAAAACTCGGATGGATAACACTGAAACACCCGCCTTACAGTCCTGACCTGGCTCCATGTGACTATCATCTCTTTGGAAAACTGAAAGACTCTCTTCGCGGAACAAGGTTTGAAGATGATGACTCCCTTGGGCACGGTGCCAAACAGTGGCGCCAACAGGTTGGTCCAGAACAGGTAGTTGGAATTGTGGAAAGGGGCCAAAAATGACTGGCTGTCAGTTACACTCGAACACATATTTTTGTGGCGGTGTTCGTAGCGACAAACAATTCGCTGTAGAAACGGCTTACGAAGTCACCGCCACACTTTTAATAGCGGGCTGACCGGTCCGCTGGAACAGTGAACAGAAAGATGAAAATCCAAACACTCTGATTAAATAAAAGTCGGTACTTAACTTTATTAACGAAGATACAGCACCACAACAGTGAACTCCGTGTCTACAGAAATCTGTCTAGTTCGAGTCGGAGCGGCTAGGTCAGCGTCGGCTGACGACAAACAACAACTCTGCTGCGATGAACACACGACTGACTAGCAAGTACACAATTCGGTGGCGAGTATACAACTGAGCGGCGAATACAGAACTGTCCTAGCGCTCGCGACTCCAGCGCTTAAGAAGCCAGAAGCCAGCGGTGGCGCGCGCAGACTTGCGGCGATTTCCTGTATCGCTGGCGCTGCTTATGCGGACGACGTCCGGACTTTGATGCTGCCAACCTTTTGGCAGCGGGCTCGGTTGGCATTACTGGCTAGGATATAACACATATAACTTTATTTAGTTGCCCAAACATTACAGCGCAAATTTCCGAGCTTAACTATCGACTGAATGTGTCACACAATCTTATGGCTTAAGGGCATAACCTCTTTAATTTTTAAAGCGGCTGAAAGCCCATGATTTAAAACGCAACAACAATAAATTTTCAAAAGGCAGAAAGCGCAAGGTTTTATCATTAAACAATATTTCAAATGAGGCTGAAGGCCCAAATAATGCAAGACTTGGCAAATAAGGAACTTTCAGTTTTAAAACGGCTGAAGGCCCATTATTTAAAACCCCACTGAAAGCATACAAATTCAAACTATTGGCTATGACCCATTAAATACACAATCGAACATCAATAAGAAAAAGCAATACAGCCAGCGGCGCTCAGAAGTTTCCGGGGGTCGGTCTGCACTTGAAATATTAACGGTCGCTTAGGGGAGACACAAGTCTCCCAAACTACGAGGGTACTCCAAGAGAAATGCACGCTATTTTTGTAAAAATACAGTTTTCATTCTGCATGTGTGAAAGTTTTACAGTGTGTAGACACATCCTTCCCGCTTGTTTTCAAACTTAGTTCAGCTTGTTCCCGTGAATGACGCCGTCACAGCGTGTCTTCGAGATAGCTGCTACACTTGACGTTCGTCAGAAGCAACGTGCTGTCTTAGAATTTCTGTGCTGTGAAAACGAGACAGTGGGAAACATCCACAAGAGATTTAAAAAGTTGTATGGAAATGCTGCTGTCGATCGCAGTTCAGTTAGTCGGTGGGCAAGCAGGTTACGTGATGAAAGCGGGCACGGAACTATTGAGGATTGTCCTCGCAGCGGCAGGCCTCGTACTGCACACACTCCAGACAATGTGCAGAGAGTTAACGAATTGGTGACTGCTGACAGACGCATCACAGTGAACGAATTGTCACGCTACGTTGAGATAGGGGATGGAAGTGTTTGTAGAATACTGAAAGTGTTGGCGTTAAAAAGGCTTGTGCCAGGTGGGTTCCCAGGATGTTGACAGTGGCTCACAAAGAAACAAGAAAAACGGTATGCACTGAACTTTTGGAACAGTACGAGAATGGTGGAGATGAATTTCTTGGAAGAATTGTGACAGGTGATGAAACGTGGCTCCATCATTTTTCACCAGAGACGAAGAGGCAATCTATGAAGTGGCATCATGCAAATTCACCCATGAAAAAAAATTCACACCTTCTGCTGGAAAAGCTATGGCTACGGTGTTTTTCGATTCCGAAGGACTCTTGCTTGTGGACATCATGCCAAATGGAACCACCATAAATTCTGATGCATATATGACGACACTGAAGAAACTTCATGCTCGACTGAGTCGTGTTCGACCACATCGGCAAAAGCAGGATGTTTTGCTGTTGCACGACAAAGCATGGCCACATGTCAGTCAAAAAACCATGGAAGCGATCATAAAAACTCGGATGGATAACACTGAAACACCCGCCTTACAGTCCTGACCTGGCTCCATGTGACTATCATCTCTTTGGAAAACTGAAAGACTCTCTTCGCGGAACAAGGTTTGAAGATGATGACTCCCTTGGGTACGGTGCCAAACAGTGGCGCCCACAGGTTGGTCCAGAATTTTACCGTGCGGGTATACAGGCGCTAGTTCCAAGATGGCGTAAGGCAGTTGAGAGGGATGGGAATTATGTGGAGAAATGAAAATATTGTTCCTAAAGGATGTATCTACATACTGTAAAACTTTCGAACATGTAGAATGAAAGATGAATTTTTTTTAAAAAAAATGTGTGCATTTATTTTGGAGTGACCTTCGTATATCCGTTCCGCCGGCAACCCAACCAAGAGACAGTCAACGGATCCACTGACAAGACGACTTACATTACACCCAACCAGTACACAAGGTACTCCAAAGCCAAACCGTAAAAGGCGTAGCCGCCCACAACTAAGTATGCATAAGATGTCAAAACTACACACACGTGTTGGACAGCGGCAACACGGCGAGAAAAAGGACACTGCCTGAATTTTACGTCAGCGGCCAGGACAAGTAACCGGAACGCTAACGGCCACAAGGCAGAAAATTCCACTGGTGCACTTGGACTTCAAATAAACAAAATACATTTAAACTCCATCGGATGGTGGCCAAACTTTCGCCAACTCGAACACTCGCTGTTACTCACGGGAATACCCCCAGCAGCCATCCCTAAAAACCAACGGCACACTGTGAACAGACTGGTTTCGGTAATTAAATCACTACTCAACTTTGATGTTCTGGGTCGAACCTCGTAGCAATTGGAACAGCTCCCACTCACTCCGACACTGTGTAGAGACCGCTAGCGGGCCCAGCCCACTGCACCGCGAGGAGATTTCCTGGCTGATCAAATTACGCCACACACAGTTTCACGAACACTTGCACGAAGGACTATACAATATTAACGGCAGCGAGTGTGCAATAACAAGGACGAATCACGAGTCGGCACACGCAGGCAACCCATAATCGGTCGCCGGCCAATATACACGTCGTCCTACAAGACGACCTACCGACGACCAACCAAGGTGGTTCGCACTCAAGTGATATGTACGGACAACCGTCGGGCGAGTCATCGCTGTCCGGACCTCACTGCAGCCGCGCTCCGACTGGACTGCTGCCGCGTCTTAAGTCAAACACAGCCAGGTCCGAACTGCACTGCTAAAGGCCTCCCAACTGACTGGTAGAACCGACCTAACTCCGAACACACGACAACCGGGAAGAAATAGCAGCAGCAAAGATAATACGTCAGGGCGTATATCGATAAGCGCCACTGCTGCCGCTCATGAGCAGGCAAGGCGGCAACTCAGTGACACCAGTAATTGAAATTAATATAACAAGGTGGTAGTACAGTAAAAACAGGATGTCAAATGAGATATGGCATAAACACGAGCCACGCACTGCTCAATAAACTCTCGCCATGTGAAGGCGGACATTATTTTGGTGAAATACAAGCCCAGGATGGGTTGCCATGAAGGACAACGGAACGGGGATTAGAATATCGTCGACATACTGCTGTGCTATAAGAGTGCCGTCTTGGTTTTCGTCCGCATGCCGGGCGACGGTCAGGCTGGTCACCCACCGCTGTCCGGGGCGTCTCCAGACACGTCTCCGCCCTGGAATCTCATTGACTGGAGAAGAATTGTCTGAAGTATTGACTCCCGCTTAGATCTGAGCCCCGACGACCAGTCGGGAAACGCCCCGGACAGCGTTGGGAAACAGTCATGACTGTCGATTGCTTGCGCCCTACATCCAGGAGTGACGGTCTAGGTGTCATTCTTTTCATAGCAGGACCCCTTTGGTTCTCATCTGCGTTACTCTTGACGCACAGCGGTACGCTAACGACATTCTACACTCCGTTTTGTTGCCCTTCATGACAAGCCATCTTGGACTTACATTTCAGCAAGATAACATCCGGCCACACATGGTGAGAGTTCCTTCTATTTGTCTTCTTGCTTGCCAAACCTTATCTTGGTCAGCAAGGTCGTAGGATTTCTCCCCAATTGGGAACTTTTAGACTATTATGAGCACAGCTCTCCAAGCAGCTTAGGATTTTGACAATCTAACGCGCCAATTGGACTAAATTTGGCACGATATCTCCCTGGAGGACATCCATCAACTTCATACATCAATACCAATCAGAATAATTGCTTGCATAAGGGTCAGAGACGGACGAACGCATTACTGACTTGTTCAGTTCGTGAAGGTGTTTCTCTTGAAAAGATCATCCAGTTTTTCTGAAATTGTAATCATTTGTTTGTTTGTAGTAGTTTCGTGCTGTGTCCCTTTTTTGTTGCCTTCGAGTGTACAACGAAGGGACCCTCATAATATCATTGGAAATAGTAGTAGCCATAAAATACCTAGGAATAATCGCCCGGAGCGACCAAAAGTGCAGTTATCACATAAAACTAACTGCAGGAAAAACAGCTACCAGGCTGAGGCTGAAGAATCTTAAGAAAATGTAATTCAATCCAGGAAACAATCGCCTTACAAAACGCTTGTTCGACCGGTAGTTGTGCAACGCTCATCAGTATAAGAACCCGACCTCACTTGATTGACAGAACAGATAGAAAAGATCCAATGAAGATCGATATGTTTCGTCAAGCAAGCCCGGTAGTTTTACGGAGATGCTCAACGAACATCAGTGCCAGACGCTACAAGAGATGCATTGCGTATCATGGAGCTGTTTACTTCTAAAATTCCAAAAGTTAACTTGTAGAAGAAGTCAGGCGACCTATTACTTCTCCCCCCCCCCCCCCCCCTGCCCCCTCCAAAACGACCGTGAGGAGAAAGTTACTCATACCATGATTTATTGACAATAGTACTTTTTATGCACCATTAGAGGATGCAACAGGGTAGGGGGTGGGGTGGAGGAAATGATACCGGAAGCACTCTCCGCCATGTCCCATAATATGGCATGCGGAGAACAGATCTAGATGTATAGCAGGGGTTGTCACCTCTCCTCTTGCAGTAATAGCGGAACGTAGGTGCTATCAATTACCGTCTATCTCTTTCTCGTTCCTAATCACTTCCATGGTGCCACTGTAGCGCGGACCACGCTTTCATTATTCGTTAATAGTAAGAATTATAAGCTTCTTTACTCTCCGTAAAATCATTCTAATCTTGCGCTGGAAATCAGCTCCTTTGGACGCCTCCCCATCGAACGAATCCATATGCTAATTTAATCGCGAAAAGCTCGGAACCCTGATTCGTAAGTAGAAGGTGCAAGTCACTATTTACAGTGGAATGTTGTGTAACCTGTAAATGTTATTTGTTGGTTTTTCACAAAGTGAAACGAGTGCTGACGCACGATGAAGGAATCCAGCAGGCGTCAAAACAGGTCCGATCCTTGAGAACTGCCTGACGCCCGGAGGATTAGGACGGAATTCTGGACGTCCCGAAGTCAAGATAAGCTTCTCGTTACAACGATGTTACACCGTCTATCGACACATTTGGTTTTTGTGAATATCGAATAGTCGCTGACTTCTGAAAGTTGTTCCAGTTCTAATGCCGTGTGTTGACATTGTGTGCTGAAGCAGGTATTATTTTACTTGAATACGGGTAGTTCACTCTGTCGAACAGCGTCTACTCCCTTAACTTATCGAGAATGCTGTGCTATTAAATGTAGTAACAGTTACGATTAGCTGGATTGTATTGGAGTGCGTAAGTGAAAGTGTGCCATCATTTCAACTTATTGCGCTTTGATCTGTATTTTGATTAAGCTACATTGTGTTGCTTCAGTGTTGTTTCAGTTGCATTTACTTGGCCACCGAAATGCCTACCTAGTACAAAATTCATGTTGTAGTTACATTTTGTTGGCCGAAACTAATTTAAGTTCTATTAAATATCCATTTTTGGGATCCCATGTGACGATATTACGAAATATGAGCATGCACCGCAATTTTTGAAAAAAGGAGATTCGCTGGCTTGCAACCACCGTTGGCGGTGGATTGACCATGCACAGCCGAGCGAAAACACTCTCACGGAAAAAAAAAATCGCCACACCAAGAAGGAATTGTCCGACATAAACGAAAGTTGGTAGGCGTTTTTCTACATCTAAAAGATGACGTTGAAAGGCCCGCTAAATCACGCAGGGCTAACAGGTAATTAGGACTGTGGAAAGGGCCAAGGTACTGTAGTTGCGTTCGGATTTACTTCACAATTGTAATTTATCATCATTTAGTTCACAAATACACTTCTGAAAGAACTAAATTTGCTTCGCGGCTGAAGGCCTCCAAACAGATGCTTTAGAATAAGTTCAATTTTGAAAAGACATGACAGGCAGTTAAATTTACGAATAAGATAAATCGTGTACATTTATGAGATCAGTATGCGGAGCGGCTTAAGGCAGCCGGATTAAATCTTCAAAATTACAAACATACTACGATGATTACTGAAGGCAGAAGGCCATAATGTTTTAGATGCTAACAGGGCTGGTGGCCCACAAGGAGCACAGAAAGAGATAAACAAACGCAATAAGATGGCTGAAGGCCGCAAGGTTAAATTCTGCAGATTAAGGAAATATATATACTGCAACAATCTTTAAATAATACATTAAGTTTAAAAAATTTCTTTTTGCAATACCAACGGCGGAAGGGCCACAATAACTTGTAAAATCTTTCAGGAGAAATTACAATAACTTTTCAAGAGCAGAAGTCGATAATGTTTGGACTTGAAGGAAACTCTGAGAACATGTTTCCAGGGCTGAAGGCCCACAACTAACCTTACCAAATTAAAAATATAAAATACAGTTAAATTACAACAACATTAACACTGCCAAAAGGATAATTAAGAGAACGGCACTCAAGAGTCTCCAGTGGATCGATCTGTCCTCGTTCACTTAGGCGAGACAGGTGGTGAGTCCAACTACACTTAATTCGTGCGAACCCAGCCAGGGGACAGTCACGGACCGACCGGCCAACCGCTTGCTTGCCACGACGGAGTAATTGAGAACTCAAACACAAAAGGTTACGAACGTGATAATCCACAATGATGTATGTATTAGCTGTCAAAATTACACACCATGTTGGACAGCGACAACAGGTGAGGAAAGGACGCTGCCTGAAATTACGTTAGTGGCCAGGGCAGGTAGCCAGAACACTAACGGCCACAGGGCAGAAAATTCCGCTGGTGCACTCAAATTGTAGTCAACCAATAGAGTTAACTGCACTCAGTGTTGCTCACAGGATAACCTCCCCAACAACGAACCACCGAAACGAACCACAACATGAATGGACGTGGCTTGGGTAGTTGAAACCACTACTCAACTTTATCGTCCTGTGTCGGTGAACCACGAAGTTAGTAGCGATCGAACAGCTCCACACAAGCTCCGACACTGCGCAGGGACCGGCAGCGGACCCAGCAGACTGCTCCGCGCGGAGATAACTTCCCTGGTCCGCAGCAACCGACCGACCATCTCAGAACTCCTACAATACCTAAAATACACTCCTGGAAATGGAAAAAAGAACACATTGACACCGGTGTGTCAGACCCACCATACTTGCTCCGGACACTGCGAGAGGGCTGTACAAGCAATGATCACACGCACGGCACAGCGGACACACCAGGAACCGCGGTGTTGGCCGTCGAATGGCGCTAGCTGCGCAGCATTTGTGCACCGCCGCCGTCAGTGTCAGCCAGTTTGCCGTGGCATACGGAGCTCCATCGCAATCTTTAACACTGGTAGCATGCTGCGACAGCGTGGACGTGAACCGTATGTGCAGTTGACGGACTTTGAGCGAGGGCGTATAGTGGGCATGCGGGAGGCCGGGTGGACGTACCGCCGAATTGCTCAACACGTGGGGCGTGAGGTCTCCACAGTACATCGATGTTGTCGCCAGTGGTCGGCGGAAGGTGCACGTGCCCGTCGACATGGGACCGCACCGCAGCGACGCACGGATGCACGCCAAGACCGTAGGATCCTACGCAGTGCCGTAGGGGACCTCACCGCCACTTCCCAGCAAATTAGGGACACTGTTGCTCCTGGGGTATCGGCGAGGACCATTCGCAACCGTCTCCATGAAGCTGGGCTACGGTCCTGCACACCGTTAGGCCGTCTTCCGCTCACGCCCCAACATCGTGCAGCCCGCCTCCAGTGGTGTCGCGACAGGCGTGAATGGAGTGACTAATAGGGATGTGTCGTCTTCAGCGATGAGAGTCGCTTCTGCCTTGGTGCCAATGATGCTCGTATGCGTGTTTGGCGCCTTGCAGGTGAGCGCCACAATCAGGACTGCATACGACCGAGGCACACAGGGCCAACACCCGGCATCATGGTGTGGGGAGCGATCTCCTACACTGGCCGTACACCACTGGTGATCGTCGAGGGGACACTGAATAGTGCACGGTACATCCAAACCGTCATCGAACCCATCCTTCTACCATTCCTAGATCGGCAAGGGAACTTGCTGTTCCAACAGTACAATGCACGTCCGCATGTATCCCGTGCCACCCAACGTGCTCTAGAAGGTGTAAGTCAACTACCCTGGCCAGCAAGATCTCCGGATCTGTCCCCCATTGAGCATGTTTGGGACTGGATGAAGCGTCGTCTCACGCGGTCTGCACGTCCAGCACGAACGCTGGTCCAACTGAGGCTTGCCAGCCGTTCCACAGGACTACATCCAGCATCTCTACGATCTCCATGGGAGAATAGCAGCCTGCATTGCTGCGAAAGGTGGATATACACTGTACTAGTGCCGAGATTGTGCATGCTCTGTTGCCTGTGTCTATGTGCCTGTGGTTCTGTCAGTGTGATCATGTGATGTATCTGACCCCAGGAATGTGTCAATAAAGTTTCCCCTTCCTGGGACAATGAATTCACGGTGTTCTTATTTCAATTTCCAGGAGTGTAGTTGTCAGTGGGCATAACGCCAACTACAAACACAACCTGGCAAACAATGCACGAAGACCTGAATGATACTCAACAGTAACTAAGCACGCACGAAGGCACATCGGGAGTTGATGCGCGCACACACACACACACACACACACACACACACACACACACACACAGCCGACTCATGAAAGATCGGCGAGCCAAAACCGGTAGGACGACCGACCGACGATCCACCAAGACTGTGGCCCGGCTCGAGTGATGCGTGGCGGTAATGGTCGGGCGAGCCACGTTGACGCAGACCTCACTGCTGCTCCAACCCGACTGCACTAGTGCTGCATTGCAACTCCCCGACTGGCACGTCCGGACTGCACTCCAGACGCGTTCCCACTGACTGGCAGCCCGAAGTCGCTACCCGAACTCGTTTACGACAAACAGCGACCGGGAAATAACAGCAGTGGAGCAAAGATACTACGAGAGGGGATATATCGATACGCGCTGCTAACGCCCCTCACGGTCAGGCAAAGCAGCAACTCAGCGACAGTAGTAATTTAAACTAACGTAGTGAAGTGGAAGTACGTTAAAAACAAGGTGTAAATACATTATGGCGGGAATACGGGCCACGAACGGCTCAGACGTCTATTCAAATTTGGCACCAGTCGCGTAAGAGTGGCGCTAGTAGCTCCGGTGTAACGATGCAAATCAGGTTTGCTTTCAGTACACGCTGTAACCGCTGTGAACGTTAGTTACCTTTGAGACTGGACTTGGTGAATTGATGTTCGTCAAGATTGCTTTTAAGGTGACAAAAACGCCATTACCAACGCCACACTGAGTTTGAACGTGGTCGTGTAATAGGGCTACGAAGAGATGGATGTTCCTTCTGCGATACTGCACAAATATTTGGTAGGAATGTAGCCACAGTACGTGATTGCTAGTAGCGGTGATCCCGAGAATGTGTGGTCGCAAGAGGACAGGGCTTCGGGCGGCCACGTGGCACTACCGAGAGGGAAGACCACCGTGTTCGGGGAATGGCTCTGCCACATCGTACAGCACCTGCAGCAGCACTGTGACGAACTGTTACAAATCAGTTACTTCAAGAACAGGTCCGAACCAGCCGCCCTGTAGTGGGTATTCCACTGTCCCCAACTACCGATATTTGCGACTTCAGTGGTGTCAATGAGAGCTCACTAGAGGACAGGGTGGAGGTCTGTTGTGTTTTCTGATGAAAGCCGGTTCTGCCTCGGTGCCAGTGATGGCTTCTTATTGGTTAGAAGGAAGCCATTAAAGGGCCAGCAATCAATCTGTCTACGTGCCAGACACGCTGGACCTACTCCTGGAGTTATTGTCAGAGGTGTGGTTTCATTTAGCATAAGGAAGATTCTCGTGGTTATCCTACGCACCCTGACTGCGACTTTGTATGTCAATCTGGTGATTTGACCAATTGTGCTGCCATTCATAAAGAGCATTCCAGGGAGTGCATTCCAACAGGATAGTGCTTACTCATGTACATAACTGTTGTAGCCCAACATACTATACAGGGTGTTGACATGCTGTTTTTGTCTGCCCGATCACCAGATAAATCTGTAATCGAGCACATTTGGGACATCATCAGACGACAACTCCAGCGACATCTACAAAAAGCATTAACCGTCCGTATACTGGCCGACAAAGTGCAACAGGCATCGGACTCACAAACTCAGATGCGGTACCTGTACAACGCAATGCATTCAATTAACTTTTCATAACTGGGATTCAAAGTCATGTGAAATTTCTTGAAATACATCATGTTTACGCCAGTGATTGTTAAACTTTTTATTTCCTCTATTGTAATTTCGCCTTTATGCCATTTCTACTTTTGTGTCAGCTTGTATAAAGTAGACATGGCTTAAAGGCAAAACATTTGCGCTTGATAAGGGCTCAGCCGGCTGGGGTGGCCGAGCGGTTCTAGGCGCTACGGTCTGGAACCGCGCCACCACTATGTTCGCAGGTTCGAATCCTGCCTCGGACATGGACGTGTGTGATGTCCTTAGGTTAGTTTGGTTTAAGTAGTTCTAAGTTCTAGGGGACTGATGACCTCAGAAGTTAAGTCCCATAGTGCTCAGAGCACTAATGGCTCAAAAATACACTCCTGGAAATTGAAATAAGAACACCGTGAATTCATTGTCCCAGGAAGGGGAAACTTTATTGACACATTCCTGGGGTCAGATACATCACATGATCACACTGACAGAACCACAGGCACATAGACACAGGCAACAGAGCATGCACAATGTCGGCACTAGTACAGTGTATATCCACCTTTCGCAGCAATGCAGGCTGCTATTCTCCCACGGAGACGATCGTAGAGATGCTGGATGTAGTCCTGTGGAACGGCTTGCCATGCCATTTCCACCTGGCGCCTCAGTTGGACCAGCGTTCGTGCTGGACGTGCAGACCGCGTGAGACGACGCTTCATCCAGTCCCAAACATGCTCAATGGGGGACAGATCCGGAGATCTTGCTGGCCAGGGTAGTTGACTTACACCTTCTAGAGCACGTTGGGTGGCACGGGATACATGCGGACGTGCATTGTCCTGTTGGAACAGCAAGTTCCCTTGCCGGTCTAGGAATGGTAGAACGATGGGTTCGATGACGGTTTGGATGTACCGTGCACTATTCAGTGTCCCCTCGACGATCACCAGTGGTGTACGGCCAGTGTAGGAGATCGCTCCCCACACCATGATGCCGGGTGTTGGCCCTGTGTGCCTCGGTCGTATGCAGTCCTGATTGTGGCGCTCACCTGCACGGCGCCAAACACGCATACGACCATCATTGGCACCAAGGCAGAAGCGACTCTCATCGCTGAAGACGACACGTCTCCATTCGTCCCTCCATTCACGCCTGTCGCGACACCACTGGAGGCGGGCTGCACGATGTTGGGGCGTGAGCGGAAGACGGCCTAACGGTGTGCGGGACCGTAGCCCAGCTTCATGGAGACGGTTGCGAATGGTCCTCGCCGATACCCCAGGAGCAACAGTGTCCCTAATTTGCTGGGAAGTGGCGGTGCGGTCCCCTACGGCACTGCGTAGGATCCTACGGTCTTGGCGTGCATCCGTGCGTCGCTGCGGTCCGGTCCCAGGTCGACGGGCACGTACACCTTCCGCCGATCACTGGCGACAACATCGATGTACTGTGAAGACCTCACGCCCCACGTGTTGAGCAATTCGGCGGTACGTCCACCCGGCCTCCCGCATGCCCACTATACGCCCTCGCTCAAAGTCCGTCAACTGCACATACGGTTCACGTCCACGCTGTCGCGGCATGCTACCAGTGTTAAAGACTGCGATGGAGCTCCGTATGCCACGGCAAACTGGCTGACACTGACGGCGGCGGTGCACAAATGCTGCGCAGCTAGCGCCATTCGACGGCCAACACCGCGGTTCCTCGTGTGTCCGATGTGCCGTGCGTGTGATCATTGCTTGTACAACCCTCTCGCAGTGTCCGGAGCAAGTATGGTGGGTCTGACACGCCGGTGTCAATGTGTTCTTTTTTCCATTTCCAGGAGTGTAGTTCAAATGGCTCTGAGCACTATGGGACTTAACATCTCAGGTCATCAGTCCCCTAGAACTGAAAACTACTTAAACCTAACTACCCTAAGGACATCACACACATCCATGCCCCAGGCAGGATTAGAACCTGCGACCGTAGCAGTCGCGCGGTTCCAGACTGTAGCGCCTAGAACCGCTCGGCCACATGACGGCAGATAATGGCCTAAGGCCGAAATTGTAATAGTTGAAATAAGTTTAACAGTCACTGGCGTAAACATGATGTCTTTCAAGCAATGCATTTACATCTGCATGTTAGCATTCTACATTCTGGCGTTTACACCAGTCATTAACGTATCAGCATTTCACATTTGCAGTGGCTTGTTTCGCGCTTACTTTAACCTATGATCTTTCAAGGTTAATTACTTAAATATATTACCTAGACAAATGCGTTCCCGAAACTGCGTTACTCCACTTTAATTATTTTTTGGTGATGCGATTTTTTCCAGTTAGTGTAACATCACCACTGTCCGTCGTGGAACTGAATGCCGCGTGCCGCCTGGTCACGTTGCGGAGCAGGGAGGAATAGGGAATCACCAGTAAACACCCCATCCCCCATTCTTCAAAGAATAGTGCTCCCATGCATAATATCTAACCGTTTAATGGACAACGCCAATTTTCGTTTCTTTACTCCAGATAATCTGGAAGATGTTGACTACAGAACAACGGATGAGCCTCGTAAGTTGGAGACTCAATGGGCTGCCCTTTGCTGAAGTTCAAGAACGATTTCGTCGACGTTACCGTACTGAGGCCCAGCGCGGGGAACCGTGAGGGGCTTGGTCAACAAGTTGCAGAGAACTGGGAATGTTTGCAACGAGAAACATTCTGGACGGCAGTCGACGTCGCAGGAAACTGTGGAGACCATACGTTAGGCTACGAGCAGAGTCCAAAAGCGTCGACACGCCGTCTCAATGGGGAACACGGCTTCCCAAAGGTAACCTTGTGACAAACCTTGTACTTCATAACTGAAGAGAAAGGATCATCAAAACCAGGTCGCCATCATCTTAAAACAGAGGACTATGCGGCACACTTTTGCCACCACTTAACTGAGGCAGTAAACAATGAACATTTGTTGCCACACATCCTGTTAAGTGGTGAGGATACCTTTTATACCCGTGACCTCGCCAATCGCCACAACAACAGGATATGGGCTGATGAGCAATCACACATCCCCCTAGAATTGGAGCGTAACACTCCAAAGATAAATATGTGGCTAGCCTCACCCAACACCGCATTTGCGCTCCATTATATTCTGCTAAAGTGGCAATCACGTCAACATCGTAGACTGACATGCTTGAGCAATTTCTGCAGCCGCAACTCCCTGCCGACAACATTCTGGATTTCGAGAAAATAAAACACCTACAGCTGTCCCTATGATTTAATGTATTTTGTTGCAACTAGTTTCGGAGCTGCAATGCGCCATCTTCAGGCTGAAGTTGATGCTGAATGGGCATCAGCTTGAGCCTGAAGATGGCGCATTGCAGCGCCGAAACTGGTTGCAAGAAAATAAATAAAATCTTAAGGGCGGCTGTATGTGTTTTATTTTCTCACAACAGTAAACGGCTGTCGTCCCAGAGACCTCCTGCCAAATGGATGGACATACAAAAATACTCTGGATTCGTCACTTTTCACACATTGGGAATAGTTAACTCATAGAGACGTTCGCAGGACGATGGTTTGGACGAGGTTCAGCACGATTCTGGGCAGCACGTTCGCCTGCTCTCACGTTCAAAAATGTTTCAAATGGCTCTGAGCACCATGGGACTTAACATCTGAGGTCATCATTCTCCTAGAACTACTTAAAACTACCTAACTTAAGTTCATCACACACATCCATGCCCGAGGCAGGATTCGAACCTGCGACCGTAGCAGTCGCGCGGTTCCAGGTTGAAGCCCCTAGAAGCTCTCGGCCACACTGGCCGGCTGCTCTCACGTCCTTGAGCTTCTTTGCACGGTGTCGCATCAAGAGGCAGGTGTAGACGGTGAAGATTAGGGATTTTCAGCATCTGCGTGGGCGCCTTTCGGCAGAAGTGCATACAATTACCGCACCAATGTTGCAGCGTGTTTCCAGATGCGCCGAGATGGCCGCGATGGCAGCTCTGCATGGATATAGAGGGCTTTCGTGTCGAAGGAGAGTGATTTCATTGAACTACGGTGCCTTCTTCCATTTTCTAATCATATCATTTCATACACTGAACATTTCATTTGAATTAATGTCCTGCTTCCCTGAAATGTTTAACTTCTCGAGCACCCTGTATCAGTTTGTAGGTACATTTAGTGCTACATGTCAAAGCTGTCAGCAAAATGTGTTGCGAATAGAGTTAGAAGTAAAAAGTAATAAATTAAATCGTAATGGCTGATTAGTTGCGAAAATTTAATGAGCAATAAACGTTTTTTTCTTTCATTATGTAGTTGCACGTGTCACCGATAAAAGGTTTCAAAAGTTTTTCAAAGTACGAATAAAGTCAGTTACAATTGTCTAAGTGTTCTCCTTCTCAAATACTGGACGAATATAGTCTGCGTACTTTTCGCGCAGTGGGTTTTGCAGCTTCAAGACATATTCACAGTTTCTAATTTAACACTCATTTTGTTAAACATTTAACACAAGATTATACTTCTTAAAGATTCGAACGAAGTTCTTACGTTAAAAAAGTTGTAAGATAGGGATGTAGTCTTCCGCTCCATCTGTTCAACCTATACATCAAAGAAGCAATGCCATAAATAAAAGAGAGGTTCAAAGTGGAATTAAAATTCAAGATGAAAGGACATCAATGAAAATAATTCTCTGATGGCTTTGCTGTCCTGACTGAAAGTGAAGAAGAATTACAGAATCTGCTTGAACGGTTTGTACTTCCGTGGACACAGGAGCGAGGAACGGATGCGATTCATGGACATAGAATTCTGATATTAATCAATATAATTATCCACATCTAATATCAGATAGTAAAAGTAATACATAACTGTTGCTAATTGTAGATCTGAATGTTGAAATATATACAGATACAAAGGTTTTCAATTCAGTGAGTCTTCAATAAAATGACAGTTCCATAGATGACGAGCACCGACTACTGTAAAAATATGTAAATGCTATGAACTGGCAAACACACAAAATGGGCTCTGTGAATCGATGTTTGAACTGAAGAGGACAGGCCGCTGGAGCTCCGGAGAGGGGATGCTTGCATATCATTGGCAGCGGTGTCAGCGTTCGTGGCAGCGCCCTCATGCCGCGGATGCGGCTGGAAACGTTGCTGCGCGATTAACCGTGCGACTATTTTAAAGTGCGGCCGACCGGATGGCGGCGGATACCGCACTGCTGGAAGTACAGAATGTGGACTGAGAGTAAATCGAAGGAAGACGGAAATAGCAGAAATGAGACAGCGAGAAACTTAACATCAGGATTGGTGATCATGAAGTAGATGAAGTTAAACAATTCTGCTACCTAGGCAACAAAATAACGCATGACGGACGGAGCAAGGAGAATATAAAACGAGTTTTCCTGTCCAAGAGAAGTCTACTAGTATCAAACATAAGCCTTAATTTGAGGAAAAAATTTTTTGAGACTGTGCGTATGGAGCATAGCCTCGTATGTTGATAAAACCTGGACTGTGGGAAAACCGGAAAAGAAGAGTATCTAATCGTTTGAGACGTGGTGCTGCAGAAGAATGTTGAAAATTAGGTGGACTGGTAAGGTAAGGAAAGAAAAGGAATTCACAATGGGATAGGGAAAGTCGAAATGAACAATCTGATACAGGACACATACGGTCTAACAAGAAGCAGTCTTAAGTTGGTCTAAAAATGTCACGTACACTACAGCGCTTTAGCGCAGTGCGAGATTTTCAATACTATATCGCCCTATTACGCCACCAGCTTAGTCGTATTAATATTATGAATTTAAACTTTCTCTCGAGGGTAGTAGAAAAACATTTGTAAACATTATGCAAATATAAATGACATTTACCGTCCGATCTAAACTTAACAGTCATAAGCACAGTAGATTCCTAACAAGAAGATCAGACACACTTAAAATTTATATGTTAATTTTATGCCGTTAAGATTCGAAGTAATTTGAGGTAAATTTTACACAGGCGTTAAATTTACATTTTGTTAGTGCAAGAACTAGTGGTTTTTACTATTTAAGGACGGTTTTACTCAAACTCTGGTCCTGCGCGCTTTTGCTGTAGCTTAGGTCGGTTTTGTTATATTTTACACCCTGCAGATTCTAGTGACGATACAGGCCGCACACATAATCGATCTTGACAAAGGATAAATTATTATGGTCCGGCGGCTGGAGCGACCATCTCGGAAATGGCGTAGATGGTCGGCTGTTTGCTGTAGTGAGCATCTGTGCATAATTATCCATGGGCAGTGACAGGTGACGAGGTATTGCACGTCCACACCTCTCACATATCGTGGAAGTCCACCGTTTGCTTGCTATGTAAAGCAGGATAGGCAGCGATCTGCAACAGCTGTGAAGACAGAGCAAAACGCTACAGTTTCGGGGCACATAGTTCAGTGCACATTGCTGAACAGTGGGGCTCAGTAGCAGCATTGTCGTATAGACGACAACACCAGTTACGATTGCAATGAGCGCGGAGTCATCCATATTGAACCGCTGATCAGTGGAAGCGTATAGCTTGCTCTGATGAATCAAGTTTCTATTTACAATATGTCGATCATCGTGTCCGGATGCGCCGTCGTCGACGAACGCAAATTCTCGAGATAGTCGCCGCGTCATGGACGCGTGCCGGTGGGAGTAGTATTCCATGGGACCAGTGTTAATACTCGATGACAGCTGAGGACTATGTGAACATTACTGCGAACCACGTGCGTTCCTTCATGGCTGATGTCTTCTCCGACGGCATCATTGACTAGCATTATAGCAAATTCATGTTAATGTTTTGATCACCAAATTCACCTGATCTCAACACACCTGGGACGCTGTTGGGTGCCAGCTCGGCGCCCATAAACCGTCGACCTGTACTTAACGGGCACTGAGTGACGTCTGCGTACACATCTGGTGCCATGTACTTCCGGAAGCCTACCAAGGGGCTGTCTGACACATGACATACACAATCGTTGCTGCACTGCGTTCCAAAGATGGACCAGTTCGTTACTAAACAAGTAGTCATAACGTTTTGATCATAAGGGAATGACGAGGCGCCTATAATATTAACGGATGGTGACAGTAATTCTCAATAAGTAACGCACCACATTTTTTTCTGAAAGCAGGTTGATAATGTTCAGGGTTCTGAGTCCCTACACTTTGCCTATAAAATACTCTCTTTTTCAATATAATCGCCGTTCAATGCGACAGGCTTACACCACCTTACTGCCTGTATGCCCGCAAAGAACCACTCTCCTGGCCGACGTCGGAGCCAACGTCTTACTGCATCAAAGACCTCCCCGTCGTCCGCGTACTGCTTTCCGCCGAGAGCATCCTTCACTGGGTCAGACTGATGCAAGGCGGAAGATGCGAGATCCGTGCTGTAGGTTGGATGAGGGAGAGCAGTCCAATGAGGTGCTCACGTTTGTGTGATGTCTTGTGTTGTCATGGAGAAGGAGAAATTCATTTTTGTGGCGATGAACAAGTCGAAGTAGTTTCTTCAATTTCCTGAGGGTCTGTGTGGCCTGCCGGCACATGGGACAACGGACAGGTTTCCACGACTTGGCAGACTCAGCGTGGTTTTGTTCACTACCAGTTCTCACCTGCTGCTACGGTCGCAGGTTCGAATGCTGCCTCGGCTATGGGTGTATGTGATGTCCTTAGGTTAGTTAGATTTAAGTAGTTCTAAGTTCTGGGGACTGATGACCTCAGATGTTAAGTCCCATAATACTTAGAGCCATTTGAACCATTTTTTGTAATGTCAGCTAAGGAGTAAATAAGGTAGCATTCTGCGACGTTCTTTCCAGCGATAGATTTTTCTTCCTTCAAAAACTGGCCTAAGATTCCCAAAAGATGAACAGACTGGCTACTGCTGTACCTCTGTGGCTACTGAACTGTGAGGTACGGTTATGTCCAGGAAAAGTGACTCTGTGAAACGTGTCTGGCTTTCTCTGATGAATCGATTAATTACACTCAATTTATGAAAACTCAAGACTATGAGGGCGCGAACAATTCCTTGGATAACGTGAAACGCACGCCTACACCCTAAAATAAAGGTCTTAAGTCAGAGAATAGCAGAACCACCTTAGCACAATGGTACTTTCATCCAGCGCCATAAAACCGATTGTTATACGTCAATGAGGATTTATTTGCTCAATGATACCCTTTCACATCTCTAATCGGTTACAGTCATCTGAGAAGAAACATTACTTGTTATGTTGGGTACAAAAAGTGTTACGTGACAGTAGTATCGCGAAATATAAGAATCTCAAACTTGCTAAGGGGTGGGTATTAGTTCAGCCTTTTAGTTTCACAAAGGAAGTAAGAAAATATTGAAGATTAAGGTTTAAGGTCCCGTCGACGACGAGGTCATTAGCGACGGAGCGGAAGCTCGGGATGGGGAACTATAGGGTACGAAATAGGCCGTGTCGTTTTTGAAGAAATCATCCCGGCATTTACCTCAAGTGATCGGAGGAAACTACGGGGAACCTGAACCTGGATGGCTGGTTGGGGCACTGAACCGCCGTCCTCCTGAAAGTGACTCCAGTATTTCGCTGATAAAAATAAAAAGAAAAAAATAAGTTCGTATATTACTGCTGATTATTTTTTAAAAAAGTGGTGAACGGGGTTCAGTTATCTTACATACCCACATTCCACACGACGAGTGTTGACATACAGAGTGAACTGTCTGTCCGTTTGCAACCCACAACGCCTTATATCATGCGAAAGAGTCTCATATTCTATCGCTCACTATGCTCATACTATTAGTTTTACAGAAAAAATAAACAAGATCTTTTTGTAGAAAATTTAATATAGTGAAGTTTTGTACTGGAATACCTTTTTGCTAGAGGCTGTGATTATCGAATTATTCAAGAAAAACGTACAAAACTGATCTTCAAACGAGTTTTTCTTGAATCGGTCGAAACCCGTGGCCTCCAGTGGTGACGTATCCCAGTAGAAAATGTAGCAACATTAAATTTCCTACAAAATGGTACACTTCAAATTTTGTGTAGGGCTAATAGACTGCGTACAGTGAGCAAGAGAATATGAAAATCTCACGCGTGGTTTTTGAAGGTGTTGCAGATTGCTTAAACCCATCTTTACGAGCAGCTGAATCATCCTGCATACAACATAATCAACAATACTCCTGACATCATTAAGCGCGTATGATTGAATAACTGTGTGCAGTCTTATGAGAGAACATTTAGAGGGCCATCTGTTTCAGCAGAATGAGATTATCATTATAGCTTGTAAGCGTACTGTAGCATTACTGCCCGCCTCAGAATCTGTAGTTGCCTCGCTTGAGAGCACGGGTGGTGACTGTTAAGAAGTCATGCGTGGGTTCTCGTTGTAGGTGCCACGAGTATTACCACACGCTTGACCTACAAAAATGCCAACTCCTGGTGCCAAAAACTATTCAGACCTTCGCCGCGTGAGCTGCATGTTTATATTATCATTCAAAAGCTCTTGTATATTTTTATGAAAAGTGAACTTTCCGCATTTGTGTGTCGTGTTGTCTTGGCAACAGTAAGACATGTAACAATGGATGTGGAGCACATGTGGATTTGGTCAAAATTCAGTGAACATTCTAAGATAGACCAATACATCGTGTGTAATTAAAATTCTCGAGGGACATTATTTCCTAACTTCAAAAACGAAATTATACATTGTTATGGCAGGCCAAGTAGGCAATACGTCTCTGTACACAACGGTCGGGAAAATCCACCAACCTTTCGATTCTTCGGTGACAATAATCCGCTCGTTGTGTGAAGGTCCTCATCGTTAGAAAATCTCTTCCTCCTCAGACGCCGAAAATATAGAAACTGCATTACATCGCATCATCGACGCTTGTGCGACCTTGGTCAAATCGTTGACACCATTCCACTGTGGCTAGACGCGACCTTCCATTTCCAATGTCCCATAGTGAATTTGCAGAATTTAGATGTTTCGCCCTCTAAAATCGTATTGTCCTGCGTACGTCGACTCTGGTGTACGTTTCCAGTTGCCGTGCTACTTCACTCGCATACTATAACACACCTGTTAACCAGACCGCAGCAAAACTGTGTCTGCAGAAAACCGGGAGCATGTTCTCTCTTGAGACAATAGTCTTTCTGTCCGATGTTCTTAGCACTGAATGACATGCGTATCTTACTATCTGAAGTCCCTACCTACGCCGTATCACGAGATCAACAACTTGCTGCGTGGCGAAATGGTATGCTCATGGATGTGATTGGTAGCGTTGTTAGGATGAACTTGCGTTGGTTGCAAGAATCTGTGCCAACTATCTAAAGCAGACCTAAATATCCGAACGCTGATTTTAAAATAATCGAAGTGCTAGTAAACTAACAATGTGACTCAACAGTATGACGATAGATTGTAATGCGAGCCAAATAGTCACTGTGGTTGAAGTTTTGTTTACAATTTACGACTATTGTGTCACAGGGTATGAACATATTTGTGGTCCTAATTGTGCGTGCTTCCCTAACCAACAGCTTATTACATGAACAATGACATGATTAAATTGTGGCTTGTGGTTACAGCATTGAGAAGATAGGCACCGAGTGGAAACAGATTGCTGGCCGGTATGGCCGAGCGGTTCTAGGCGCTAGAGTCTGGAACTGCGCGACCGCTACGGTCGCAGGTTCGAATCCTTCATCGGGCATGGATATATCTGATGTCCTTGGATTAGTTAAGTTTAAGTAGTTCTAAGTTCTAGGGGACTGATGACCTCAGTGCTCAGAGCCATTTGAACGTTTTTTTTTTTTTTTTTTTTTTTTTTTTTTTTTTTTTTTTTTTTTAACACAAAATCGAGCGATCCCGGCTCACTGTCACTAAATATTCCTATTCACGTGTCTGTTTTCTGTGTGTGAGTGATATCTGTATTTAGAAAAAAATGATAAAAGAATTAACCCAATGATTTAATCCTTTGGGCCGCTTAGAAACTGATTCTACCTCCAAAATGTGTAAAAGAACGTCGTAAAGCAGACACGAAGTAATTTAAAGAATGCGTCCGAATCAAGTGTGTCCCAGGAAGAATGGTCAGTATTCAAGGATATGGCGGGAACGATCATCTGAATCAAAATACTTCATATTGGCATATGCCATTTTCCCAATGGTTTCCAGGCTAGAACACATTTAATGTACATTCTTATTTATTTTCTGTATTATCCATCTAATTGGCATCAACATACAGCTACACGCACCGCAAGCCAGCGTACCGTGCGTGACAGAGGGTATGCTGAACCACTACAAGTCATTTCCTTGCCTGTTCCACTCACAAATAGAGCGAAGGAAAAGCGACTGTCTATATACTTCTATAGCTGTCCTAATTTCCCTTATTTTATCTTCGTCATCCTTACAGGAAATAGACATTAGCGGCAGTAGAATCGTTATGCAATCAGCTTCAAATGCTGCCTACTTAAGTTTTCTCAGTGGTTTTCGTCGAAAAGACGAATTCCTACTTGATTATGCGAAGCATCTCCGTAATATTTGCGTATTGTTCGAACTCCCGGTAAGAAATCTGGCAGCTCTCCTTTGAATTGCTTCGATTGTGCGGATCACAAATACTCGAGCGGTACTCAAGTATGGTGGTGGTGGTGTGTTGGGGCTTATGGGCGCTCAACATCGAGGTCATCCTCAAGTATGTGACCGCTCAAGTATGTGTCGTACTTCTGTTCTATACGCGGTCTCCTTTACGAATGAACCACACTTTCCTAAAATTCTCCCACCAAACCAAAGTCGGGCATTCGCCTACCCTAGCAAATATTTACATGCTGGTTCCATCTCATATCGCGCTGCAACGTTACGCCTAGATATATAATCGACCCCACTGTATCAAGCATCCCACTACTGAAGCTGAATTCGAACATTATGGTATTTTTTTCCTACTCATCTGCATTAACTTACATTTTTTACATGAAACTACAAAATTTGTCTACGTCGTTTTGTATCCTCCTACAGCCACTCAACGATTACACCTTCCCGTAGACGATAGCATCATCGGCAATCAGCCACAGGCTGATGCTGACACTGTCAGCCGGATCATTAATTTTTATTCGTATAGCGTTCAACACATTGTCAGGCTTACATATATACACCTGTACAATAGTTAGTAAAGACACTACTTGCAATGTAATTATCTGACATTGGCAGGAGAGCAATCTTTGTATCAATGTAAAAATGTTTCCAAAATAATTTTATTTCTCAGATTGCTGTTGATACACATCGTGATCACTAATTTCCGCAAAATTATACGGTTCAAATGGTTCAAATGGCTCTGAGCACTATGGGACTCAACTGCTGTGGTCATAAGTCCCCTAGAACGTAGAACTACTTAAACCTAACTAACCTAAGGACATCACACACATCCATGCCCGAGGCAGGATTCGAACCTGCGACCGTAGCGGTCGTGCGGTTCCAGACTGTAGCGCCTTTAACCGCTCGGCCACTCCAGCCGGCAATTATACGGTCATCTTCAGATCATCTGATACGTGAGTTAGAGCTTCCAAAACAGAATTTTTATTGCCGAGATCGTAGTTGAAACCTATCCTGATCAGGATGTGTATCAACTGCGATAGGGGCAATAAAACTTCTATTTTGGAAGATTTTTTACCTTATTACATGCGTTTTGCAAAGTATCAATTAAGAAAGTTATTTTTAACGCATTTATCTGTAAGCAATATCGTATACGTCACTGTACAGCTGTTTTACAGTGTACAATAAATGTCTCGAATATCCCACAGCCTATTTAAGGACATTTGTACACTCCTGGGCAAACATTGTGTGTTACTTTCCTGAGTGCCTCTGGACGTTACCTAATTAGGACAGCAGCGCCCATGATGCGAACGAGTAGTTCATCTAGAGTATTCACCTTTCTTTTACACACCTCAGATTTCATCCAGCCCCGTAAACAAAAATCTAATGACGTAAGGTTCAAATGGCTCTGAGCACTGTGGGACTTAACAGCGGAGGTCATCAGTCCCCCAGAACTTAGAACTACTTAAACCTAACTAACCTAAGGACATCACGCACATCCATGTCCGAGGCAGGATTCGAACCTGCGACCGAAGTGGTCGCGCGGTTCCAGGCTGCAGCCCCTAGAACCGCTCGGACACTCCGTCCTGCTAATGACGTAAGGTCTGGCAACCTTGGTGACTGGAATAAACTTTCAAAAAGGCTAGGTGCCTAACCCACATACGTGTGCGTCACTAGATCAAAGTCAGTTGTACATTCAATGTGTTCTATCAAAAAGGTTTGGTGAGTTAGACAAATACGTTTGCGTCACTAGATGAAACTCAATTGTACATTCAATGTGTTCTGCCATGGAAACCATTTGGAATAGGGGCTATGTCGACATAAAAGTTTTTGATTCAAATACGCTTTCCTGTGTTGCCCATGAATATAGACTACTTCTCCTAGGACAATTTGTATTCCCAGTGTTGTTCAGACTATGGACAGGTCCCACATAAACTGGCCGCACATCAGGAATCGGCTGTCCGAGTTCCATACATACGTAACGTGATTGGAGCGGTTTCAGTGATTGCGAGGCGTCGTGTTGTAAGCGAATGCGGGGGAGGTGGGGGCGGGCGTCTACCCTTGGCACGGAGCTGACCCAGATCGGCTGGCCAGTGGGCAGCGGAGAGTTGAACAGCTGAACCACAGCGGCAGCCTTTCCGGCCAGCAAAGCACCTGGCGGCGGCCGAAGCGTTTCAACACCTGCTCCGCCCAACAGCCGCCGGCGAGAATGTGTGTGTGTGTGTGTGTGTGTGTGTGTGTGTGTGTGTGTGAGAGAGAGAGAGAGAGAGAGAGAGAGAGAGAGAGAGGAGAGAGAGAGAGAGACAGAGAGAGAGTATGTGTATATGCATGAAAGGGACAAGAGAGAATGAGAGAATGTGTGTGTGTGTGTGTGTGTGTGTGTGTGTGTGTGTGTGTGTATGCGTGTGTGTGTGTGTGTCCGCTTCTTTTTTCTCGTGGCCATAAACACTGGCCAGAATGTTGTAACACTTGCATTTCACAGAGTTACAGGTCGTTTCATTTCGCATATTATCTCTACCAACGATCTCAGATGTAATCGCTTAACTAACTAAATATTGGTCACAGTAATAAGAAATTTGGAGCTGGCGAGCCTTACCACCATACATAGGCATTATTTATTCCACTGCGAGAAGCTCACATTTCACCTTTCCCCAGAAAATTCCGTCGGTACAATGCATGCTCCAGTCAACAGAAAATATGTTTCTTATTTATTTTAATTTAATTGTCTTGCACTCTTACTTCGGCTAGTGTTACCTTTGTAGGTTACCTAATTATATGTTTCATAGTAGATCACATACATCGTTTAGGAGCAGTTACCTTCTATCACTCTAGTTAGCTGATTAATTTTCGACTTCCATTATTGTACATTTCAGTAGTTTGCCTACCTCCCTGACCATGTATCTTCTTCCCAAAAGACCACAGCTCCATTAACTCTAACGTATGGACAAGGGGCAACATTGGTTATTATGAACCGAAGATAGTAAGACTTCAGTGTGTCCTATTATCATCTGTGTTAAACTAGAAGAAACTGATAACTTAACCGTATTTGTGACACGGATGAAAAATGTTTCATTGTCATTATTCCTTTCGAAACTTTTTTGATATCCTTTTTCCCATCCTTCATAGCTGCCCACATTCCATGAATCGAATAGGACTTTTGCTGTAGTAAATTTCCACTTGTGATCGAGAGGCCTCTTCGGTTATCTGCTCTTCTTGATCATTGCCCTATATACCTGTATGAGTTTTAGTTCATGTGCCTATAATTGCAGCCGTCTAATCACTTGTTGCTTCACTTAGACTGTTACGGTACTTTGGATTCTGCAAACAATATAATATTGTTTTACTCTGTGTGTATTACTGTCAGCCATTAGAAGAAAACACAGGTGAAAAGCTTGTCGAATTTATGTCATATTATTATTATTATTATTATTGACTGGCCGTTGTGACCGAGCGGTTCTAGGTGCTTTAGTCCGGAACCGCGCTGCTGCTGCGGTCGCCGGTTCGAATCTTGCCTCGGGCGTGGATGTGTGTGATCTCCTTAGGTTAGCTAGATTTAAGTAGTTCTAAGTCTAGGGGACTGATGACCTCAGATATTAAGCCCCATAGTGCTTAGAGCCACATTATTATTATTATTATTTACTACGATTATTTGCACATTTGCAATAATGTGTGGAAAAGTCTACTTCAATGAGGTAACAGAAGCCATGGGATATAAATATGCACATATACAGATGGCGGTAGTATCGCATACACAAGGTGTAAGGGGCAGTTCATCGGCAGAGCGCTCTTTTGAACTCAGGTGATTAATGTGGAAAGGTTTCCGAAGTGGTTATCGGCACACGACTGGAATTAACGGACTTGGAACGTGGATTGGTTGTTGGAGCTACACACATGAGACATTCAGTTTCGGAAATCGTTAGGAAATTCAGTATTCTGAGGTCAGCAGTGTCAAGACAGTGCCGAGAGTATCAAATTTCAGCCATCACCTCTCACCACCGACAACGCAGTGGCCGATGACCTTCATTTAACTACCGAGAGCAGCGGCGTTTGTGTAGAGTTGTCAGTGATAACAAACAAGCCACACTGCGTAAAACAACCGCAGAAATCAGTGTGGGACGTGTGACGAACGTATCCGTTAGGTCTATGCCACGAAGTCTGGCGTTAATGAGCTGTGGCAGCAGGCGACCGGCGCAATTGCCTTTGATTAATAGCACGACATCGCCTGCAGCGCCTCTCCTGCGCTCGTGGTTGGACCGCAGACTACTGAAGAACCATGGCCTGGTCAGATGAGTCCCGATCTCAGTGGTAGGAGCTGACGGCAGGTTTCGTGTGTGGCACAGACCCCACCATGTCACGGACCCAAGTTGCCAACAAGACACTGTGCGAGCTGATGATGGTGACCCCATAATGCTGTGAGCTGTACTTACATGGACTGGACTCCGTCATGGTTATGTTCGTCTTCTTGGAGATCATTTGCAACCATTCATGGATTTGATGTTCCCAAGCAACGATAGAATTTTTATGGATGACAGTGCGCCATATCACCAGGCCACAACTGTTGGCGATTGGTTTGAAAAACATTCTGGACAATTCGAGCGAACGATTTGGCCAGCCAGAGGGCCGGCGTGAACCCCATCGAATATTTATGAGACACTCTTGATAGGTCAGTTCGTGCACAAAATCCTGCACCGGCAACACTTCCCAATTATGGACTGCTCAGTATTTCTGCAGGGTGCTACACCGGGCAAAAGAAGGTGCGGCATGGTATTAGGAGGTTCTAAGCGCGTCAGTTTGGAACCGCGTGACCGCTACGGTCGCAGGTTCGAATCCTGCCTCGGGCATGGATGTGTGTGATGTCCTTAGGTTAGTTAGGTTTAAGTAGTTCTAAGTTCTAGGGGACTGATGACCTCAGTAGTTAAGTCCCATAGTGCTCAGAGCCATTTGAACCATTTGGACAGTTCACGGCTAAATTCTTTACGATAAGGAAGGTGCACTCTTTGGCTCCCATTCCAAAATTAATACATGACATTTGTCGCCTCAATGTACATTGGCACAGCTAAATTTGCAGCAGGGAAGCTGTTCCCTTATTGACACACGGCAGTACAAGGGACATTATACAGTGTGGTTACAATTAAACTTCCTTCATGCAGCCAGAGTAGACGGAAAATTATGTATCGTATGGATAACCAACTTTATAGGAATGATGTTCAGACTGTGAGCTGAAGGGTTTGCGTTACTAGTAATTTTAGTGTCATGACTTGATTTTAGGCACCGGTGCGGTACGGCAACGTAGGATTTGAAACACAAGCATCAGTGTGCACTACAGCTGCAGATTTTCAACTTGGGTCTGGACAAGGTGAGCAGGGTTTTACACATAAACCGTTTTATAAAAAGAACAGCAATGGTGCTGCTCTCCGCAACATCACCGCTTTGAAGGAATACAGAGAGGTCCTTTTTCGGCAACGGGTTTGAAGAACATGATTAGAAATTAACTGGCGATATGGGAAGTGCTCCTGTTCCTGCGTCACAAATTGTTGGAAAAGTTACTGTTGCCATGGCTGAGAATGCGGACACATTCTGCGATCTTCATGAGCAGAGCATGAGCTGTGTCACGACAGTGGAACGTTCCGTGGACCACGTTCCACCTGAGATGTTTCGCGCAGCAGTAGAACAATCTCTGGTGCGGTACCAGGCTGTCATAGATGCAGATGGTTGTCAGACTGATGAACGTTGCAATCTGGAGCGTAATCGCCGTGCACTATTAACAAATGTTGCCATCTCATGTGAAAACAAAAATGTATTACTTTCAATTTTTATTGGTTGTTCCTCTACCGCATGTTCGTACAGATGTTTCCTCGAAGTTTCATTGACCTCGATCACTCGATTGTCTTTGGAGCCCTCTCAAGTAGCGAAAGTTTAATTATAGCCATCATGTACATCGCTCCTCCAGCCGTTTTTACATTGGTGGTTATTGATGTAATCGATTAGACATAGGAGCTTGTATTCATGAACTCCTTGTCGCGTGTGTAGTTGGCATTAATGTACAAGCCGTCAAGTCCGATAAGTAATTAACCTCGTAAGTTTAACTTTGATCCTTAGGGCACCCAATGTGGATTGTATTCTAAAAGGTCTTTCCGAATTGTTACTCTTCGAACACTGTGATTTTCGTTTATCAGATACGTTAAAAGATAAAATGCAGCTCAGTTCGCCAATAACTTGATGGGATATTGTTTCAAATTGGTTGCCTCGAGTTTTATTAAAAAAAAATAGCCTGCCTGGTGTGAGACAGTACACACCTTATGGTACATATAATTTTATTCACGAATTTATGTAAGTTTCTTGTTGTTATTTAGAGAGCAATTTTGAGTCCAAATCATTCTCTCGAATTGTACAGAATGTTCTTCAGATCAACAGCGAACGACTGTGGCACAGTGACATGGTGCATCGTCATCCACAAAAATTCCATCTTTCTTTGGGAACATGAAGTCCATGACTGGCTGAAAATGGTCTCCAAGCTGCCGAATCGAACCAGGACCCAGTCTATTTCGTGTAAACACAGCCCATAGTAATATGGAGCCACCACCAGCCTACACAGTGCGTTGTTGACAACTTAGGTCCATAGCTTCGTGGGATCTGTGCCGTTTTCGAACACTACTATCAGCTCTTACCAACTGAGGTTGGGACTCATCTGACCCGAACACTACTATCAGCTCTTACCAACTGAGGTTGGGACTCGTCTGACCAGGCCACTGTTTTTCAGTTGGCTAGGATCCAACCGATATAGTCAAGAGCTCAGGAGACCCACAGCAGGCGATGTCGACCTGTTATCAACAACACTCGCGTCGGTCGTCTGCTGCCATAGCCTATTAACGCCAAATTTGACCGCACTGTCCTAACGGATACGTTCATGGTACGTCCCACATTGATTACTGCTCTTATTTCACGCAATGTTGCTTGTCTGTTAGCATGGACAACTCAGAGCAAGTGCCGTTACTCTCGATCGTTAAGTGAAGGCCGTCGGGTACTGCGTTGTCCGTGTTGAGAGGCAATGCCTGAAATTTGCTATGCTCTGCGTATGCGTGACACTATGGAGCTCGGAGTATTGAATTTACCAACGATTGCCGATACGAAATGTCCCATGCCTCTAGCCCCAACAACCATTCCACCTTGAGGGTTTATTCATTTCCACCGTGCGCCCATAGTCACGCCGGAATGTCTTACACATGAGTAACCTCAGTAGAAGTGACTGCTCCGCCAATGCTCTACCCTTTCATACCTTGTGTATTCCTGTATATGTGCATATTCACATAATTGTATTTGTTACCTTTAAGATGACCAAAGTTACTGTCTTTTGTAATCTATTGCGATTGCCGTGGTGAAACTGAATCTGGATTTCCTGGTACTCACTCCAAGCAGTTCCCAGCGCCAGTTGTTGTAGTATGATACTGTACAATTGTCTATACTGCTTTCGATGGCCCAATGCACTCAGTTGCTTAAGCTTATTTTTCTACCTACAGTATTCCATTAAATTTCCATATTGTGGCTGGTTCTTAAAATCATTTTATCTCGGTGAAAGTCATTCTCTCATTCCACAGTCAAAATCGTTATTAACAAGTTGTATTGTTCTGTAATGTAGAAGTTTTGGACTGATATTTGGTCAGATGTAATTCGTTTTAAAAATTAATTAATGCTCGTAAATGTTTAAGATTATCATTCTGCACGTTGTTCACCCAGACCTCGATCCACAAACCCCATTGGAACACTCATTTATATTTTCTCAGGACAATACGGGAATTCCACATGTGTGTTTTGATCATATCTGTGTGTCTGTGCGAGATCTCTTGATGAAGGCTTAAACATATACCTCAATTTGACGAGATTTTCGAAGGATAATTTTACATTTCTGATTGATGAATGTGTATGGAATGAAAGGTAAGATGAAGGCTGAATTTGGTGCCACATCCCAGCCTAATCTTATCGAATGAGGCCAGGATGAACACCGACCATCACGCCTCCATCACGGCCGTGGTGGCCGAGCGGTTCTAGGCGCTACAGTCTGGAACCGCGCGACCGCTACGGTCGGAGGTTCGAGTCCTGCCTCGGGCATGGATGTGTGTGATGTCCTTAGGTTAGTTAGGTTTAAGTGGTTCTAAGTTCTAGGGGACTGATGACCTCAGAAGTTGAGTCCCATAGTGCTCAGAGCCAGTTTTGAACGCCTCCATCCACACATCGGTGTCAGCAATGTCTAATGTTCTAATATCGTGTAATACACCGCATGTGGGTGCGCAATCTGGTGGTGGAAATATCTCCGGTCACCGGTTGGTTAACTGCGCCTTCAGTGCAACTATGTCACTCTGCCTAAGTTAATACGGCTTTTCGGCGGACGAATTGAAACAGAAAAGAGTGCCAACAATTAGTGAAAGAAATATATTTATATGTGCCTTATTTCATTTCATTTTTTGTACTGCGAATTTTAATTTCTTACCGAAGTTATCATTTTATTGGCTGGTGTGAGATGTGAAGTTATTTCCACCTCATTTCTGCTTGTACATATATCCCTTAAATGAAGAAAAATTGATGTAGAAGGTGAGGAGATAAATAATACCATAAAGTGTTTCTGGCTCCTAATCTCCCTATTCAAGCCTGTGTTTCTGTGTTTAAGACTAGTAAAATTACAGACGTTCCGTGTACAAGAGGCACAACAAGAATAATTTTGAAGTATTATGGTAAACACCGGCGGTCTGATCACTCACGGAGACCTTAAAGATGCAACATTTGATTTGAAAACGACGGTTGCTTATTAAACCCATCATTTTAGGATTAAGATCTGTGGTTATTGTCTGGATAAATAAAATAAAAAAGAACAATGTATTAAACCAATGGTGGTATCCCCCGAAACCAATGATTTATTGTGCAAAATAACCTGGTGGTACGGTGTACTAGCTACTCACCAAAAGCTCATAATAGAGAAACTACCAAATTATTAACTGGCTGTAAGTGGGGTCACATCTTTCTAATCCTTGTACGATGTTACTCTGTATTATAAAGCCTTATTCGTCAGTCTTCCTTGAATTTCCACGTCTTAAAACAGTATCACTTCTAACAAGTCCTTAAAAGTCATTTACTTTGCCCCCCCCCCCCCCCAATTATGCTGTACAACACGAATATTTTCATTCACACCAATGATACCGCGCTTGCAGTTCATCTCCACGTTGTTGGCAGATTTTAAGTCGATTAAATTGTAACATCGTCTTATACGATATTTCACCATAAATTTTAATTATTTTTAAGAACATAATAATCGTCTGTTGTACGATTTCGTTGATATGCAAGAACGTAGGTGCTACTGGCCCGCTTGCTTCATTTCATCATTTTTGGAGGAGAGAAAGCTACTGAAACAACGAAGAAAACACAGAATGAGTACTGTAACTCAAAACCGCTTGTGGCTGACTACAAGCTAAAGCTTTGATGTGGTAAGCAGTTCCCTAACTTAATGGAGTGGCACGTTATTATATTTAATAGATGCATCGAGGTAAGATAGTGATTTATCATCCAATAAGTCACATATCGGCTCTCGTGCGACCACCCTACTGATGTTGCAGGCAAAGGCTCCACACTCTCAAACATAGTGGGTCGCCCTAATTTTAAATTACAATAATTCCCTCGACTTGATAATATATCGACTTGGTAACATCACACCACTTTATACAATGATTCGTTATAATTTCGTGGTGGCTTTCCAACAAAAACAACAGATATTAATTAGTATTAATAGTTACTTATGCAGAGTACCTTTTTCTGTTTTACTACTACAGTAAATCTTTCGACATATATACTTACCAGGAAGAGTAAAACGCCCAATTCCTATTATCGGCTTAAATTCGATATCATTTATTAAACTGTAGTAAATTTCATCTCTCTTTAATTTCTAATGTCACTATATCTTATGTGACGCGTTTCATAAGAAGAAACAAAACGAGATAACGTTATAAACAACAATACGCACGAGACATTTTCTTCTCTTTTATTGAGACTGTACGTCCCTCCGCGAAAACAAAGTCAGAGAAGTAAACATCCCAACAGTTTCTTATGTGAAGCATTAACATTTGTTATAGATCACGTGGTTTCTCCTATATGACATCATTTTCAATCTTTTATCACTAGACCATACGTGCGTAAGCGCAGGCTATCTGGATCTGTCTGTTGGTATGTGTCTACATCTTTACGATGACCTAGCACGGACTGGTGTTGTGAACTGTCAGTTGATAATTGTATATCCATCCTTATGTGTAATATTTATTGAACCTTAGCAGGTGTAACTCTTCCGGCTATACAAGATTCTTCAAATTTAATTTTAGTTTGACATCGATTTATCTGTGCAGTTTAATGCAGAAGAATAAGGGTACTACTTAGCAAGAATAGCCTACATTTTTACTAAGCAGTACTCTTATTCTTCTCGGAAGTTCAGATCCGACCTACATGTAACCAGTAAGAAAATGCTGTCAGAGAGCAACAAGGTTATTATCTTCCAAGCAGCACTTTTATTCTTCTCCATCTGCGTTCTTCTCTCCCAATATTTTACAGGAAAAACGATTTGTTAAATCCGTCGCCGGCCGAAGTGGCCGTGCGGTTAAAGGCGCTGCAGTCTGGAACCGCAAGACCGCTACGGTCGCAGGTTCGAATCCTGCCTCGGGCATGGATGTTTGTGATGTCCTTAGGTTAGTTAGGTTTAACTAGTTCTAAGTTCTAGGGGACTAATGACCTCAGCAGTTGAGTCCCATAGTGCTCAGAGCCATTTGAACCAATTAAATCCGTCTTTAATTTCGTTTTTTATGACACTCTTCTTCATTTTTTTCTCACTTTCACAGTGTACACATTGTAGTACCAACCTTTACAATTAACATATCTATGGCTACCTTCTATCTTCAAACACTTCTTTCATTCTATCCATATTTAAAAGGTCAGAAAAGTCTTCTGTTTTACCTTAATTTTCTCTTGTTTCAGGAAATGAGGTGTCGATGGCGCCCCTGGTTTTCTTTTACTCCTTCTTTAAGCCACATAGTTCACGCCTCAATATCCACACTGTTTGTCTTTAGTTTCTTCTGCACGTTGTCATGTCAACAATTTGCACATATGTGGCGTTATCCCAGTTCTCTGAAGTTTTCCAGATCGACTCCGTCCAAAGAGCTAGTGCAATGGTCAAGGCACAGCCTCGCACTGGGAAAGAGGGGGGGAAGGGGTGTTCGGACACCCTTCCGGCCAATATTTAAATTTCCCGGAAGTTTCCCTAACACGATGAACGCCAACGTGTGATGGTCCCTGTACATCTTCATAGATGCTATAGCGCTTCGTGGAAGACACGTGATAGATATTAATTGCGGTAATTTCCTATTGTTCTACCGAGCAAGGAAGAAAAGATTGCCTCTGTAGGCACCCTAATGTTCTTATATTATTTTCACTATCTCACAGGAGATATATGGTGTCACAATGACGGTCGCGCAATCTTCTTCGAATAAAGTTTCTCTAAATTTAGACAACAGGCTTAACAGGTTTCTGTCCCTACCCTTATTCTTCCAATATTGTAACATTTATCTTACTATACCGTTTTCATTTCCTGCTTCTGACGGCCAGTACGATCTTATCTCTCCTCTCCTTATTTTTTGTCTTCTGATGCTTTCTTTGTTTTGCGTGTAGAGTGATTATCTCCCATCCTAACTTTCTGATTTATATTTTCCATTACTTGGCAAAACTTCCACTATAAGAGTGCCACGGATGACTCTGGTCTTTGTCTCAGTCTAGCGCAAGACAATAAGTCTTCGCTGAAAATCTGTCTATGATTCGTGAAACTCCCACATTCTGATTTTCGTAGCTTTTCCTGGACTAATAGCAGTTCTCATGATCCTTTCTTTGTTAGAACATGAATGTAAAGAGTAATAATTATTGGAAGAAATAGTGTATTCATTCCCGAAGAAGAAAAGTCGTCACTAAAGTGTGTAGCTGGCATGCTTCTGAAGTTCCCCTGACCACTTCATCGGGCAATATAATACTCGTAACTCATAGTCACAACCCACTATCAATGTACCATTCTTTCCGTGATTCTTAGTCCCGTTGATCCCGAACGCCATATCCGCGTCTGATTGCATACTCGAGTGGCCGTCGCATGCAACTTTGTGTAACATTTTCCTGACAGCCCAATTGCGCGACAAGCATCTGAATCGAGTTCGACACAACAAAACTACTGCCGAGCCTCTAACGTCCGCCCGGAATTTTCTCTATCAGTCTGGAATGAACTCTAGTTACGCGGAGCTGTGTCGCGGCTAAACTGCAGCCGACATAATCCGCGCCCAGATTACTGGTCGGGGCTAAACGTTATGGCGCTGTCTCGGCACACAACTGCACATTCTCCGGCCGAATCCATCCCGATAGGCCGATCGCCAGCCGCCCATTGGCTCCTTAAGCGATTGGGAACCGCCTTCAGATAAGCTATCTGGCTGTAATGAGAGTTTTAAGTCAGAGCCCATTACCGGCGGAGGCGCGAGTTTGCACACTCCTAAAGTGGCAATTTCGCGCAGTTCCCGCAGCAGAGAACGTACCGGTCCGCCGATTAGGTACAAAAGGAGCACAGGGGGCTGGTTTATGGGATGTGAGCATAAGAGAAAAGTGGCCCCTCCCCGTGACCCCACCCCGCACCTGTTGGCAGCAGGAAATTGCTGGCCGCGGTCGACTCGGCCCACCTGGACGGCCCAATTTGCGCACGGCATGCGAGGGTATGCTCCGCCGGGCGGGGCCCAGGCACACGCGATCCGGAATCGACCGCAAATACACGACGTTCCGAAATGAGGTACCAAAAGTTCGAGAGTACTTTCTGTTGTCTGTGGCTAGTACATCACGTTCTGTGAGCAAATACAGATGTACGGTGAACACGTTATGGCCTGAACACTTTATAGCCAGCTTTGGTGCACAGCTGGCTATTAAAATTCCAACTGCATGAAGGATAAGAAGTCCCGAAATTTTACTTACTGTGTATTTGCAATATAATAAAATCTCATTCTGGATACATGATTAAATTTGTTTTGGGGTATGTACAGGGTGGTCCATTGACAGTGACCGGGCCAAATATCTCACGAAATAAGCATCAAACGAAAAAACTACAAAGAACGAAACTCGTCTTGCTTGAAGGGGGAAACCAGATGGCGCAATGGTTGGCGCACTGGATGGGGCTGCCATAGGTCAAATGGATATCAACTGCGTTTGTTTTAAATAGGAACCCCCATTTTTTATTACATATTCGTGTAGTACGTAAAGAAATATGAATGTTTTACTTGGACCACTTTTTTCGCTTTGTGATGGATGGCGCAGTAATAGTCACAAACGTATAAGTACGTGGTATCACGTAACATTCCGCCAGTGCGGACGGTATTTGCTTCGTGATACATTACCCGTGTCAAAATGGACCATTTACCAATTGCGGAAAAGGTCGATATCGTGTTGATGTATGGCTATTGAGATCAAAATGCCCAACGGGCGTGTGCTATGTATGCTGCTCGGTATCCTGGACGACATCATCCAAGTGTCCGGACCGTTCGTCGGACAGTTACGTTATTTAAGGAAACACGAAGTGTTCAGCCACATGTGAAACGTCATCCACGACCTGCAACAAATGATGATGGCCATGTAGGTCTTTTAGCTGCTGTCGAGGCTAATCCGCACATCAGTAGCAGACAAATTGCGCGAGAATCGGGAATCTCAAAAATGTCGGTGTTGAGAATGCTACATCAACAATGATTGCACCCATACCACATTTCTATGCACCAGGAATTGCATGGCGACGACTTTGAACGTCATGTACAGTTCTGTCACTGGGCACAAGAGAAATTACGGGACGATGACAGATTTTTTGCACGCGTTCTATTTAGCGAGGGAGCGCCATTCACCAACAGCGGTTACGTAAACAGGCATAATATGCACTGCTGGGCAACGGAAAATCCACAATGGCTGTGGCAAGTGGAACATCGGCGACCTTGGCGGGTTAATGTATGTTGCGGCTTTATGGGAGGAAGGATAATTGGCCCCCATTTTATTGATGGCAATCTAAATGGTGCAATGTATGCTGGTTTCCCACGTAATGTTCTACCGATGTTACTACAAGATGTTTCACTGCATGACAAACTGGCGATGTACTTCCAACATGATGGATGTCCGGCACGTAGCCCGCGTGCAGTTGAAGCGGTATTGAATAGCATATTTCATGACAGGTGGATTGGTCGTCGAAGCATGGCCTGCACGTTCACCGGATCTGACGTCCACGGATTTCTTTCTGTGGAGAAAGTTGAAGGATATGTGCTATTGTGATCCACTGACAACGCCTGACAACATGCGTCAGCGCATTGTCTATGCATGTGCGTACATTACGGAAGGCGAACTACTCGCTGTTGAGAGGAATGTCGTTGCACGTATTGCCAAATGCATTGAGGTTGACGGACATCGTCTTGTGCAATTATTGCATTCGTGTGTAACAGCATGCGTTCTCAGAAATGATGAGTTCTAAACGGTACATGTACCACATTGGAATAACCGAAATAAAATGTTCAAACGTACCAACGTTCTGTATTTTAATTTAAAAAACCTACCTGTTACCAACTGTTCGTCTAAAATTGTGTCTATTACAGTGTCATCTATCACAAAGCGAAAAAAGTTATCCAACAAAAACATTCATGATTCTTTACGTACTACACGAATATGTAATAAAAACTGGGGGTTCCCATTTAAAAAAATGCAGTTGATATCCGTTTGACCGATGGCAGCGCCATCTAGCGGGCCAACCACAGCGCCATCTGGTTTCCCTCTTCAAGCTAGACAAGTTTCGTTCCTTGTAGTTTTTTTCATTTGATGCTTATTTCGTGAGATATTTGGCCCGGTCATGATCAATGGACCACCCTGTAAAGTGCGAAATTTAGTACACAGTGCTGTACCATCTGACGGGAACGACGATTCTAACCCGTTTTGGCGGAGAATCAAACTTTCAAGGGAATTCACTTCATTTCACCTCGTTCGAAGAGTCGTCGGGTGAGCCAACGGTACCGACCGACCACCGTGTCATCCTCATCCAACAGGCGTCACTGGATGCGGATATAGAGGATCTGTGCTCAGCACACCGTTCTCCCAGCCATTGTCGTGACCGGAGCCGCTACTTCCCAGTCAAGTAGGTCCTCAATTGGCCTCACAAGGGCTGAGTGCATGCCGCTTGCCAACAGTACTCGGCACACTCGGACGGTCACCCATCCAAACGCTAGCCAAGCCCGACAGTGCTTAACTTCACTGATCTGACGGGAATAGGTGTTACCACCGCGGCAGTGCCGTTGTCACAAGGAGATCATCATACCCGTTAATCAGAGATTTTGGTGAGTCTTAAGTATCTGTAAATTGAAGATGGTTGGTGGGAGAAAGGAAAGGAAATGGTAGGGGTTACTGATACTATAAATATAGTCTTAGGTATATTGGAGAGGGACCAGTTCTCAATACCTAGCAAGCGGCATTTCATGCTACGGCCCCTAGTTTCGGACAAACCTGATGTTGAAGATTAGTGGATACCTGATGTTCCCCCAACTTTAGTTACGTTCGTCAGAGTGAAAGTAGCGTAACGGCTAAGGTTCGCGGCTACCACGCTGACGGCACGGATTTAGTTTCTCCCCAAAAGCTTTGTATTTCGGTCGTTCGTACGTCTCACGATCGATAGATTTCCACTTGTCAAAATGGATTCGTTCTCCTTTTCTTTCTTACCGAGAGCGACTCCCTTTGTATTTCAAACGAGAGATACTGCACCACTGTAAACTCTTCAAACTACATTTTGAGAGCTGGTGTGAGGGCGACTCCTCTTTCTTTGTACGATAAAGGCACATAATCGACACATTCCGGTGAGAATTCTTCTACGACGAAGTCATCAACCTGCTCTACTCCCGTGCACTGCACAGTAAATTGTTTTATACTTTTTCGATATGTCCTGAGAAAAAAAATAACCACACAAAGGTAAAACTTAGCGTCTCATATCCTTGCAGTTAATCTGTTTTGTCAATATCTATTATATTTTCCAAAATGATGATTCATCTTCCCGCTTACGGAGCTTGTATTGCGCTGGATATCGCATCTCCAGTGGCAATGGAATTAGCTAAGTCGTGTTGGAGATGTATTTGAAATAATGTTCAAATCGCGAAGCAACCTTTCGGTGTATCTGATGGTGTTATTGTGGAATCCACGAACGATAGCGGTTCGTGCAGATCGAGACAAGGACGGGGAATGCTTTGTTGCTGGTTCCAAGTGACTGTTGATGTACGCTCATACAAGTGTTTTGCACTTGATGTTTGCGTGTATTCCGCAAATTATGTCTCACACTTGCTTGTTAGAATTTGTCAAAAATGCCTCTGAGCACTATGGGACTTAACATCAGCGGTCATCAGTCCCCTAGAACTTAGAACTAATTAAACCTAACCAACCTAAGGACATCACACACATCCATGCCCGAGGCAGGATTCGAACCTGCGACCGGTGCGGTCGCGCGCTTCCAGACTGAAGTGCCTAGAATTTGTCGCTCACCGCCACCATTAGCCATGACAACTCGCAATAAATGGAATTAAAGTTCATTAAATAACTCGCTACGATCACGTTTAAATGGTCGCACTGCATACAACATTCACAGCACAGCGCTCAATATACTGCTGTACGCTCATTGGCTGTCGGAGAGTACGTGCCGTAGGTGTGACCCTAAACTCGATCGCCATCGGTCGTGCCTACAACTATAGTGAGCTCGGGTGTCGCTTATTCAGCACACTCCTCAACTTCTCGTCCATCTTCTTTTGGCTGTCCTTCGATAGAAACGTTTGCTTCTTCATTTCGGTCTACTCTTTTGACGTACTCTCCAATGACGACACGTTGCGATCAACTGATGCTGGCGACAAATACCACCAGCTAGCGGTTTACAGAGCCAGGATTTCTGTAATGCGAGGAAGAGGGTCATGTCCAGCAAGTGCAGGAAGTAAACGTTATACAAAAATTTGGTATTTTAAGTACTAACCGCTAACGGAATATACATCTGAAGAAAGTTTGCCGTAACGATTGATTATTTAATGAATGTATTACGGTGAAAATGACTATTTTTGGATAATTTTGCATGACATATTTTATTTAATGATATTCTGTGTGATGGAACTGAAAAAAGAAAAAAATACGGAAGCAGCAACAGAAACCGTAACGCCAGCGTTGTAGCCGTAAACCTTCGCCACTGCGCTGCTTCATGAAGACATTGATAACGTTACGTGCATGTATACTTTGTACGCTGCATGTATACGGTGTACGCCTGAAACCCCAACATCAGTTTTCTCTGAAACGAGGCGCTGTCGCAGGAAAAGTCGCTAGCCCGCTAGCGAACCCCCTACAACATACGTAAGACTCATCGAAGCCGCGATTAGTAGGTCTGATGAGCCCCTTGTGAGCATAGCAGGGACGTGTACGTGTGTCCGTGTTGGTTCAACTCCACGTCGCAGTTCATCAGTTGTAGCAATAGGTGCCGAGTAGTACCGTGTCGCCCTCTCGACAACCAATTACCAAATTAATGTTTCCAGTGGGTGGGAATCCGGAGAATGGACTAACAACACTCGACAATCGAACACTCTTTATATCGAGGTAGCTCAGAATAGCACTGCCCCCCCCTTTTTCGTTTTTTTCCTTCCTCCCTCCTTGTTGTTCCCCCTCCTCCAGGTCCCCCCCCCCCCCCCATCGGCCTTTGGCTCGGGAGTGTCATCTTTGTGCCGCCACTTTCGTGCAGTGTTCTACAGTGAGTGTTCTACAGTGAATGTTTTACAGTGAGTGTTCCGTGTTGTGTTTTTTGGGAAGTGTTGCGAACAGCCATCATACTCTCGCTGGGTGCCTTTTATCTCTTGCGAACAGAAACCAGACTGTCGCCGTGTTTTTTAATTGTGTGTGTACTATGTTACTTGTCTGATTCCTGTGTCTTTTACGAGGGCTATCCACAAAGTACATTACGTTTTGGAATTAAAAATAAATAAAGTATTGGAATTTTTTTAATTATATACAGATGAAAGCCACACTTAAATACTACTTTTCTACATAGTTGCCATTTAAATTAAGGCACTTATCGTAGCGATGGACGAGCATGGAAATTCCTTCGTCGTAAAATTCGGCCGCCTGCGCCTTCAACCACGTAATGACTGTCTTTTGGGACAGAAAAGGTGTGATTTTTGTGGATTTCCTGGAAAGAGGCACTACAATAAACTCTCAAAGGTATTGCCAAACTCTGCACAATCTCAGAAGGGCAATACAAAACAAGCGCAGGGGAAAGTTGGGCTCAAAGATCTTGCTGATTCACGACAACGCCCGGGCCCACACGGCAAATGCCACTCGCGAAGTTCTCGAATCTTTTAAGTGGGAGTTGTTTCCTCATCCGCCGTACAGTCCCGACCTGGCTTCCACTTATTCCCAGCAATGAAGAAGTGGTTGGCTATGCAGCGTTTTGATGACGACGCACAGCTTCAAGAAGAGGTAACCACGTGGTTGAAGGAGCAGGCGGCCGAATTTTACGACGAAGGAATTTCCAAGCTCGTCCATCGCTACGATAAGTGCCTTAATTTAAATGGCAACTATGTAGAAAAGTAGTATTTAAGTGTGGCTTTCATCTGTATATAATAAAAAAAAATTTCCCATACTTCATTTATTTTTAATTCCAAAACGTAATGTACTTTATGGATAGTCCTCGTATTAACGTTGCCAACCCCTTTTGCTTTCTGTTTTAACTTTCCGCATTTTTCCGCCATTTTACACTTGACGTCACCGTTTTATCGCCTGTTTTTTCTTGTTTCTTTTCTTCTTCCGTTTTTTAAAATAAAAGTCTGTAGGCTGTAGAGCAGCGTACTAAGCTGCTGCCAGCCCGCCCCCTTCGCGGGGAATTGAAAATCAATAACGGAAAAAAAAAGGAATAGCACCGCCAACACGCAGTCTGGTGGTTTGTTGGAAGTAAACGTCACGGAGAAGTCGAAGATAAGACGTAGTCACCAGAGTTAAGACACAGTTTACCTCCTGCTGGCGATATTAACGGCTGTGCGAACCAGAGTGTGTTGTGTACCCAGTGGCACCCAAACTCATCGCGCCGAGTGGCAGGCCCGGATGCCGATGACGGAGCTTTCACAAGGGATACATCCAGTCACACTCATCTGAGAAGACAACAGGGTATCACTGCTGCACCCAATGTTGCCATCGCACGCACTGTAGTCGGTGTAGTGCCATATCACGTACCTATACGAGCCAAAACAAAGTGGCGCTGCCAGCTGATAGAGTGGGGTACTGTGCCGTATATAGTTTTCTTCAATCGAAAGTGTACAATTACAGTTGCAGTCTGCGAAAACTACCATTCAGTAGTTTCGGTACGTTACATAAACAATGCAGCAAATGTTAGGATTACTGATAGTATTGTGAGGGAAAGAAAATAAATTAAAGTGTAAGAGAGAAACTGGGAGCCAGTGCACTCTACTTTTTTTCTTTTATTTCTTTTTTTTTCTCATACTGCAAACCGACACCATTCATTGTAACTCCACTGTGCATTTTCCTTCCTCAGAGAATATAAATTGCATTTTATAAGCAAATAAATTAGTTGATCGTGTAGCGTCTGCACTTTTTGTAATCAAAGCAATTACTTTTGATGCTAGTACAGTTTACATGAGCAATCATCTATATTTGGTTAAGCTTTCCCTACTTAACACGTCATAACACAGAAACTAATTACCGTACAAAGACCAAACTCGGGTAGTATTAATTCAAGGACATGAGGAAGAGAAATAATGCAGAGTCAGTTCATTTGAAACATTTTAACGTGCTACTACGGTACATCATACCATTACATACGGGTACCATTACTGCTACAAAATGGGCTCAATATCATCAGCGTCCAGAAGAGTCTCAGAGCGCAAGATTGCATTCTGCATAGCAGAACAAAGCATGTTCGTAGGCATGCTGGCTGCTTCTCTTGATACGCTACGCTTCAGATCAGCACTTGTGTTGAATGTTTGCCTAGTAAACTCTGACCTTCAGGTAGTCCCATTGAATGATTACTGTCTGCTTCGTGGGAATCATGGCAAAGGGAAGCCAGATGAAAGATTAACGTTTTGTGGGAATCCAACAAACTTTTTTACAATAAACCTAGCAGAAGACGCCAGATGAAAGTTAACTGTGTCACTGTGTTAACTGTGTTTAATTTGGAGGAGAGAAAACTATACTTTTGCCTGTACTTGCCTAAAAACCCCTGGCAACGCTCACATTTCTGCTTTACGCAGTCCTTGTTATTTTTGCGGATTTTCTTATTTCTATACTGGTCCACAACCAGGCGGAAACCGACACCTGACATCGGAATTACTAAAAAAGGTAGTCATTGCAACTAGCCCTGAATGGAAATGGCGCAACGGATAACTGGGAGAGGGGTACATGAAAGCGTTGCCTAGAGAACAGAGCGTGTCCTGTTTTGCACGTTACTATGCAAGGGGCTGAAGGGCTCACACGCTCATGTGTGGGTCACTGCGCTCTGTATCTTTTTGTTATTTTTTAAAACTCTTTTTCTTCTATAAATGAATTCTCTTAAATTGACTTCATTGTGATTTCAGGGTATGTTAAAGATTGATGACCATTCACAACCTATTTATTTTAAACATAATCATTCGACTTTACAGCAATTACAGTAATTATTGCAATTTAGAGAGATGACACTTTTATAACTTATAGCTTGGCTATCTTGTATGATAATCTGCACGCACAATATTGTTTTACGGGTAAGATGGGACTGCCTTTGGCCAAATGTGTACCACCAAATTCTACCATTTCTTTACATAGAACATCCACTATGAGAGAGGGGAATAACGTACAGGCTGGGGACCAGACACATAAATACAGGGGCTCGAAGTAGTTTAGCGGACCGGTCTGTTTTGCCTCTATTTGAAACTCGTGCCCTCCGGCAACGAATGATCGACCATGTGTAATCACAGTACATCTAACTACAAAGGGAATGTAAACGACAATTAATTTAACTGTGCCGTGAGGCGGCGAAATGCGGTGTGACCGTTCGATGTTATAATTTGGCTACCCAGTGATCAACCACTTTCACTATTACTAGAATGGGGCAGACCACGTGCTCTAAGACCTCCCTCGCACAAAGAAACACTTTTATATTTCAATTTTCCGACCAAAATAAATCACTCGCGTTTGAATATACTTCTTTGCACTCGATTTGCGCCATAGAATTTATGCATTGGAACTATTGATGAGACTTTGTAGCTTACGACGCCACGTGGCTTTGTACAAAGGATGGGAGTCTACTCTGTTTCCACACTAAATTTACGAAATAAACGAGGAAGCAGTCATTACGTACATTCATTTCCCTACATAAAATGAAGCTGGAAATAAAATAGAATTAGTTCAAACATACAAATACCTTTCTTGCTGTGAACACCGAAATAGACGCACTGAGGGCACGTTTGCTCACTTGAGCGTCTTCTGTATTACTAGAACATGGCGGGCACCCGGAGTTATTCCTGAGCGCCGGTTGAGGGAATGGTCGAACCACTTGGCCGTGACCAACGTCTCCACCCCAAATCTTATGCTACTGGAACGTCTTTGACTTCGACCTTCCTGTGCTGTATCTCTGATCCCCTACTCAGGAGTACGGTTGGCACTACTATACTACAGAACTACTTCTGCTGTTTCCCAACTAGTATTAGGCCACGCTTTATGGAAAGGTTGGAGGAGGATCGGGAATGTTCACGTGCATGATTTGCATTCAAGCACCAGCAAAACATGATAGCCGACATATATAGGTATATGTAATGAAGCCTAATAACTCTGCATCCGTCCACATGGGGTTCCGCTGCACCCGCGGCCGGCCGCGTCGTGCAATAAATTGGTTGCGAAGCCGCCTCAGTTTCTATTCCCGGTTTGAGCGAAAAACTAAACCTGCTGCTTATGGAGCGGTAACTAAACATCGTAGTATCTTGTAAATAAAAATCATTACTGCCCTTAGCGAGTAAGTATATTTATTTATGGCTCAAACGGCTCTGAGCACTATGGGACTCAACTGCTGTGGTCATCAGTCTCCTAGAACTTAGAACTACTTAAACCTAACTAACCTAAAGACATCACACACACTCATGCCCGAGGCAGGATTCGAACCTGCGACCGCAACAGCAGCTCGGCTCCGGACTGGAGCTCCTAGAACCGCACGGCCACCGCGGCCGGCTTATTTATTTATGTACAGGGCTATTACAAATGATTGAAGCGATTTCATAAATTCACTGTAGCTCCATTCATTGATATATGGTCACGACACACTACAGATACGTAGAAAAACTCATAAAGTTTTGTTCGGCTGACGCCGCACTTCAGGTTTCTGCCATCAGAGCGCTCGAGAGCGCAGTGAGACAAAATGGCGGCAGGAGCCGAGAAAGCGTATGTCGTGCTTGAAATGCACTCACATCAGTCAGTCATAACAGTGCAACGACACTTCAGGACGAAGTTCAACAAAGATCCACCAACTGCTAACTCCATTCGGCGATGGCATGCGCAGTTTAAAGCTTCTGGATGCCTCTGTAAGGGGAAATCAACGGGTCGGCCTGCAGTGAGCGAAGAAACGGTTGAACACGTGCGGGGAAGTTTCACGCGTAGCCCGCGGAAAATTGGCTGATGCCACAACTGGAGACCGACAGCGCCGACTTCATCTTTCAACAGGATGGTGCTCCACCGCACTTCCATCATGATGTTCGGCATTTCTTAAACAGGAGATTGGAAAACCGATGGATCGGTCGTGGTGGTGATCATGATCAGCAATTCATGTCATGGCCTCCACGCTCTCCCAACTTAACCCCATGCGATTTCTTTCTGTGGGGTTATGTGAAAGATTCAGTGTTTAATCCTCCTCTATCAAGAAACGTGCCAGAACTGCGAGCTCGCATCAACGATGCTTTCGAACTCATTGATGGGGACATGCTGCGCCGAGTGTGGGAGGAACTTGATTATCGGCTTGATGTCTGCCGAATCACTAAAGGGGCATGTATCGAACATTTGTGAATGCCTAAAAAAACTTTTTGAGTTTTTATATGTGTGTGCAAAGCATTTTGAAAATATCTCAAATAATAAAGTTATTGTAGAGCTGTGAAATCGCTTCAATCATTTGTAATAACCCTGTATTTATTTATTTAACCTGGCAAGATTAGGGCCATCAGGTCCTCTCTTACATCTAACCAGGCATTCTACTTATTTTACATTCATATGTTTTGGTAGGCATGTTAAACTACATCTAGTACAAAAAGTGAAATAAACAAATCATTACTGCCCTTAGCGAGTAAGTATATTTATTTATGGCTCAAATGGCTCTGAGCACTATGGGACTCAACTGCTGTAGTCATCAGTCCCCTAGAACTTAGAACTACTTAAACCTAACTAACCTAAAGACATCACACACACCCATGCCTGAGGCACACTTGGAAAAATACATACATATAGAGTTTATATTCATAGATGATAAGTACTGTTATAATTAGACATTATGAAAGAGACAGATTTTAGATAGAAGTGCTAGCAGCAGGGAGTATGAGGAAGACTGGTGGTGAAGGGAGAAGAAGAATAGAGACATGATGTAACATAATTAAGGAAACATAAAGGAAAAGAAGATTGCATGGTTAATAAAGATAGATGAAGAGGAAGAAGAGAAAGGAGCAAGACAGGAGACACTAGCTTTGCTATTTGACAGAGGAGAGGATTGGCCTTGTACATTAATTTTGTGGAAAACGCTATAAGGATGATAGTAGGAAATGCTTCAATGTCTTCTTAAAAACAGCAGGGGATTGAATTTGGCGGAAGGTAAAGGGCAATTTGTTCCAGAGGCGGACAGCGGTAACTGAGAAGGAGTTCGCAAAAGTTTTTGTTTTGTGAGTGGGTACAGTTAGGATACCAAGTAAGAGTGACCTCGTGTTTAGATTATGATGGCATGAAAGGTGTTTAATCTCTGAAGCAAGATACTGGGGTGCTTGCGCGACGAGGAGTCGGTTAAGTAGACATAGAGTGTGGTAGTCACGCAGTTTGTCCGGCCGCAGCCACCCTAGCTGGGAGTATGAAGCACTAACATGTGAAACTTCCCCTTTGAACAATTTATACAGGACTTTCCTTAAACTGACACACAATATTTTGTTAGCGCAACGCAATCTGACTTTCAAAATTCCCTACAAAAGAATGGCCCTGACTAACATTAAACTATACCTTTCACAAATCACTTACCTCACAAAAATCTTCGCTACTCAATCTACTGCAATACAGCGAGCGCCACTACTGCCAGCTAAATAAAAGATTCAAACTACTGAAGGCACTAACTACTGATAGGGATAGTTAGCAAATGAAAGATATTAATAGAGAACAAACAATGTATTTACCTTGATATCATCATATATAAATATAGCAGTTCATGACAAATTTCAAAACTCCGCCATCTCTCTCCCCACATCCACCACTGCTGGCGGCTCACCTCCAACTGCGCAACGCTACACGCTGTTCACAGCCAGCTGCCTAACACTACAATGGCGAGTATTACAACAATGCAAACTAGCCACAGACTGCACACAGCACAGCCAGTGATTTTCATACAGAGGTGGCGTTACCATAAAAAAACCTAAACAGCCTACTTACATAAAGAAAACATAAACAGCCTACTTACATAGCCCCCATGCTCCCCACAAAAAAAATTTTACAAATGATGTTGGGCACTGGCCAATACAGATTTGACAAAAATTTTTCACAATTACAATAACAAAGATATCAAATGCACACACTTATTGATACAACGTTGGTCAAAAGCTAAAATTTTGTCACAGTCCATAAAGACAGTCCACATTGTTCATCACAGTAAAAATGCAGAGTTTTTCTCAAAGTCTGAGCAGTAAAAGAAAATGCACACAGAAGTAGTGGATTTCCATGCAGTCTTGAAGAAGTAGTGTTGTCCTTCCAACGGAAAGACAGTGCTGACTCTTGACATGCATACAGGTAATGGGCCACAACAGAGCAAACCCACAGCAGAGTCAGTCGAAATTTTGAAGAGTATTGGTAGGTAGGTCATCACAGAGCAGACCCACTGTAGTCCTGGTAGAGATTACGGTACTGGTGGGCCACCAGAGGTGCAGACCCACTGTAGTCCTTGTAGAGATAATGGTAATGGTGGGCCATCAATGATGGAGACCCACTGCAGTCCTTGTAGAGATAATGGTAATGGTGGGCCATCAAAGATGCAGACCCACTGCAGTCCTTGTAGAGACGCCAGCAGCCATCTGTTGCGACTGTGCAGGTGCACAATCACCATTGAAGAGTCTTGCGGATAATATAGCAAGTCCATAACCACCACTTGTGCACTCACAAAGTTTTTGGAATTGTCTTTAGAACCAGCAATGCTGTTATCCAGTCCCTTGCTGAATTATTAACACACGTGCAAACACTAACAATCCCAACTTCTCACATATTGTCCATATACTATGACCAACAGAAACGTGTGCAGTGAAATGTAACTCACAAGTTACTGAATTTGATGAACTGGTGTCAAGTACAATTTTATAACATGAGAATACAATTACAAAGATACAGAAACCATCATTGAAACATAATAATACAGATAACATTTGTAGATAATAGGGGCTTTACAAAAGAATAGAAATAAACATATACATCAATGTTACCGGAATTATGACATGAGTAAATACATAAAGATCACAAGAACTTTTGAAACATCACCTTCACATGTGAGCAACAAACCAGAATAAATAATGTCTAAGCATATTTACAAGGTAAATAACATATTATTAATGCCAATTATGTTTGAGGATAACAGTATTCCTCATCATAGTGAATGTAGCTTAGTATTAGAAGAAGAAAAAATCCTATGAAACTACACAGAGACAGGAAGAAAACAAATACACAAGGGTACACAAACATATAGTGGGATAACACAAAAAGAAAGGAGAGGGTTTGTTGTACTGCAGTATTTTGCATTATTTCTCGGAGATCTCCCTTCATTCGTCATTATTCCCAAAAAGTCCTATCTATACCTGCTTTCTGTATTCTATTCATATTTCTTTCAAAATAAATATGGCTCATTGTACAATACTCATTTAGGCCGAAACCGTTTTCATGTAACTTTCAAAGCATTCTTCCCCTATTCTCCATAGTTCGTTTCTTATATAGTCTACCCTCTCTTAAGCTAACTTAAATCTACTGAGCTCAGATGCTAAACTAAGGGACGAGGCAATGCAGCAGCACATAAAATAATTAATATAAACAGCAAAAAAAAAATGGAAAATCGCAAAGCAAGCTACAGTAAATATAAATTACCAAGCAATTCAACATTACAACTAATATGAGGCAATGCAGCAAACAAAAAATAAATCTGGCTTAGCAGAGTAACACAAATTAAAGTTCAGTAGCACTATGCCTGGCAAACAGCAGCTTATATCTAAATATGACATAGCTCAAGCAGAAAAAATAGTACACTAAAGATAACAATGCAGATAAGGGAAATGTATAATCACATCTTAATGTCTAAGTAATTAAAGTGGTGCACCACAACAACTTATTGTAAAAAAAATATTACAATGTACTTGAAAAGAAAATTATGTGTCCAGTTACTGTTACTAGTCCCTTCTTATTGTTCTTTCCTTTCCAAGTGCTCCTTTTTTTTTTTTTTAAAGAATGTGGATTACAAAATTATCATTTAATAGATCTGTTGACAGAAAGTGTTCACATTAGCTAATGCATCTAAGTTTATTTTATAAAACTAATGCTGTAACACAGCTGGAAAACAGGTATCAAATGAAATAAGCAATTACGCAAACCAAAGCATAAAAATATCATTCAATAGTCATGTGACATTTCATAAGTTAGTAGAAATTCTCTCAACTCTCGTAGAAAGACGCTTGTCGTAATCAGGTGTGCAGATGTAAAAATATTTCTCGTCATTTCATTAGGCATTTCAGTAAATATCATAAATTACGAGCTCCACAGTATGCTTTCAACAAGGAAATGTCAATAGCGAGGATAATGGCCTCCCCCTTTTTTTTTTCTACCTGTGCTTCCGGAAAGGCACACCCTAATGGCTTGTTCTCCAGGTGTCTGACAGAGCTGTGTGCCGACGACACACGTGCAGGTGGTCACTTAACTTTCTTACGGAAATATTTACGACAGCAGTTTCCGCTACAGTGAGAGTCTCATATAAAAATATTTCACAGGTCAAGAATTTGCGTTGCAAATGTGTAGAAACAAAGTCTTATCAATATAACAGTGTCCAAAAAATTTTCGCTGGCATTGTGATACATTCACGCATTTACACACATTTCATAACTCTTAAAGTACGATTCTTGGTTTCCAACAACCTTTTTCACAAATCAGAGTCCCTAATCACTACTCATTATTCCTTACCTTATTACACATATACATATTTGTATTCATCAACACATAATAACTACATAGCATAATCAGATTCCTCATATAACATCAGCTTATTGATTATAAACATACCTCAACAGCATAATACACATCGTCGTCGTAAAAATAACATCATTACACCTCAGTCAAATCTCAAAAACGTCGTAGCTTTCTGCATTAATGTCAAAACCTAAAAAAAATTCTCTGCTCATTTCAATAGTGTCATCTACCTCAAACGTACTTTAAAATCATGCTCCCTTACCAAATACATCATTCAGAGCTCTCATAGTATCACAATGATTCCGAAAAAATGTGAACAGTTTACAAAGTACAGACAAAATACAGTTTCATAAGTGTGAAGTTACCCAACTGTGTATTGCGTAAACATGTGTCACTGATGTAGTAAAAAAATGTTTATCTCTCAGTTAAATGATCAGATAGCTGTGTAATTTGTGTGTTAGAGACATATGGTACCGATGTGTAAAGTTGTATAAGCAAATACCATATTAGCTAGGGTTCCTTGTGGTTGCCACACACATGGTACACAAAGTAAGCGTGTACCCCCCTGAGGATTATTGTAATTATACCCTCAGGTGTTACAGATTACAGCAATGGAATGAAATGTATCACGAAAAACTTTCTTTGTAATTCAAAAATCTTTAAAAATAAATGTTTTAAGTACAAAATTAATCACTCAAATACGTGTCCTGTAGCGCTAAATGTGCGTCTTGCTGTAAGATAATCTCTGGGAAGTGTCGTAGTTATTGTCCTCCGAAAGCTAAGTTCTGCAGAAGTCAATGTACTTACCTCATGATACACAAAAGTGAAATGCTTTGCGTATAGATAACTTAGTTATTACGCTTATTGTTGTGATGAAGAAATTACTGTGCTGTAACGTATTGTTGTGCTATGGAAAAGGCTGTCTCCTTGTAGCTATACCACAAAAGTTATAACTGAAACATCTTTTGCTTTCCAGAAGAATTCAGAAAAAACTGTGCCGATATAAAACAGATACACCGCAAAAGCAACATTGTAAATTGTCACTCATTAGTAGTGTCGTAATATAACCGCGTAGCTGTCAAAGAAACCAAATACTAAGTCATCTTTAATCTCACAGAAAGTACTTTAAATCCCAAATGTATTTTCCAGTAAACCAAAATGTTGCATTAAAATCTCATTAGCAGTACTGGTAAATATTCTAATTATGTGAGCCTTATAGTTGTTACGTAATCGTGCAACTAACAAGCAAGAATGCACACACACAATAACACTGTGACGTCTGTTCACAATAACAATGCATTCGTAATTTCTGTTTAAATAAGTTCTCTTGGTTCTTGACTGGATATTTAACTTCAAACAGTTTCTAAAGCATACTAGTAACGTGAAGTGAAACGTTTTATGTCAAAGACAAAAAGCAGATTATCTTTCAATAAACGGTTTTACATGTGAAATGTGCTGCAATCTTTTACCCTTTATAGCGCGCAGAGTTTCAACTTCAAAGCAATTATCATGTTGTATACGTCGGTAAAGAATACTGGAATTTTTCTCAAGGTTAGCGTCTATGTTATTTTTCTCTGAGCCAGCCGGCGCACGCGGGTGCCTGCGGTGCGAGTCATTGTCTGCTACCTCTTTGTTGGCGCGCGCCGTTATTGGGATTAGGAGCCCTAACTTCCACAAATTCGCCTTGCCGAGAGGGCCCAGCTCTGTTTAAAGCTCGCCCGTTCTGATGGAATTCAGGTCTGTCGTTTTGTCGGTAGTTTACACAGTTTCTTTCGTGTCGGTCACGTGGTGGAGAATTTCTCCCTGAATCGTAACTGCGTGCTGAACTGTTGCGTCTGAAATTATTCTGTCTCCCTTGATAATAATAGTTCTGATTCCCATATTGTCTGTTTCTCTGATTGTCTCTGTGATAGTCATTACTACGGAAATGCGATCTTTCTCTGTAACTATTACTCTGCCAGTGGTTGTCATATGGGTGGTGTCTGTTTTGGTCACGATTTGCGTTGTAAGAATAAACTTGTCGTGTCCTGTTATTGTTTCTGTCGTCACGGAATTGTGACGGATGTGCCCTGTAGTGATTGTTTTCCCGTTTTCGCATCCCGCGACTGTCTGTGTCAATTTCTAATTCTTGTAAGAGTCCCTGAAATGCTTCAATGTCGTCTTTGCAACGTCCTGCCAAAATAATATGCCGTAAATGTTCAGGTAATTTGATTAAGCAAATGCGGATGAGTTCTGAGGGGCTGTATGGGTTTGAAAGATACTGATTCTTACGCAACATGTCTTCAAAATATTTCATAAGACTGGAAAATTCAGATTGTTCGAAACGTTTCATCATTATGATGCTATGTTTTACCCGGTCTTGTGTGGCTTGAGACCAATATGCTGAGAGGAAGGCATGGTAAAACTCTCCTTCACTGTGGCAATCGTGAATGACCGATCGCATTCTTACAGCTGGTTCATTCTCTAAGTAGCCACACATAAATTCTAATCTGTGCTCTAATGACCAGTTGGGAGGAAAACAATGAGAGAATTGATGGAGCCATGCTTGTGGATGAATGTCGTTGCCAGAATTCTTAAATGTTTTGAATTTACGTGTAGTAATGAACAGCTTATAGTCAAAATCATCATGTCGGCGAGTCGCATATCGGTCATTGTTAGGTCGTGTCGGCCGTTCCATCTCAAAATTCGGTGCACATTGCCAGTTTCTTTCATAACTTCCGAAATGCCCTGTGTTATTATTTTGTGGCTGTTCCGTATTTCTGTGTCCCTCTTCCCGTATTGGGGCGCGAGTATCCTCTGAAATACGTAATTCTTGAATTACCTGTGTCAGCTGATCTTGTACTTCCCGGATTTCTCTTTTGTACTGTGTATTGATTTGATTTTGATTCTGTTTGAATTTTCTAACTTGTTCATACTCTTCTGTGTCAGTGAAGGCTACAGGTGTTGTGTTATTCAGATCATCATCTACCTTTGTAGATAAGTTAGTGAACTGATCTGAAAGTTCAGCTACTTTATCCGATAGTGACATTATTTCCTCTGTATGTTTTTTTGAACCAAGTTTCAGAGTATCTACTGTGTCCTTTAAGTTTTCCTGAGTTTTTGCAAGTTGCGTAATCGAATCGGTAGATGCAACTGAGTCAATTTTAGCTTGCAAGGTGTCGTGATTTTCATGAACAATGGTTTGCAGTTCTTTTATGGCTGCTTCGTGATTCTGTAATACATTTTCATGCCGCGAAAAAATAGGTTGAAAATGCTCACAAATTTGTGTTTTTACGTCATTACAGACTTTTTGACATTTCGATTCAATGTTATGTAACTCAGTAGTTAAATCTTCACGTGTTTTTTCAAGTGTGGTGTCTAACTTTTGAAGCTTTTGCTGTGTTTGTCTCTGATTTTGTTCCATTGTGTCTAACTTTTGAAGATTTTGTCCCATTTGTTTCTGATTTTGTTCAAGTGTTGTGTCTAACTTTTGTAGCTTTTGTCCCATTTGTTGCATTAACTGTAATAACAATGCACTGGTGTCTGAAACATGTTCCTCAGTGCTTTTCGGCAGTGAATTTGCACCGGCAACATTCACATTTTGACAAGCGGAAAACGTGTCTTGACTCATTTGGGAAAACGGTGAGGACGCAAAACCTGAATCTACAGTATTTGCAAAATTGTGTCCTGTCATTTCGGATTCCTGAGGCGAGCTATTGCCGACCGATCGATCGATAATGCTTCCCTCTTCACTAATTGTTTCACTGCCTACACCATTGTTTGCCGCCCGCTCCATTTCCCTATGCACAATTACCAAATTACTACTTTGAACATCAGTTAATTCATTACTCGGTGGCGCTAACACACTGCCTTCATTTTCACTGTCATTTCTCAGTTTACTTTGGAGCCTAGTATTACGTTTTTCACACGCCATTATTGTCACAGTATTTCACACGACAACACAGAAAAACACAATTTGAAGATCAAAAATAAGAGAACACATTAACATAGCACTGAAAATAATATCTAGTTAATTGCAGCTGCGAAATACTTGGTGCAAATCTACATGCATACCACAACAGTTTTACTGTACAACAATGAAAGTCTGCAACTACAAAGGAGATTTTGTCTACAATTACGCGCTAGCAATAAACAAAATCTACACTAATTACACAAACTACAACAAAAAATCAGAAGATTCCAGTGAGGTATCCTCGGCTAAGGGTCGACATATGAAACTTCCCCTTTGAACAATTTATACAGGACTGTCCTTAAACTGACACACAATATTTTGTTAGCGCAACGCAATCTGACTTTCAAAATTCCCTACAAAAGAATGGCCCTGACTAACATTAAACTATACCTTTCACAAATCACTTACCTCACAAAAATCTTCGCTACTCAAGCTACTGCAATACAGCGAGCGCCAATACTGCCAGCTAAATAAAAGATTCAAACTACTGAAGGCACTAACTACTGCTAGGGATAGTTAGCAAATGAAAGATATTAATAGAGAACAAACGATGTATTTACCTTGATATCATCATATATAAATATAGCAGTTCATCACAAATTTCAAAACTCCGCCATCTCTCTCCCCACATCCACCACTGCTGGCGGCTCACCTCCAACTGCGCAACGCTACGCGCTGTTCACAGCCAGCTGCCTAACACTACAATGGCGAGTATTACAACAATGCAAACTAGCCACAGACTGCACACAGCACAGCCAGTGATTTTCATACAGAGGTGGCGTTACCATAAAAAAAACTAAACAGCCTACTTACATAAAGAAAACATAAACAGCCTACTTACACATGATCATATCGGCGAATGTTGCCGGTGTAACGCACACAGGCATTCACAGTTCTAGCCGTCGGTTGTTTTCACTTCTCATGCCTTGTTGAATTACATCACAATAGTGGAGGTTTGGTAGAACGAGTGCTTGCACGAGCTGGCGTTTCAAGTCCTGTTGAAATACGTTCCGAAACTTTTTGAGAGCATAGAGACAAGCGGACGTCTTCCGGCACACTGCGACTGTATTCTCCGCCCAGTTGAGATGCTCATCGACAGTTACACCCAAGTTCTTAACTGTTTTCTGATATGGTATTGGAATATCGTCGAGCAGAATTGGAGGCAGCCGTTCACGGAAATCTG